>NC_141879.1:155069791-155375520 GCF_056163025.1 Triticum urartu
AATTTGGGGCGCTATATACTCCTAAGTCGGGTAAGGCCGACTCCTCGCCCGAAGCGGAAAAAGTCTTTAAGGACTTGGGACCTCTCGAATAGCGACCAACTCTCACCTTATCATGACAGTCAGTTTTGGGCTTTCTCTACTGAGGTGCTCATCCGGAAGAACCGGGACACAATCGCAATAGTTCTCCCAGCGCTACCTTAGCCGATATAGCGGAATGTAAGGTACCAAAACATGGAAGCCGGGCAAACCCAACTATTGGTCCAAGACATGATTCGGGGCTGATGCATATAATGCTATAAGTTCGGGGTGCCGCACTGTCGAAAGTGTTCGGACTTCTCACGCCGTATTATGGGGTAAATGAAAGCCCGTGGCGTACTGACCGTACCAGAATGTATGGGCGCAAGTTGTTGTAAATGAACATATAAGAAAAAAGGGATGGATAATGCAATAATAGACTAATGCTATGCATTGTCATTTAAATAATACGTCGAAGCGTACTGATACAAGTAGTGCAATAAGCAAAAAATAGGACTATTTGACATGTCCTATCCAAGGGCAAGCTGTATATGGATAGTAAAAAGAGGGTATATCGATTGTTATTAGAGACCACCTGGGGGTTCCCTTGTATGTCTTAGCTTCTTGCCTCCTTGGTTGTTCCTTCCCGTAATGTGCCCGGCAATCATACTGCCGGAAAGGGCTTCTAGAGAATAAGGTCCTGAAAGAGAAAAAATGATAAAGGTATGCAACCCCTAGGGCGGTTAAGCCGCATTGCGGGACGTGCCCTGATCGTGCCCCCGCCTATGCCCATAGTATTTTCAGTCCGTAATTATGTACACGCGGCACGGATTTCGTCACTTGACTGGGACTAGGACGGGGGCCGAATTGCTAGGCGAGCTCTGAACGTGCCAGGCGATCCTGTTGCAGGTTACTCCGGACTTGCTTGACAGTGTCCGGGGGCTGTATCGCCGAATTGGCGGTTTGCCTTAAAAGGCTGCTTTGTGCTTCTACTGCGAGGGCCGCAGTGTGCTCTTCCGTGCGGAGCGAGCGTTCTGTGTTTCCATTGACTGTTATGAGCCCCCTAGGTCCTGGCATCTTGAGCTTGAGGTATGCCTAATGCGGCACCACATTGAATTTTGCAAATGCGGTTCGCCCGAGCAGTGCGTGATAGCCACTGCAGAACGGGATGATATCGAAGATTAACTCCTCACTTCGGAAGTTGTCCGGAGATCCGAAGACCACTTCCAGTGTGATTTAACCCGTGCAATGGGCCTCTACACCTGGGATGACGCCCTTAAAGGTGGTTTTGGTGGGTTTGATCCTTGAGGGATCTATACCCATTTTGCGCACTGTATCCTGATAGAGCAGGTTCAGGCTACTGCCGCCGTCCATAAGGACTCAAGTGAGGTGAAATCCGTCGATGATGGGGTCTAGGACCAATGCGGCGGATCCGCCATGATGGACACTAGTAGGGTGGTCCCTACGATCGAAGGTGATCGGACAAGAGGACCATGGGTTGAACTTTGGGGCGACGGGCTCCATCGCATAGACGTCCCTTAGTGCATGCTTCCGTTCCCTCTTGGGAATGTGGGTTGCGTATGTCATGTTCACTATCTTCACTTGTGGGGGGAACCTCTTCTGTCTTCCCGTATTCGGCGGCCGGGACTCCTCCTTGTCATCACTATGCAACCCCTTGTCCTTGTTTTCGGCATTCAACTTGCCGGCCTGCTTGAACACCCAGCATTCTTTGTTGGTGTGATTGGCTGGCTTATCGGGGGTGCCATGGATTTGACACGAGCGATCAAGTATGCGATCCAAACTATATGGGCCCGGAGTACTTCTTTTGAATGGCTGTTTCTGCTGACCAGATCTAGAGCCTTTGAATCCGGCATTGACTGCCGTATCATCGGCGTTATCGCCGTTGTTGCGGCACTTGTGTCTGTTATGACGTGGTCGGCCAATGGCATCTTTGGTACCCGAAGTGCTCGGATTCCTTGATATGTTGTTGCTGCGAGCCAGCCAGCTATCCTCGCACGCGCAAAAGCGGGTCATGAGTGTCGTGAGGGCTGCCATAGACTTCGGCTTCTCCTGGCCGAGGTGCCGGGCGAGCCACTCGTCATGGATGTTATGCTTGAATGCCGCTAAGGCCTCTGCATTCGGACAGTCGACAATTTGGTTTTTCATAGTTAGGAACCGTGTCCAGAATTGCCTGGCCGATTCCCCTGGCTGCTGAGTTATATGGCTCAAGTCATCAGCATCTAGTGGTCGCACATAAGTGCCCTGGAAGTTGTCAAGGAATGCATCTTCCAAATCCTCCCAACTGCCGATGGAGTCTGCTGGCAAGCTATTCAGCCAATGCCGAGCTGGTCCTTTGAGTTTTAGTGGGAGGTACTTGATGGCATGCAGATCATCACCGTGAGCCATGTGGATGTGGAGGAGGAAATCCTCAATCCATACAGCGGGATCTGTTGTACCATCATACGATTCGATATTTACGGGTTTAAAACCCCCCGGGAATTCGTGATCCATAACTTCATCAGTGAAGCATAGGGGGTGTGCGGCGCCTCTGTGCCGGGCTATATCACGACGCAGTTCATATGAGTCTTGTCTGCTGTATTCGGCCCGGCCGGATTTACTTTTAGTGTATCCGGCACGACGGTCATCGTCCCGCGTTGGCGCGCACCCCCGTGACCCGTATATCGGCCTTGCATCTTTTGCCCTGCTTTCCAATACATCTCGCAGGTCCCGTGTGTTGCCCCGGGCCTTGGTATTTTTGTTTGAGTGGCGGCGGGTTGCAGGCTGAACTTCAGGCTGAAACGCCTCTCTGGCTCGGCCACGAGGTGGCCGGTCAGCCACATCGTACACTGGTGATGTAGGTTTCAATGCTTCCTCCTCGAGTCGGGGTAGCAACCTGCGCTTTGGGTAACTCTTGGAGGGGCGCTCGAGTTCGTATTCGTCGGCCGCAAGGACTTCGGTCCATCTGTCTGCTAGCAGATCTTGATCAGCTTGAAGCTGTTGTTGCTTTTTCTTCAAGCTATTTTGTTGTGGCCATAAGCCGGCGCTTGAAGCGCTCCTACTCGACGGGATCCTCAGGCACGATAAATTCTTTGTCGCTGAGGCTCACCTCGTCTTCGGAGAGAGGCATGTAATTGTCCTCCTCCGATTCTCTATCTGCTGCCCGCTCTGGAGGGCTAGCTTGTTCACCCTCCCGCTCTAAATCATGCTGGAGGGGATTGTTGTCGTCTTCGGCACTATCCGGAGTGTTATTGTCTCTTGTGCCGGTATCACTACTTTTTCTATGGCGGGACTTAGAGCGGCGCCGCTGACGTCGGCGCTTGGGTTGTTTCTTGGAGGGGTCATCCCCTGCTGTTTCGTCACCATTGCCTTCTTTGGGGCTGTCCACCATGTATATATCATATGATGAGGTGGCGGTCTAGTGCCCTGTGGGCGGTGGTTCCTGTTCGTCTCCTGCATCATCGTCCATACCGTCGATGTCTTTGGAGTCGAAGTCGAGCATGTCGGTTAAATTGTCGACAGTGGCTACTAAGTGGGTGGTGGGTGGGGAGCAAATTTCTTCGTCGTCCGCATCCCATTCTTGCCGGACATAGTTCGGCCAAGGTTCTCCTGAAAAGGAGAGAGACCTTAATGAATTTAGCACGTCGCCGAAAGGTGAGTGCTGAAAGATATTCGCGGAGGTGAAATCCATGCTCGGCGCCCAATCGGATTCGATAGGGACGGACGCAGGCAGCTCGGAGTCCGTGGCCGGAGACGAATCCAGTGGTTCGGCAACACAGCTCTCGTAAGGGGTGAAGTCAGTATCCGGCTCTATTGCCACTGAGAGTGCGGCCTCCATGGCGGGGTCTATCCACCCGTCCTCGGATGGCGCAATTTGCTCCGGATTGAAGGCCAGAGTAGTTGCAGGTGTGATCTCCCGAGCACTGTCCGACGATAGAGCTAAATCATGCTCGTCATGATCGTGCGGCGCACCTGACATGGGCTCGAATCCGTCGAAGATCAAGACTCCGCGGATGTCGGTAGTGTAGTTGAAGTTTCTGAACCTAACCTGATGTCCAGGGGCATAGCTCTCGCTCTGCTCTAGATGGCCAAGCGAGTTAGCCCGCAGTGCGAAGCCGCCGAATACGAAGATCTGACCAGGGAGGAAAACCTCACCCTGGACTTCATCATCACCGATGATCGAAGGAGCCATCAAGCCTTACGGTGACGGCACAGTGGAACTCTCAATGAAAGCATCAATGTTGGTGTCAAAACCAGTGGATCTCGGGTAGGGGGTCCCGAAATGTGCGTCTAAGGCGGATGGTAACAGGAGGCAGGAGACACGATGTTTACCCAGGTTCGGGCCCTCTCGGTGGAGGTAATACCCTACGTCATGCTTGATTTATATTGATGATATGAGTATTACAAGAGTTGATCTACCACGAGATCGTAGAGGCTAAACCCTAGAAGCTAGCCTAGGGTATGATTGTATGTTGTCCTACGGACTAAACCCTCCGGTTTATATAGACACCGGAGGGGGCTATGGTTACACAGAGTCGGTTACAAGGAAGAAGATCTACATATCCGTATTGCCAAGCTTGCCTTCCACGCCAAGGAGAGTCCCATCCGGACACGGGACGAAGTCTTCAATCTTGTATCTTCATAGTCCAACAGTCCGGCCAAAGGATATAGTCCGGCTGTCCGAAGACCCCCTAATCCAGGAATCCCTCAGCCTCCTTTTAATAGAGAACCAAAACAAATCATTAACACATAGTGAATACATGAACTCCTCAAACTACGGTCATCACCGAGAGTGGGCCCGGTTGTTGTCACTCCGGGGTTATCAGATCATAACACGTAGTAGGTGACTATAACTTGTAAGATCGGATCTAAAACATGGATATAATGATGAATTCATAAACGGTTCAGATCTAAAATCATGGCACCCGGGCCCAAAGTGACAAGCATTATGCATGGCAAAGTCATAGCAACGTTAATCTAAGAACATAGTGGATACTAGGGATCAAGCCCTAACAAAACTAACTCGATTACGTGATGAAACTCATCCAACTCCTCACCGACTAGTGAGCCTATGACGGAATTACTCACTCCCAGTGGGGAGCATCATGGAATTGGCGATGGAGAAGGGTTGGTGATGACGAAGAACGAAGATTCCCCTCTCCGGAGCCCCAAACGGACTCCAGATCTGCCTTCCTAAGGAAGAACATGTATTGGCGGCGGCTCCATCTCGTGGACCGTGATAATTCTTTCTCCCTGATTTTTTCTGGAAATATGTGATTTTATAGTATCAGGGGTCATCCGCGGGGCCACTAGGTGGGTAGAACCCACCTGGGCGCGCCAGGAGAGGGGGAGCGCCCTGGTGGGTTGTGCCCACCCAGGGGCCCCTCTCTAGTGGGTCTTGGTTCCAGTAATTCTTATTATTGATATAAAAAATCCTCGCAAAGTTTCGTTCCATTCCGAGAACTTTTATTTCTGCACAAAAACAACACCATGGTAGTTCTGCTGAAAAAAACGTCAGTCCGGGGTTAGTTTCATTCAAATCATGCAAATTAGAGTCCAAAACAAGAGGAAAAGCGTCAGAAAAAGGAGATATGTTGGAGACGTATCAGGACACTGACAGCTGGGTCCTACACTCGGCCGGATTACCATTGTACCCCAGGGGGTAGGCCTATATAAACCCCCCAGGCTCACCCATGCAAGGGGTTCAGAACCTTTGTCATCCTACACCCACCATAGAAGGAGAAGTTAGGGCTAGCCTTGCTCTTCTTCCTCCTTTAGCCGAAACAGCTCAAGGAGGAATCTTGTAGCTACTCTATCGACGATAGTCATCATGCGGAGACCCCGCAGAGCAGGACTAGGGTTGTTATCTCCATGGAGAGCCCCGAACATAAGATTCGCTGGCGTATGCGGTCTTGCTCACTCCCGCTTCTAGAGCCCGGCGACGTACGTATTCTTGTCCCCATCCATGATAAGCCACCCCTGGCATATGTCACTAGATATCCCCGACATTTAGTGCCCACCATGGGGCTAGGTGCACCGTCGTTTGGAAACACGTTCTGGACGGGAACCCTCTTCCTTCCTGGCGAGCGCAGCCAGCCCGGCACGCCTGATGGCGTTTGCATCAACACGCTGTGCAGCATAGAAGTCGCTTGCGCCGCAAGCTACCTCGCTGATCTCATCGGCAGGATCCGCCTCTCCGACGAGACTATGCCCGACGCGGGAGCAGCCAGCTTCGAGAGATGCCTCGTCGACCTCCTTGGCAAGCTCCACATCGCCAACGAGCCTGCCTCCGACCTAGAGTCCATTGGCTTCACCGATCCGATGCTCGTCGACTTTGACGTGGCGTCCCCCGATGCCTTCCCCACCAACGTGGTGATCATTGACGACACACTCCCTCTCGCGGTTAGCGATGCCAGCGCCAGCACTGTCATGGAGTGCTGGTCATTAGCCACAACGAAGCCTCCGACGGGACTGGCCACGACTCGCTGCAGGCGTCGATAAGGGGCTTGTCCGTGCCCGTGGCAGAAAACACCGACGGAGCGACACTGGAAACATTACGTGTCTCTCTCCTCGACACTGCCAACAAGCTGGCGGCATTGAGGCGCCTCACCAAAGCCTACCAGCACGAGATCAACCACGCCGTCTGTGGCACGCCGGATACTGGCGACCCCAGCCGAGTGGGAACTATTTGGTAGCGTGGCACAACAGTCGCTAGCATGCCGGGGGATGACCGCCCAGTCTATGCCACCCAGATGGAGAACATGCGCGCTGCCCAGGCGGCGGCAGACGAACTGGACCACCTGGAGGGCGACGAGCATCGCTGCATGACGACGCGCCTCCAGCAGCTCCTCGATGCGGCCACCACGCAGCAAGAAGCTGGCTGCCGCATGGTGGAACCCGACATGGAAGCTGAGAACCATCCCCCCACCGTGAGCATGGGGCGACCGGGAGTCGGCGCCTGCGATCGACGAGACCAAGAGTCGGCTGCCAGCCGCAGGCGCACACACATCACGACTGAGCGCGACCAAGATGGCCGCCCACGAGCTGTAGAACAATGGGGCGATCGACTGCCTCCCTCGCACAGGGAAAGGCGCGCTTCCCCGTAATCTGTTGAGCATCTGACTATCGGAGGCCAACTAGGCCCCCGTGAAGGAGTCGGAGAGAACGACGCCTGATACATCCATTTTGCATCATGCTTTTACATCGATAGTTATTCCATTATGGGCTGTTATTACACATTAGGTCACAATACTTATGCCTATTCTCTCTTATTTTACAAGGTTTACATGAAGAGGGGGAATGCCGGCAGCTGGAATTCTGGGCTGGAAAAGGAGCAAATATTAGAAACCTATTCTGCACATCTCCAAAAGTCCTGAAACTCCACGGGAATTATTTTCAGTATATATAAAAAATATTGGGCGAAAGAAGTACCAGAGGGGGGCCACCCACCGTCCACGAGGGTGGGGGGCGCGCCCTACCCCCTGGGCGCGCCCCCTGCCTCGTGGGCCCCTGGTGGCCCTCTGATGCCCATCTTTGGCTATATGGAGTCTTTCGTCGAGGAAAAAATCATAAGCAAGCTCACGGGACGAAACTCTGCCGCCACGAGGCGGAACCAATCTAGGGCTCCAGTGGAGCTGTTCTGCCGGGGAAACTTCCCTCCAGGAGGGGGAAATCATCACCATCGTCATCACCAACGATCCTATCATTGGGAGGGGGTCACTATCCATCAACATCTTCACCAGCACCATCTCATCTCAAACCCTAGTTCATCCCTTGTATCCAATCTTTGTATCCAAACCTTAGGTTGGTACATGTGGGTTGCTACTAGTGTTGATTACTCTTTGTAGTTGATGCTTGTTGGTTTACTTGGTGGAAGATCATATGTTCAGATCCATTAAGCATATTAATACCCCTTTCATTATGAACATGAATATGATTTGTGAGTAGTTACGTTTGTTCCTGAGGACATGGGAGAAGTCTTGCTATAAGTAGTCATGTGAATTTGGTATTCGTTCGATATTGTGATGAGATGTATGTTGTCATTCCTCTAGTGGTGTCATGTGAACGTCGACTACATGACACTTCACCATTGTTTGGGCCTAGAGGGAGGCATTGGGAAGTAATAAGTAGATGATGGGTTGCTAGAGTGACAAAAGCTTAAACCCTAGTTTATGCGTTGCTTCGTAAGGGGCTGATGTGGATCCATATGTTTCATGCTATGGTTAGGTTTACCTTAATACTTCTGTTGTAGTTGCGGATGCTTGCAATAGGGGTTAATCATAAGTGGGATGCTTTTCCAAGTAAGGACAGTACCCAAGCACCGGTCCACCCACATATCAAATTATCAAAGTACCGAACGTGAATCATATGAGCGTGATGAAAACTAGCTTCACGATAATTCCCATGTGTCCTCGGGAGCGTTTTCCTTTATATAAGAGTTTATCCAGGCTTGTCCTTTGCTAAAAAAAGGATTGGGCCATATTGCTGCACCTTATTTACTTTTATCACTTGTTACCCATTACAAATTACCTTATCACAAAACTATCTGTTACCGATAATTTCAGTGCTTGCAGAGAATACCTTGCTGAAAACCACTTATCATTTCCTTCTGCTCCTCGTTGGGTTCGACACTCTTACTTATCGAGAAGGCTACGATAGATCCCCTACACTTGTGGGTCATCAAGACTCTTTTCTGGCCCCGTTTCCGGGGAGTGAAGCGCCTTTGGTAGGTGGAATTTGGTAAGGAAAAATTTATATAGTGTGCTGAAATTTACTGTCACTTGTTATTATGGAACATAATCCTTTGAGGGGCTTGTTCGGGGTATCTTCACCCCGACCAGTAGAGAAAAGAGTTGCTCCTCAACCTACCGAACCTACTGAAAGTGTTTACTTTGAAATTCCTTCGGGTATGATAGAGAAATAGCTAGCTAATCCTTACACAGGTGATGGAGCATTACATCTCGATTTGCACCTAATCTATGTGGATGAAGTTTGTGGATTCTTTAAGCTTGCAGGTATGCCCGATAATGTTATCAAGAAGAAAGTCTTCCCTTTGTCTTTGAAGGGAGAGGCATTGACATGGTTTAGGCTATGTGATGATATGGGATCATGGAACTACAACCGATTGAAATTGGAATTTCATCAGAAGTTTTATCCTATGCATCTTGTTCATCGTGATCGTAATTATATATATAATTTTTGCCCTCGCGAAGGAGAAAGCATTGCTCAAGCTTGGGGGAGGCTTAAGTCAATGTTATATTCATGCCCCAATCATGAGTTCTCAAAAGAAATGATTATTAAAAAAATTTATGCTCGGCTTTTTCTCAGTAATCGCTCCATGCTCGACACTTCTTGTACTGTACCTTTTATGATGAAGACTATTGAATTCAAATGGGATTTATTGGAAATAATTAAACGCAACTCTGAAGATTGGGGCCTCGACGAAGGTAAGGAGTCAGGTATGACACCTAAGTTTGATTGTGTTAAATCTTTTATGGATACCGATGGTTTCCGTGAATTTAACACTAAATATGTACTTGACTCTGAGATAGTAGCTTCTTTCTGTGAATCCTTCACTACTCATGTTGATCTCCCTAAGGATAAGTGGTTTAAATATAATACTCCCATTGAAGTAAAAGTAGTTGCATTAAAGTTGAAGAAAATACTATCACTTATAATGATCCTATTGTTCCTACTGCTTATATTGAGAAAGCACCTTTTGCTGTTAGAATAAAGGATCATGCTAAAGCTTCAACTGTGGTTCGTAAGAGTAATACTAGAACACCTACTCCCTCTGAGCAAATTAAAGTTGAACCTAGTGTTGCTATGGTTAAAGATCTCTTGGTCGATAATAGTGATGGGCATGTTATTTACTTCTGCAATGAATCTGCTAGAATTGCTAGATATGATACTAAAATAAACATAGACCTGTTGTACACATGCCTGTTATTTCTGTTAAAATAGGAGATCATTGCTATCATGGCTTATGTGATATGGGTGCTAGTGCAAGTGCAATACCCCATTCCTTATACAAAGAAATTATGCATGATACTGCACCTGCTAAGATAGAAGATATTGATGTTACAATTAAGCTTGCCAATAGAGATACTATTTCACCAGTTGGGATTGTTAGAGATGTTGAAATCTTGTGTGGGAAAGTTAAATATCTTGCTGATTTTCTTGTTCTTGGTTCCCCACAAGATGACTTTTGTTCTATTATATTTGGTAGGCCCTTCTAGAATACTGTTAATGCGAAGATAGACTGCAATAAGGATATTGTTTCTGTTAGTTTAGGGGATATGTCTCATGAGTTTAATTTTGCTAAATTTCGTAGACAACCCCATGATAAAGAATTTCCTAGTAAAGATGAAATTATTGGTCTTGCTTCTATTGCCATGCCTCCTAGTGATCCTTTCGAACAATATTTGCTAGACCATGAAAATGATATGTTTATGAATGAAAGAAGTGAAATAGATGAAGTATTATTTAAATAGGGGCCCATTTTGAAACACAACTTGCCTACTGAAATCCTAGGGGTGATCCCGTGTTTGAGCTTAAACCTTTACCCGATACTCTTAAATATGCTTATCTTGATGAGAAAGAGATATATCCTGTTATTATTAGTGCTAACCTTTCAGAGCATGAAGAAAGGAAATTATTGAAAACTCTCAAGAAGCACCGTGCTGCTATTGGTTATACTCTTGATGATCTTAAGGGCATTAGTCCCACTCTATGCCAGCACAAAATAAAATTAGAGAAAGACGGTAAACCAGTTGTTGATCACCAATGACGGTTAAATCCTAAGATGAAAGAAGTGGTAAGAAAAGAAATATTAAAGCTTCTAGAGGCAGGTATGATTGATCTCGTTGCTGATATTCAATGGCAAAGTCCTTTCCATTGTGTCCCTAAGAAGGTTGGTATTACTGTTGTTCCTAATGATAAAGATGAATTGACCCCACAAAGAATTGTTACAGGTTATAGAATGGTAATTGATTTCCACAAATTAAATAAAGCTACTAAAAAGGATCATTACCCTTTACCTTTTATTGATCAAATGCTAGAAAGATTATCCAAGCATACACATTTTTGATTTCTAGATGGTTATTCTGGTTTCTCTCAAATACCTGTGTCAAAAGAGGATCAAGAAAAGACAACTTTTACTTGCCCTTTCGGTACCTTTGCTTATAGACGTATGCCTTTTGGTTTATGTAATGCACCTTCTACCTTTCAAAGATGTATGCCTGCTATATTCTCTGACTTTTGTGAAAATATTGTCGAGGTATTCATGGATGATTTCTCTGTTTATGGGACTTCTTTTGATGATTGCTTAAGCAAGCTTGATCGAGTTTTGCAGGGATGTGAAGAAACTAATCTTGTCTTGAATTGGGAGAAGTGCCACTTTATGGTTAATGAAGGTATTGTCTTGGGGCATAAAATTTCTGAAAGAGGTATTGAAGTTGATAAAGCTAAACTGGATGCTATTGAAAAGATGCCGTGTCCTAAATACATCAAAGGTATAAGAAGTTTCCTTGGTCATGCCGGTTTTCATAGGAGGTTCATTAAGGACTTCTCTAAAATTTCTCGGCCTCTGACTAACCTATTACAAAAAGATATTCCTTTTGTCTTTGATGATGATTGTGTAGAAGCATTTGAAATACTTAAGAAAGCCTTGGTTTCTGCACCTATTGTTCAACCTCCTGATTGGAATTTACCCTTCGAAATTATGTGTGATGCTAGTGATTATGCTGTAGGGGCCATTCTAGGACAAAGAGTTGATAAGAAATTAAATGTTATTCAATATGCTAGTAAAACTCTAGACAGTGCCCAAAGAAATTATGCTACTACTGAAAAAGAATTTTTAGCAGTTGTATTTGCTTGTGATAAGTTCAGACCTTATATTGTTGATTCTAAAGTAACTGTTCACACTGATCATGCTGCTATTAAATATCTTATGGAAAAGAAAGATGCTAAACCTAGACTTATTAGATGGGTTCTCTTGCTTCAAGAATTTGATTTGCATATTATCGATAGAAAGGGAGCTGAGAACCCCGTTGCAGACAACTTTCTAGGTTAGAAAATGTTCTTGATGACCCACTACCTATTGATGATAGCTTTCCTGATGAACAATTAGCTGTCATAAATGCTTCTCGTACTGCTCCATGGTATGCTGATTATGCTAATTACATTGTTGCTAAATTTATACCACCTAGTTTCACGTACCAGCAAAAGAAAAAGTTCTTCTATGATTTAAGACATTACTTCTGGGATGACCCACATCTTTATAAAGAAGGAGTAGATGGTGTTATTACACGTTGTGTACCTGAGCATGAATAGGAACAGATCCTACGCAAGTGTCACTCCGAAGCTTATGGAGGACACCATGCTGGAGACAGAACCGCACATAAGGTATTGCAATCCGGTTTTTATTGGCATACTCTCTTCAAGGATGCCAGTAAGTTTGTCTTGTCTTGTGATGCATGTCAACGAATTGGTAATAGTAGTAGACGTCAAGAAATGCCTATGAATTATTCACTTGTTATTGATTCATTTGATGTTTGGGGCTTTGATTATGTGGGACCGTTTCCCTCCTCTAACGGGTATACACATATTTTAGTTGATGTTCATTACGTTACTAAGTGGGTAGAAGCTATTCCAACTAGTAGTGCTGATCATAACACCTCTATTAAGATGCTTAAAGAAGTTATTTTTCCGAGGTTTGGAGTCCCTAGATACCTAATGACTGATGGTGGTTCACATTTTATTCATGGTGCTTTCCGTAAAATGCTTGCTAAGTATGATGTTAATCATAGAATTGCATCTCCATATCATCCACAGTCTAGTGGTCAAGTAGAACTGAGCAATAGAGAGCTTAAATTAATTTTGCAAAAGACTGTCAACGGATCTAGAAAGAATTGGTCCAAGAAACTTGATGATGCATTATGGGCTTATAGAACTGCATATAAAAATCATATGGGTATGTCTCCATATAAAATGGTTTATGGTAAAGCATGTCACTTACCTCTTGAATTAGAACATAAGGCATATTGGGCTATTAAAGAGCTCAACTATGACTTCAAACTTGCCGGTGAGAAGAGGCTTTTTGACATTAGCTCACTTGATGAAGGGAGAACCCAGGCCTATGAAAATGCCAAACTATTTAAATAAAAAGTTAAAAGATGGCATGATAAAAGGATACAAAAGCATGAGTTTAATGTAGGTGTTATGTATTATTATACAACTCTCGTTTAAGATTTTTTGTAGGCAGAGTTCTCCCTAAATGGGAAGGTCCTTACATCATCGAGGAGGTCTATCGTTCCGGTGCCATAAAAATCAACAACTTCGAAGGTACAAATCCGAAAGTGGTGAACGGTCAAAGAATCAAACGTTATATCTCAAGTAACCCCATAAATGTTGAAACTTAAGTTATTGAAATCGTAACCCCGGAGGAATACATAAAGGACACTTTCTAGAATCTTTCAGACTTCGAAAAGGAATAGGTACATGGTACAGTAAGTAAACCGACTCCAAAATAGTTCTAATGGCAATTTTTCTCTGTTTTGGAATATTTAAGAAAATAGGAAAATAAGAAGCAGTCCGGGAAGGACACGAGGCTTCCACGAGGGTGGAGGGTGCGCCCTATCCCCCTGGGCACCCCCTGCTTCGTGGGCACCTCGTATGCTCTCCGGACTCCGTTTTCTTGCACGATACTTCTTTCAGTCGGTAAAAATTCATTATATAATCTCCCAAAGGTTTTGACCACCGTATCATGCAAATATCTCCTGTTTTTTTTCGAGCTGTTTTCTGCCAGGGTTGTCAAGGCCAGGCATCATGTCGTCTCCTACCTCCTCCAACAATGAGGGCAACGATGCTTGGCTAATGAAGATAGAGCTGAAGAGAGAAGAGCCCGTAAAGATCAACAAGGATGATGGGATCAAGAAGGTCATGGGAGATCAAGCTCCGACAGTAGTAGAAGAAGACATCCTTCAACCTCATCACAATCTCTTTACCCCAACGGAGATTGAAGCTTTCAAGATGATTGAATTAGCTCGCATTCAAAACAAGTATCTCATAAGTGAAAATATTTTGTTGAAGGAGCATATCATCGCACTCAAGGACATTATCCGCAAATTGGAGGATCTCCTACGCACGATGTGCGATTATCCATCATCACCAACACCTTCTTCACCAACAAAGAAGAACTGAGTATCTGGTATGGGCACTCCCCTTGGCAACTGCCAAGCTTGGGGGAGTGCCCCGGTATCGTATCACCATCACTTTTATCTTTACCTTTTTCTTAGTTCGATCCTTTTGATAATACCTTGATCTAGTAGAATAAAGTTTTAGTATGATCTAGTTGTGAGTTTTGCTTTATGATCCTTCTATGTAATCGAGTCCTTGAGCTATATATAATAAAGATTAGTGTTGAGTCAAGGGCTTAATTATTTTGCTATGATCTTGAGGGAATATAATAAAAGAGAAAGAATAAAGAGATCATATAGATCTTATGGAGAGTAATGACTTCACATATAAAGAGTATGATGAATAAAAGTTGTTGAGAGTTGACAAACATAGTTTTGGTCATCGTTGCAATTAATAGGAAGTAATAAAGAAAGAGAGGTTTTCACATATAAATATACTATCTTGGACATCTTTTATGATTGCGAGCACTCATTAAAGTATGATATGCTAAAGAGTTGATGTTGGACAAGGAAGACAACGTAATGAGTTATGTTTTCTTACATCTAAGATAAATTATATTGTCATGGATCATCCAACATGTTGATCTTGCCTTTCCCTCTCATGCTAGAAAAATTCTTTGCACCAAGTAGAGATACTACTAGTGCTTCCAAATATCCTTAAACCCAGTTTTGCCATGAGAGTCCACCATATCTACCTATGGATTGAATAAGATCCTTCAAGTAAATTGTCATCATTGCAAGCAATAAAAATTGCTCTCTAAATATGTATGATTTATTAGTGTGGAGAAAATAAGCTTTATACAATCTTGTGATGTGAAAGAAATAAAAGCGATGGACTGCATATTAAAGGTCCATATCACAAGTGGCAACATAAAGTGATGTTCTTTCGCATTAAGATTTTGTGCATCCAACCATAAAAGCACATGACAACCTCTGCTTCCCTCTGCGAAGGGCCTATCTTTTATTCTTGTCTTATACTTCATGTAAGAGTCACTGTGATCTTCACCTTTCCTTTTTACATTTTATCCTTTGGCAAGCACAATGTGTTGGAAAGATCCTGATATATATAGCTAATTGGATGTGAGTTTTCCTGAACTATTATTGTTGACATTACCCTTGAGGTAAAAGGTTGGGAGGCAAAACTATAAGCCCCTATCTTTCTCCGTGTCCGGCTAAAACTTCATGCCCATAAATATTGCGTGAGTGTTAGCAATTGTGAAAGACTAAATGATAGTTGAGTATGTGGACTTGCTGAAAAGCTCTTATATTGACTCTTTCCGATGTTATGATAAATTGCAATTGCTTCAATGACTGAGATTATAGTTTGTTAGCTTTAAATGAAGTTTATGATTCATAATTGAAATTGTGATTGAATTATTACTTTATCATAAGAGATCATATGACAATATACATATATATATATATATGTTGTTGTTCTAAGAATGATCATGATGCCCTCATGTCTGTATTTTATTTTAACGACACCTTTATCTCTAAACATGTGGACATATTTTTCGATTTCGGCTTTCGCTTGAGGACAAGCGAGGTCTAAGCTTGGGGATTTGATACGTCCATTTTGCATCATGCTTTTATATCGATATTTATTGCATTGTGGGATGTTATTACACATTATGTCACAATACTGATGCCTATTTTCTCTTATTTTTACAAGGTTTACATGAAGAGGGGGGATGCCGGCAGCTGGAATTCTGGGCTGGAAAAGGAGCAAATATTAGAGACCTATTTTGCACATCTCCAAAAGTCCTGAAACTCCACGGGAATTATTTTCAGAATATATAAAAAATATTGGGAGAAAGAAGTACCAGAGGGGGCCACCCACCATCCACGAGGGTGGGGGGTGCGCCCCCCTACCTCGTGGGCCCCCTGGTGCCCCTTTGATGCCCATCTTTAGCTATATGGAGTCTTTCGTCGAGGAAAAAATCATAAGCAAGCTCACGGGACGAAACTCCGCCGCCACGAGGCGGAACCTTGGCGGAACCAATCTAGGGCTCCGGCGGAGCTGTTCTGCCGGGGAAACTTCCCTCCGGGAGGGGGAAATCATCACCATCGTCATCACGAATGATCCTCTCATCGGGAGGGGGTCAATCTCCATCAACATATTCACCAGCACCATCTCATCTCAAACCCTAGTTCATCTCTTGTATCCAATCTTTGTATCCAAACCTCAGATTGGTACCTGTGGGTTGCTAGTAGTGTGGATTACTCTTTGTAATTGATGCTTGTTGGTTTACTTGGTGGAAGATCATATGTTCAGATCCATTATGCATATTAATACCCCTCTGATTATGAACATGTATATGATTTGTGAGTAGTTACGTTTGTTCCTGAGGACATGGGAGAAGTCTTGCTATAAGTAGTCATGTGAATTTGGTATTCGTTCGATATTTTGATGAGATGTATGTTGTCATTCCTCTAGTTGTGTCATGTGAACGTCGACTACATGACACTTCACCATTGTTTGGGCCTAGAGGGAGGCATTGGGAAGTAATAAGTAGATGATGGGTTGCTAGAGTGAAAGAAGCTCAAACCCTAGTTTATGCGTTGCTTCGCAAGGGGCTAATTTGGATCCATATGTTTCATGCTATGGTTAGGTTTACCTTAATAATTCTGTTGTAGTTGCAGATGCTTGCAATAGGGGTTAATCATAAGTGGGATGCTTTTCCAAGTAAGGACAGTACCCAAGCACCGGTCCACCCACATATCAAATTATCAAAGTCCCGAACGCGAATCATATAAGCGTGATGAAAACTAGCTTGACGATAATTCCCATGTGTCCTCGGGAGTGCTTTCCTTTATATAAGAGTTTGTCCAGGCTTGTCCTTTGATACAAAAAGGATTGGGCCATATTTCTGCACCTTATTTACTTTTATCACTTGTTACCCGTTACAAATTACCTTATCACAAAACTATATGTTACCGATAATTTCAGTGCTTGCAGAGAATACCTTGCTGAAAACCGCTTATCATTTCCTTCTGCTCCTCATTGGGTTCGACACTCTTACTTATTGAAAAGTCTATGGTAGATCCCCTACACTTGTGGGTCATCAACGCCCGCCATCGGATCGACCGACTGGCTCAATCCCTGGCGATGGAGGAATAAGATGCAATCGGCCCAGCCAGTTTTGGCCCCCGCATTCACGATCACTACTAGAGAAAAGCCTAGAGCAGCGCGGGTTTTAGGCCTATCAGGAGCGCTGGGAGATGCGCTACTGATAAGGTGCTACAGCTAACGTATAGCAGTAGCGTGCCTCCGACCACGCTACTGCTAAATCGACTTAGTAGTAGTGACTTCCCAGAGGAGCGCTACTGGTAATTAGTAGTAGCGCTTCTCCCTGCCCGCGCTGCTACTATTATTTCGTATTTTATTTCTTTTTTATTTCATGTTGTATTCATACACCTTTACACAAGTTTTCATACAACAGGAATTTAGAAATTGTTTTTACATCATAATGAGTTATTACATCACGGGGTGAAAGAACCGTGGACTAGTTTCAAGTGGATGGACATCCACTTGAAACTAATCCGCGGTTCTTTCACCCAATGATATAATAAATATCATCATCATCATATCATTAACAACTTATCATCATAATCACTGTTCAAGAATTCACCCGATTAATCAGTTAACGGGCCAGTTAATCGCTACTCATAGCATGGCCGAATCGAATAACACCTATTCGTCGCATTAACTTGCCAGGCCGATTAATTGGCCAGTTAGACCGATTAATCAGTTGTCATGCCGATTAATCCCTGCTGGCCCATTAACGGATGGGCAAACAAAGCCCAAAATTTTGGTCGATAACCCCTTCTGGCCCCATGCCGCTCCTTAATAGATAGGATTATAATTTTACCTCCTCTCTATGCTTTTCATATGTGTATCAGTGTATGGCAACATATTTTTGGTATACTACATAGCTGGGAGCATGAGAGTATTGTATAATACATTAAAAAATCTAGATATATGTTGGCAAGTTTATGTTCAATCTATGGATTAATGGTTGACCGATTAATCCAGTTAATAGGCCGATTTACTGATTAATCGCTACTCCTAAACTGTCCGAGCAGCTACCAGTTAACGATTTCTTGAACATTGATCATAATACATCATTGTCATATAACACCTCCTCAAGATCATCGTTTTCATCAATGAGACATCACATAGCAAATTGGTCACTAGTCGTAATCACAAGTACTCCTCATCATCAACTCTAACACATTGTATCACATAATAAACATATTGTACCTCATAGGACCTACTACATTCTCTTAGGTCCTACTATATTCTCTAAGGTAAAATAGCAAAAAAACAAGATAGCCCCTGACTCTCCGTTATGGAGAATGGAGATTATCCTGTCTCCAATTCTTGCCTTTCACTTAATGTTACTTCCAAGAACCTCCTTGCGAATGTCCAAACATTTTTCCATTCTTTGATTAGCATGTGTTCATAGGTTTTAGAAATATGATATGCACAGGTGAGCTCCTTAGATTGACTTGGCTGTATGTTCAGAACTGCAAGGCGACCATTCTGATACATCAGATGAGGCACACAATCCACCGGGATTTTTTGTTGAAAAACATAGTAATAACTTCGTAGTTAGCAATGATGTACTAGTTTTAGAAGTATACAAAAGATGCACGGATGTCGTAATAGTAAAAAATCTTACCATGGTATCTCCATAGAAGTTATCGTGGTTCAACACGTGCACTAGTGGCACGTATTCACCATAATTTGGAGGAGTTCGATAATAGGTATTGTAATTCTCAAGATAATTACAATAAGCAATCAGATGACTTTTCTCCTTATAAGTTAATTCGGAGCCATCAGTGTAGTGGGTTTTGTCTACCATATTCTGCACATTCTTTGAAGATTCAAAATAAGCTGTCAATGGAAATAAACTGTCAACTATTTTGAAATAAACAATATAAATTAGTTAATAACTACGTTTGAGATACTCACATGCGGTAGAATCGGAAGCGTATCAACAAGGACCCAAATGTCCATATTGTCTTGCTCGATGTCAGGATCACCAAGATCCATGGTGACAATCATACCCTCATAAAAACCATACATTATGCAAAGTGCTTCCCAATTTTGGAAACCATAATGGGTTACGCTCTGAGAATTGTACAGATTTACTTCAAAATCGATATCATGATGGGTCCTTAGGTGTATTTTCATTGTTTGAAAATTTTCATGGTCTTCAAAAGCCATCCTCTCCAAGACATAGCGTCTTGCATGGCATGGGATAAGCTAGTCGAATTGTAAAAGATGAAAATTAGACGTTGAAATAGTTGAAGTCATGCTTAATTACGAAAAAAACACTTGTCGTCGTTGCGTACCGTTTCAACATCGAAGGTCTCCTCGAGCTTAATGCTGAAGCGCCAATCTTCGTCCAGCTCAACGAACATGTCGCACATACCTCGATCGTCGTGGCACCAGCTGCACTCCCCCGGGAGACTGTCGTCGTCCGAGTACGACATTTCCTATGTTCATAATTCAAAGATTAAACTTGTACAATTAAATATATGTACTAAAAAACCTGAATTAGATCATTATTTTTCGTGAAAATCCAGGCCACTCGATATTTCCTACATATTATATAACAAGTCATGCCAGAATTCACGGAAAAATCCGGCATGACCTTTGCTAAAAAAGGACATATCGAGCACCTGAAATTTGCCGGAACGGAAATTAATCAACAATCCAGCAAAACATAGGCCACTCGGAGGTGTAAACTGAACATGAACGGCCACTTGAGCAACCACATATCCTATTTGAGCAAATATGACATGTTCAACTAGTTTTATTAATTCAACTAGTTCTTACTAAATATAAACTTACTATAAATAGAAAAAAAACTAGTTCTTTCTAAAAATAAAGTAGTTCAACTAGTTATATTAATTATCTTACTAAAAATACATTAGTTCTATTAATTCAACTAGTTCAACTAGTTTATTAATTTACTTACTAAACTAGTTCAACTACAACTAAAGTAGTTCAACTAGTTTATTAATTTACTTACTAAAAATAAACTAGTTTTTACTAAAAATAAACTAGTTCAACTAGTTATATTAATTTTCTAACTAATTCTATTAAACACTAAAACTAATTCGATGAACTCAAAAACTAATTCTACTTAACAACTACTACCATAATTAGCATCTAATTTGATGAACCCTAACTAATTAGATGAACTCTGAAATTTAACCCTAAGAACCCTAGATAGGCAGAGGTAGGGGAGGAGGAGGAGGAGGGCGTACTCAGCTCTGGCGCCGGCGGAGTTAGGGAGAGGGGCACGCGTCATCGAGGTTGGGGACGGGGTCGGGGCAGCGGGCGCACGGCGGAGGGCGGCGATGTAGGGGGGATGTCAAGGTCGGGGTCGGGGGCGGCGTCGAGGTCGCGGTCGGGGGCGGCATCGAAGGTGTGCGGAGAGCGACGGGTCGCGCGCGGCGGCCGACGATGATGTAGGGCGGCGACAGCGGAGGAGTAGGGATTTGGGGGAAGTGGCCGTGGGGGAAGAACAAACCGCGCAGTTAAGTTAAAAGTAGCAGTAGCGCGTTCCAGGAAGTACGCTGCTGCTACGGTAGCTATAGCGCGTTTCCTAACAAGCGCTACTGCTATTCCTTCTCTTTTTTATTTGCTTTCCATTTAATTTTATTTTCATTAGCAGTAGCGCCTTTGTCCGTAAACGCGCTGCTACAAAACAAGTAGCGGTAGCGCGGTTCCATGTAGATCGCTACTACTATGTGTAGCCTATCGGCTAAGCCGTGGGAGTAGCGCTTTTGTACACGGGCGCGCTACTGCTATAACTGTATCTGTAGCGCGGTTTTAAATACCGCATTGCTGCTAATTAGCACCAGCATGCGTTTTTATCCCGCGCTACTGCTAATGTTTTGTGTATAAGGTTTTCCCTAGTAGTGGATGAGCCCTTCCCCAAAGGATTCTTGCTCCCCCGAGACACTCCGAAGTACAATGGCTCGATGAAGCCGGATGACTGGCTAGTCGACTACTCCACAACCGTCAGCATAGCAAACGGCAACAAGAGTGTTGCTGTGAAGTACGTTGCGCTCATGCTCCAGGGCACAACCTAGACATGGCTGAATAGCCTCAAGCTCTACAACGTCAATAGCTGGTTGGACTTCGCTGATGTCTTCATCCGCAACTTCACCAGTACCTACAAGTGGCCCTCCAAGCCCCGCCAGCTCTCCTTGTAAGTCCAAGGCCTAGCCGAGTCTACATGCGACTACCTTACATGCTGGGCTGAGCTGTGCAACTCCTGCGAAGGGTTGCATGAGGTGCAGGCCATAGAGTACTTCACCGCTAGGTGCAGAGAAGGCACCCTGTTCAAGCACAGGCTCCTCTTCTACGAGCCAGCTACGCTCGACGAGCTGCTGATCATAGCGGACAAGTATGCTACGATCGACCGACTCCTCAATGAAGTCAGAGCTCCAAGTGGACGCGTCTGGGAAAGTGCTCCCCCCCGGCTCCTCAAACGGTGGCTGGTGACTCCTGCTGGTGCTAGCAGCCGAACGACAACAAGCGCAAGGCCCCGCAGCCGGCTTCCACCAGATGGCAGGTGGCGACAGTTGAAGACCAGCAGCCGGAAGGGCAGCTCGGCCCCAAGCGTCAGAAGGGCGGAAAACTAGCCTGCTTGGTTGCCTGCCTTCTCCTTCGAGCAAACGCTTGATGCTCCCTACAAATTCCACAGCAGCACGAAGCATCCAACCACCCCACCCGGAAGTGTCACTGGCTCACTAGGGCGCCGTCCAAGATGAGTTCCCCGAAGAGCATGGAGCCTACGTCGTCTTAACTATCACGGCCGATGATAGTCACAAACAGCGTCAGCAACACCGGCAGGTGAACGCTGTCGCCTCAGAAGCCCCAGAATTCTTGCACTGGTCCGGGAAGCCCATCAGCTGGAGCCATGCTGACCACCCGGCCATGATGCCATCGCTGGGTGCTTACGCCATGGTCTTGGACTCGACCTTCTCAATGGAGAGGCGGGCCTGCCGCTTCTCCCGGATCCTTATAGAAGGCGGTAGCAGCATTAACATCCTCTACCACGACACCATGGAGAAACTGTGCATCAAAGAGAAACAACTCCAGCCCAGTCGGACTGTCTTCCACAGCTTCGTAACCGGCCTTTCCTGCTCTCCAATCGGCAAGATCAAGATAGACGTCCTGTTTGGTGACAAGGATCACTTCCACCGCGAGCTGATCTGGTTTGAGGTGGCCGACCTGGAAAGCCCCTACCACGCGCTCTTGGGCCGGCCAACACTCGTGAAGTTCATGGTGGTGCCTCACTACGCCTACCTCAAGATGAAGATGTCGGGTCCCAAGGGCATCATCGTCATCGTTGGCAACTACCAGAAGTCGGTCGCATGTGCTTCCGCCAGCAGTCGGCTGGCCAAGTCCCTCATCATCGCTGAAGAAAAACGTCTCCTTGACCGGGTGGTGGCCATGGCCAGCAAGTAGCCAGACATGTCGCCGGACCCCCAGGAGTCGGAGGCTGAGGGCTCCTTCCAGCCGGCCAAAGAAACCAAGAAGATCCCCTTGGACCCAGAGCACCCGAAGAGGCACGCTGTCATAGGGACCAACCTTGACAGCAAATAGGAAAGTGAGCTCGTCGATTTCCTCCGTGAGAATTGGGACATCTTTGCATGGTCTCCCAAAGATATGCCGAGTGTTCCGACAGATTTTGCCGAGCACAAGTTACATGTCAGGCCGGATGCGAAGCCGGTCAAGCTACCCCTTCGCCGCCTGTCAGAAGAGAAGAGAAGGATTATTGGTGAAGAGATAGCCCGGCTTCTAGCAGCCAGCTTCATCATGGAAGTATTCTACCCGGACTGGCTTGCCAATCCAGTCCTCGTGTCGAAGAAGAACAACAAGTGGCGCATGTGTATCAAATACACCAGCCTCAACAAAGCATGGCACAAAGATCCGTTTGCTCTACCTCGGATAGATCAAGTGATCGACTCCACAGCCGGATGCGAGCTGCTGACCTTCCTTGATGCCTATTTCGGCTACCACCAGATCAAGTTGAACACAGCCGATCAGTTGAAGACCGCCTTCATCACACCATTCGGAGCCTTCTGCTACCTGACCATGACATTCGGCTTGAGAAATGCCCGTGCCACATTTCATTGTTGCATGCAGAAGTGCCTCCTCAAGCAACTCGGCAGAAATGCCCACGTCTATGTAGATGATATTGTGGTGAAGACGGAGAAGCGCGGCACCCTCCTGGAGGATCTCAAGGAGACCTTTGATAATCTGCGCCGTTTTCAAATCAAGCTCAACCCAGAGAAGTGTGTCTTCAGAGTCCCAGTCGGCCAGCTCCTTGGTTTCCTTGTCTCCGAATGTGGCATCGAGTGCAACCCCGTGAAGATCAAGGCCATTGAGCGGATGCAGAGACCCACTCGACTGCGAGATATCTAGATGCTCATCGGGTGCTTGGCATCTGTTAGCGTGTCATCACTAGGCTGGGCAAGAAGGCTCTTCCCCTGTACCAGCTAATGAAGAAAACCACTTACTTCGAGTGGAACGACAAGCAGGACAAGGCTTTCCTCCAACTCAAGAAGATGCTGACCACGCCGCATGTCCTGGCGGCTCCGGCTGCTAAGGAGCCCATACTCCTCTACATCGCCGCCGCCAGCTGGGTGGTCAGCACCGTCATCGTGGTCGAGCACCAGAAGACGGCAGGGCACAGCTAGTCCAGAGGCCTGTCTACAACTTGAGCGAGGTGTTGCCGGCCTCCAAGAAGAATTACCCCCACTACCAGAAGATGTGCTACGGCATGTACTTTGCCACCAAGAAGCTCAAGTAGTATTTCCAAGAGCACTCCATCACGGTCGTATACGCTGCCCCACTTGCCGAGATCATAGGCAACAGAGATGCATCAGGCCGGGTGGCAAAGTGGGCCATTGAGCTAGCTCCTCACACGATCCTCTACCAGCCCCGCACCGCCATCAAGTCCCAAGCGCCGGCCGACTTCCTCGTCAACTGGGACGAGACCCAGTACCTGCTGTCAGCACCGAATTCCACCCATTGGCAGATGAACTTTGATGGCTCGAAGATGCGCACCGGTTTGGGAGCCGACATCGTCCTCACCTCTCCCAAAGGCGACAAGCTCAGATACACGCTGCAGATTCACTTTGCCGCCTCCAACAACATGGCCGAGTACGAGGCACTCGTCCACGGGCTCCGACTAGCCAAACAGATTGGAATCCTTCGAGTGATGTGTTACAGCGATTTGGACTTGGTGGTCAAACAGTCATCTGGCGACGGGGACACCAAGGATGCGAACATGGCGAGCTACTGCTTCCTCGTCCAACAGATTAGTGGGTACTTTGACGGGTGCGAGTTCCTTCATGTGCCACGGTCCCACAACGAGCAAGCAGATGCCCTGACACGGATTGGCTCCACCCGGCAGGCCATACCAGCCGGTGTCTCCCTCCAGTGCCTGTGCAAGCCGTCTATCAAGCCTTCGCCGGAATCACAGTCCATCTTCATGCAGGCTGCTCCCAGAACAGTTGGATCTGGCTCGAGGACTGCAGCAGTCGCACCCGGCTCGGGGACTTCACAACCTGGCCCGGGGGCTGTAGTAGCTGGCTCGGGGACTTCGGCAGGCGGCTCGGGGACTACAACAGTTGCACCCGGCCCGGGGACTTCAGAACCCAGCCCGAGGGCTCTAGTAGTCGGCCTGGGGACTTCAACGACACAGCAAGCGGCGGCCGACTCCAACCTGCCGCCTCCCAACCCAACCGCCCTGGTACTAGTGGCTGTGATGACAGTGGTAGAAGCACCATCATGGGCACAGCCCATCCTCAACTTCCTGGTGAGCGGAGAGCTACCAGCCGACAAGATCTTGGCCCGGCAGGTGCAGCGCCGGCTAGTAGCATACACAATACTAAACAAAGAGCTTGTTAGGCGCAGCATGACTGGCGTCTTCCAGCGCTGCATACACTAGAACAAGGCCCCCACTATAGCAACACATCTTTCCGTATCTAAAGGTGCATATATGCGTTGTTAGTTTCTTTACCAACGGTTTAGGATGCGTAGCCTTCTCCAGTGTTGCTAGCGCACATTCCAACGCTTATACTACCGTTGGTAATAGGGACCGTTGCAAGAATACAACACATAAAGCAGACCCACGCAACACTTTTATACGTTGGTGCTTAATGTACATGAAGCAGGATCACATTGCTTGGCAACGAAGAATTTGCAATGTTTCAGGTGTTGATACTTATATAATGTGAATAATATTATTATATATATATAATAATATATTGCCAGTAATTAAATTAACTCTTCACGTAATGGTGATAATTATGTACATGTGAAGAAAAAACAAAAGAACATACTCATGGGAGGAAGAACTCATATACTAGATAAAACTATTGGATTACAATAGTGGATATTACACAAGGAACATCATCCAAATGTGATGCATAATCCAAATATTTTCTTGACAGCGGAACTTAAACTAAAAGCATCCATCAATATCCGTACAACTAATCTAAAAGTTAACCGAGGAATATCATTCAACAAGAACATCATCCTCGAAACTTAACCAAAACTGAAAGCGTCCATCATCATCATCATGAACAGGACATCATGATCATCATCATCATCTTTGCAGTATACTTGCGACACACCCATATAATCATCCATTTATCCTTTGAATCTACAGACAAAAAAATAAACTGTTAACGCACAATGCATTGTATCTGCTAGTATATCTCTATATGCAAACTCCAGAAATTCATCTACACCAGGTGAGTACTGTGTACTTTCTCTAGGAAATCGCAATGGTAATTTGGTCGATTCTTAAACCATTACACACTGCATAAAAATAACAAATATTATTGTAGTTGTAACCATGAATGTATTGCAAAAGCTTCGCTTGTTAATATCTTGTTTACAGTATAAGTTCCTATCATCATACAACATAAATTCACAATTATATTGTTTTTCGACAATGCAAGGATCCTCCTCCCAGTGATTGCAAGATAGCAGGCATAATTTTTTTTCAAACATTGTAAAAAAGCTAGTAAGGTTACTCTACTATGCATACTAGTCGTCAACGTTTGCATGGGCTAACACTTTTATGTTTCACATTGTTAGCTGGGCATAAGTACTATGGTGATCTGAAATTGTTAGCTCAGATCTGACATCAGTAATGGTTTCTCCTTACGCTATTTCTCTTAAAGAAAAAAAAATATGAGAGAAATTATGTATACTTGGAGGCCAGATGTCTCCCCAACTGATGAGGTTGGAGAAAGGAGGTGCTGCAGAATACAGTTATTAGAACGCTTGGTCACTGCAAAGTCAGGATACAATCAAACAAACAAAAAACATCCAAAACAAATCGTGAGTAAAATTTGATAGTGAAAACACACTCAATGAGAAATTTATACATGTAAAAAATTATATAAGATCAGCATGACTTAATTTAAGGGGTTCATGTTGTATATCAAGCCCAATATTTCACAATATTCAGCTTGTATTAGTGACACTTGCAGCAAATATCTTACTGTTGATATTCGACTCTAGATACGTATCAAATATGTCGAATATTTTACATGATAGGATTTCTCTGAGTCATCCACTATGTTTTACCATGTACATATCTTCTTTTGACTAAAGTATACGTCAGCACCCTGTAAATTCGTACTATAAATATATACCCAAGGACACATCAAGGAGTTGAATTCTGTTATCACGTGGTAGAAAACTACAACACAATAATGGGATAAGATGCGAAGTTGCTAGAGAAAGAAGAGAGATGAAATCGACATGAGCAAACTCTAGCACAATAATGGCCTAATGTGCATGCGTGCATGCGTGTGTGGCTAAGAACTTAATTAACGAAGCAATAAAATTATTTTGGCTAACCTTTACATGACCTATTAAATTATCACCACCACAGATAATTATTTGTGTTTGTCCTTCCTCAATGGCAGTACATATATTTTCACATTCAGAAAAACAAGCTATGATGAAACTGACCTTGTTAGATAAAATATAAGGTAGAATTGGTAATTGTCAAGGTCATCCTCTTCTCTGCTTGCATGCCACATACCTGCACTGGTACACAGTGCTAATTAGCTCAAGTAAACATTTGTTTTCTTTGAAACTGAAAAGAAACCTTGATAATTTATGTGCTGCAAATACAATAGAACAACATATGTTTTTTGATACATAGTGACATAAGTTTTACAAATTGCACAAACAATTATAGTTAAGATGTACCTCAAAATACTAAGAAGGTTACATAAAAAATCTACCAAACATAAGGACCATCATAATCTTTATACTGGGAGCTTATGCTTTTGCACATGCATCACACAGACTAGTGGGACGATATATGTATAAAGAAATAGCCACCATGCCGATATTAAACTAATCGTGCTCCTGCAGACATGTATGAATTAACACATACACTGAAGCATCACACGTTCAAGTTAATTAGGCTACAGTTATGCATGCAATTTAATAGAATTAGCGCTTACACCATGTGTGGAGGCACGATGATGCGACCAATTAGACCTCTGAGCAGATATGATTAGAAAGAAAGAGCGCCCATTATGTAACGAACTAACAAACATCTAAGTTATGGCGGTCAGGTAGTCAGGCCTGAGTAGATGGCCGTGATACAGCACTCGCGGATGTTCTCACTTCTACAACAACTTCGCGTAAAGTTCTCACTTCTACAACAACTCACTGGAACATGTGAACACTGCTACCTAGTTCAGCTGTAATAAGGTTAAAAAATGATTTTTCCAATAGAAATATGACTGTATGACGGAGTGACTGATCAGGCCTACATCTTGGCATGTAAGCAGAAAGTGGAACTTTGAATCATCAACATCAACCATGAGACTAAGACAACAAGCCTATTATACAATCAGTCAATCACATAATCAACGACAGCAACCAACAACTGCATAATCAACTTTCACTTACATGGGCTCGTGACAGGCTCCTAAGCCATAACTAAAATCAGTTCAATCACAGAAAGATGCTTCAGCTAGAAGATCCCTTCCGCAGCAACCATCTATAATTCAACATGTTGGTCATTATCAGGGACTGGCATGTCGTAAGTAGCAATTCCCAACTAGACTGAAGTGAAGCAGAGCAAGATGGGGAAAATAAAATTAGGACAAGAGAAGCGGTCTGGCTCACCACGGTAGCGCGATTGCGAGGGTGTAGGGGTAACTCTACCAGTAGCTGCACGCCCTCGTGCGGAGGTAGTAGATGCAGTTGGTCGTCGAAGGGGAGCGGTGACGAGAGGGACGACGTGATGGGAAGTAGGTCGCAGGGGAGTGTTGACTAGCGATAGCGTGCCGGGATGGAGGATCGCAGGGGGAGTGGTGAGGGCCTGAGGGGCGGCCTTCTAGGACGGAGGATCGCAGGGGAGTGGTGACTGGTGAGGGGCGGCGCTCCCAGATGCAGGTAGGTCGAGGGGCGGCGGCCGGCGTGGGATCCTATAGGATCGAGAGGAAGACCTAGATTTTTTTGAGCAACAGAGGAAGACCTAGATTAATCATGAAAGCCAACTTGGGCCAGGCTAGACAAGAGGCTGGGTTAGTGCGTTGGGCTAGTTGTGGCCGGTTGCAATCTACAACGCATATGCTACAATACTTATTATTCGTATCTATTGTGAATTTTGCAACATACAGTTAAAACGTTGTAGAATATATGTTGGTTTATTGTGGGTTTTCTTGTAGTGGTAGAGCCGGAGAAGGGCAAAGCAATCCTCAGAGGCATTCACCAAGGCGAGTGCGGCCACCATGCGGCCTCTAGATCCCTTGTCGCCAAAGCTTTCCACCAAGGATTCTTCTGGCCGACTGCTTTGGATGAAGCCACAGATTTGGTCAAGACGTGCAAAGGATGCCAACGCTTTAGCTCCAAGCAGGACATGCCGACTTCTGCACTCAAGATCATCCCCCTCACTTGGCCGTTTGCCATGTAGGGGCTGGACATGCATGGTGGGCCCATTCAAGACAACACGCGATGGCATGACCCATCTGCTGGTTGCCGTGGACAAATTTACCAAGTGGATTGAAGCGAAGCCAATCAAGAAACTGAATGGTCCGACTGTTGTGACCTTCATTGTAGATATCACCGTCCGGTACGGTGTACTACCCAGCATCATCACCGACAATGGCACACACTTTTCCAAAGGCGTCTTGGCCCGTTTCTGCACGACGCAGGGCATCCGACTGGACTTAGTGGCTGTTGCCCATCCGCAGTGAAACGGCCAGGTCAAGCGAGCAAACGGCCTGATCCTGTCCGGCATCAAGCCCCGACTAGTGGAGCCACTGGAGTGCTCGGCCGGCTACTGGATCGAAGAGCTGCCAGCCGTACTTTGGAGCCTCTGGACTACACCAAACAAAGCAACCGGCTTCACTCCCTTCTTCCTCGTGTATGGGGCCGAGGCCGTCATCCCAACTAACATTGAGTTTGACTCTCCTCGCGTCACCATGTACGCGGAGGCGGAAGTGAAGGAGGCGTGAGAAGACGGCGTTGACCTGCTAGAGAAGGGCCGGCTGTTGGCACTCAGCCGGTCCGCCATCTACCAGCAGGGCATGTGCCTCTACCACAGCCGGAAGGTCAAGCCACGATCCTTCCGAGAGGGGACCTTGTGCTCTGACTGATCCAGCAAACAGCCGGCCACCACAAGCTCTCGGCCCCTTGGGAAGGGCTTTTCATCATCAGCACAGCCCTGGGCAACGACTCCTACTACCTCATCGACGCGCAGAAGCCCAGGGCACGCAAGAGGGACGATTCCAGCAAGGAACAAAGCACCCATGGAACGCAAATCTCCTCCAAAGATTTTACAGTTAATGCAGAATGTACCATGCTACCTTTTGTATTATGAAAAGACAACAGGTCCCTCGAGGAGCACTCGGGGGCTACCCTCTTTATCTATATGATAAGATTATGCCTGTGAATGTATTATTTCATTCTTTCGCCCGGCACCGGGTCCAACCAGTCGGCCCGGGGGCTCGCCGCCTTGTCCTATGTTGCTACCACCTCAGTTAGACAAGTAGTGTGCCGACATCTAAGCCCTCTCTTGCCTTAAGCCACAGCTCACAGAGTGACTGTTCGACTGACAAGAGCTAAAGGCAGGAAATGATGTCCACACGAAAAATGACTAAGGAAAAACATCAGCATAGGCCAAGCCGGCTCCTCTCCTCACCGTCCAGCTGCTGAGCAGCTGGCTGATACGTCTCCGTCGTATCTATAATTTTTGATTGTTCCATGCCAATATTATCGAACTTTCATATACTTTTGGCAACTTTTTATACTATTTTTGGGACTAACATATTGATCCAGTGCCCAGTGCCAGTTCCTGTCTGTTGAATGTTTTTGGTTTCGCAGAATATCCATATCAAACGGAGTCCAAACGGGATAAAAACAGACAGAGCTTATTTTTGGAAAATATGGAAAATTCGGAAGGAAAATCAATGCGAACCAGTGCCCAAGGTGGTCACGAGGCAGGGGGCGCGCCCCCTACCCTCGTGAGCCCACCGTAAGACGGTTGACGCTCTTCTTTTGCCACAAGAAATCTAATATTCGGAAAAAAATCACAGCGAAGGTTTCAGGCCAATCGGAGTTACGGATCTCCATATATATACGAAACGGTGAAACAGAGCCAGAGGAGAACGCAGAACCAGAGAGAAACAGAGAGATAGATCCAATCTCGGAGGGGCTCTCGCCCCTCCCACGCCATGGGAGCCAAGGACTAGAGGGGAAACCCTTCTCCCATCTAGGGAGGAGGTCAAGGAAGAAGAAGAAGGAGGGGGGCTCTCTCCCCCTCACTTTCGGTGGCGCCGGAGTGCCACCGGGGGCCATCATCATCACCGCCATCTTCACCAACAACTTCACCACCATCATCACCAACTCTTCCCCCCTCTATGCAGCGGTGTAACCTCTCTCTTACCCGCTGTAATCTCTAATTAAACATGGTGCTCAACGCTATATATTATTTCCCAATGATGTATGGCTATCCTATGATGTTTGAGTAGATCTGTTTTGTCCTAATGGCTATTTGATGATCGTGATTGGTTTGAGTTGTATGTTTTATTGGTGCTGTCCTATGGTGCTCTCCGTGTCGCGCAGGCATGAGGGATTCCCGCTGTAGGGTTTGCAATATGCTTATGATTTGCTTATGGTGGGTGCCGTGAGTGACAGAAGCACAGACCCGAGTTAGTAGGTTGTTTGCGTATGGGATAAAGGGGACTTGATGCTTTAATGCTATTGTTGGGTTTTACCTTAATGAATCTTTAGTAGTTGCGGATGCTTGCTAGAGTTCCAATCATAAGTGCATATGATCGAAGTAGAGAAAGTATGTTAGCTTATGCCTCTCCCTCAAATAAAATTGCAATAATGATTACCGGTCTAGTTATCGATTGCCTAGGGACAAATATTGTTGACAAAAGCTCTTTACTAAAGCTAATTTAGTTGTGTCTTTATCTTAGCAGCCCCTAGTCTTTATTTTCGTGCTCTTTACTTTCTTGCAAGCTTACCCAAAAACACCTGCAAAGTACTTATAGTTTCATACTTGTTTCCGGTAAAGCGAACGTCAAGTGTGCGTAGAGTTGTATCGGTGGTCGATAGAACTTGAGGGAATATTTGTTCTAACTTTAGCTCCTCGTTGGGTTCGACACTCTTACTTATCGAAAGAGGCTACAATTGATCCCCTATACTTGTGGGTTATCACTGGCCGGCCGGCTTCTCGCTTGACTAGCTATGTTCTAGGCGGCCGAAGTACTTGTCTATCCTAAACGGCCAAGTCCTTGACCCAGCCACAGACCGCAGAGAGGCTATTCGGCTGGCAGGGCGGCAACCAAAGGAGGCGGCAAAGGAAAAAGCCAAGAAGAACAAAAAAGCAAAACCAAGCTAGAACTCGGCAAGAGCACAAGCATGTGCGAGAACAAACTTATTTACATATCAAAAGGCTCTTAGCCAGCATTCAATAGAGTTTGAAATAACACCCCCAGTCGGTGGAACTGCGTGAATTTAACTTGTTCGTTCAAGAGATTACAAAAACAGGAAAGATAAAGTGGCCGCCTAGGCCAAAGGAGCAGTAGGCGGATCCGATGGGTCGGGGGAGGCAGAGGTGCCGGGTGGTGGAGCTGCCGACTGGTGGGTCTCGACCTGGTCGGCACCAGCAACAGTCAGTGCGGCATCATGCGGCCCGCTGGTCGAGGCTTGGTCTGGCTGAGGCCGGCTGCTCGCTCCGTTGTTCGGCGCGATGTACTCGCCGTCCTCGTCCTCTTCGTCCTCACCCTCGTCGCTGGAGGCGATCTCCTCTACCAAATTCTCCTCCGCCTCCGGGTCCAGCTTGGGAATGTTGATACGTCTCTGTCGTATCCAGAATTTTTGATTGTTTCATGCCAATATTATTCAACTTTTACATACTTTTGTCAACTTTTTATATGACTTATTTGGACTAACTTGCTTATCCAATGCCCAGTGCCAGTTCCTGTTTGTTGCTTGTTTTTTTTTCACAGAAAATCCATATCAAACAAAGTCCAAACGCCATAGAATTTACGGAGAATTATTTTGGAATATATGTGATTTTTAGGAGGTGGAATCAACGCAAACGGGGGCCCACAGTGCCCACAACCCACCAGGGCGCGCCAGGCACCCCCTGGCGCACCCAGGTGTCTTGTTCCCGCCTCAAAGGTCGGTTGGGGCCCTTCTTATGGCGCAAGAATGATAGTTTATGGAAAAAACCATGTAAAAATTTCAGTGCAATTGGAGTTACGGATCTCTGGGAATTTAGGAAACCGTGAAGGGCCAGATCTCGGGGACGCGAAACAGAAGAGAACAGAGAGGGAGATCCAATCTCGGAGGGTCTCTCGCCCCTCCACTGCCATGGAGACCATGGACCATAGGGGTAACTCTCCTCCCATCTAGGGGGATGCCAAGGAAGAAGAAGAAGGTGGGGGGCTCTCTCCCCCTCGCTTCCGGTGGCGCCGGAGTGCCACCGGGGCAACGATCGGGACGGTGATCTACATCAACAATCTTGCTACCGTCAACACCAACTGTCTCCCCCTCTATGCAGTGGTGTAACACCTCGTCTCCCCGCTGTAATAGATAATCCACAAGTATAGGGGATCGCAACAGTTTTCGAGGGTAGATTATTCAACGCAAATTTATTGATTCGACACAAGGGGAGCCAAAGAATATTCTCAAGTATTAGTAGCTGAGTTGTCAATTCAACCACACCTGGAAACTTAATATCTACAGCAAAGTATTTAGTAGCAAAGTAATATGATAGTAGTAGTAACGGTAGCAAAAGTAATGTTTTTGGTATTCTGTGGTGATGATAGCAATAGCAACGGAAAAGTAAATAAGCGAAGAACAATATGTGGAAAGCTCGTAGGCAACATATCAGTGATGGAGAATTATGCCGGATGTGGTTCACCATGTAACAGCCACAACCTAGGGTGACACAGAACTAGCTCCAGTTCATCGATATAATGTAGGCATGTATTCCGGATATAGTCATACGTGCTTATGGAAAATAACTTGCATGACATCTTTTGTCCTACCCTCCCGTGGTAGTGGGGTCCTAGCGGAAACTAAGGAATATTAGGCCCTCCTTTTAATAGAGTACCGGAACAAAGCATTAGCACATAGTGAATACATGAACTCCTCAAACTATGGTCATCACCGGTAAGTATCCTGATTATTGTCACTTCGGGGTTAACGGATCATAACACATAATAGGTGACTATAGACTTGCAAGATAGGATCAAGAACTCTCATATATTGATGAAAACATAATAGGTTCAGATCTGAAATCATGGCACTCGGGCCCTAGTGACAACCATTAAGCATAACAAAGTCATAGCAACATCAATATCAGAACATAGTGGATACTAGGGATCAAACCCTAACAAAACTAACTCGATTACATGATGAATCTCATCCAACCCATCACCGTCCAGCAAGCCTACGATGGAATTACTCACGCCCGGCAGTGAGCATCATGAAATTGGTGATGGAGGATGGTTGATGATGACGATGGCGATGGATTCCCCTCTCCGGAGCCCCGAACAGACTCCAGATTAGCCCTCCCGAGAGGTTTTAGGGCTTGGCGGCGGCTCCGTGTTGTAATACGCGATGAATTCTTCTCTCTGATTTTTTTCTCCCCGAAAGCAAATATATAGAGTTTGGGTTGAGGTTGGAGGAGCTCCAGGGGGCCCACGAGGTAGGGGGGTGTGCCCTAGGGGGGCAGGCGCGCCCCCACCCTCGTGGACAGGTGGTGGGCCCCCTGGTCTTCATCTTTTGCAAGGATTTTTTATATTTTCGAATAGATGTTTCGTGAAGTTTTAGGTCATTCTGAGAACTTTTGTTTCTGCACATAAATAACACCAGAGCAATTCTGCTGAAAACAGCGTCAGTCCGGGTTAGTTCCATTAAAATCATGCAAGTTAGAGTCCAAAACAAGGGCAAAAGTGTTTGGAAAAGTAGATATGATGGAGATGTATAGTGTTTGGAAAAGTAGATACGATGGAGATGTATCAACTCCCCCAAGCTTAAACCTTTGCTTGTCCTCAAGCAATTCTGTTGATAAACTGAAAGTGATAAAGAAAAACTTTTACAAACTCTATTTGCTCTTGTTGTTGTAAATATGTAAAGCCAGCATTCAAGTTTTCAGCAAAGATTATGACTAACCACATTCACAATAATGCTTAGGTCTCATGTTTACTCATATCAATGGCATAATCAACTAGCAAGCAATAATAATAAATCTCGGATGACAACACTTTCTCAAAACAATCATAATATGATATAACAAGATGGTATCTCGCTAGCCCTTTCTAAGACCGCAAAACATAAATGCAGTGCACCTTTAAAGATCGAGGACTGACTAGACATTGTAATTCATGGTAAAAGAGATCCAGTCAAGTCATACTCAATGTAAACTAACAGTAATGAATGTAAATGACAGCGGTGCTCTCCAACTGGTGCTTTTTAATAAGAGGATGATGACTCAGCATAAAAGTAAATAGATAGTCCCTTCGCAGAGGGAAGCAGGGATTTGTAGAGGTGCCAGAGCTCGGTTTTGAAATAGAGATGAACAATATTTTGAGTGATATACTTTCATTGTCAACATAAAAACCAAGAGATGGCGATATCTTCCATGCTACACTCATTATAGGCGGTTCCCAAACAGAATGGTAAAGTTTATACTCCCCCTCCACCAACAAGCACCAATCCATGGCTTGCTCGAAACAACGAGTGCCTCCAACTAACAACAGTCCCATGGGGAGTTTTATTTGCAATTATTTTGATTTGATTTGCATAAAGCATGGGACTGGGCATCCCGATGACCAGCCACTTTCTCGTGAGTGAGGAGCGGAGTCCACTCCTCTTGAGAATAACCTGCCTAACATGGAAGATACGGACAGCCCTAGTTGATACATGAGCTATTCGAGCATACAAAACATGATATTTATTTGAAGGTTTAGAGTTTGGCACATACAAATTTACTTGGAACGGCAGGTAGATACCGTATATAGGTAGGTATGGTGGACTCATATGGAATACCTTTGGGGTTTATGGGATTGGATGCACGAGCAGTATTCCCGCCTAGTACATGTAAAGGCTAGCAAAAGACTGGGAAGCGACCAGCTAGAGTGTGACAACAGTCATGAACATGCATTAAAATTAATCAACACTGAATTCAAGCATGAGTAGGATATAATCCACCATGAACATAAATATCGTGAAGCCTATGTTGATTTTGTTTCAACTACATGCGTGAACATGCGCCAAGTCAAGTCACTTAAATCATTCAGAGGAGGATACCACCCTATCATACCACATCACAACCATTTTAATAGCATGTTGGCACGCAAGGTAAACCATTATAAGATCCTAGCTAATCAAGCATGGCACAAGGAACTATGATACGTGTTTGTCACAGTAGGTCACTCTTTTTGTCATGCATGTACATCCATGACAAATTTATGACAGAATCAAGATAGTCACACCTGTGCTGTCATAGAAGTGTTCCATGACATTACCAAAATTATCATCACGGAAGTGTACACTTCCATGACGATAAATCGCGCGTCACAGAAGTGCTTTCGTCAAGGGTGACCGACACGTGGCATCCACCGTAACGGAACTCCCTTAAGCTATCGGGTCGGGTTTTGGATCCGATAACCCGTTAACAGCCCCGACCAATGGGGATTTTCCACGTGTAAAATCATCATTGGCTAGAGGAAACACGTGTCGGCTCATCGTCGGGACAGATGTCATCCACTCACTGAACAGAAGGCGCCTATGATACGTCAACACATGGCACGACCCAACAAGTTTAAATGGGCCGGCCCAACTAAAGGCCCACAAGATTTTGCGGACCATAATGGGCTGGCCCAGCTAAAGACCCACGAGATTTTGCGGACCATAATGGGCTGGCCCAGCTAAAGGCCCACAAGATTTCGCGGGCCATAATGGGCCGGTGTAGGATCTAGAAGTAGATGTGTCTAGAGGGGGGGTGATTAGACACTTAATGCTAAAGTTGCAATTTTTAAGCTTTTTTGGTTTAAGTGGAGTTTAGGCACAATTTCAACATACACAATACATATCAAGCAAGCATGCAAAGAGTATATGAGCAACGGAATGTAAAGCATGCAACTTGCAAGAATGTAAGGGGAAGGGTTTGGAGAATTCAAACGCAATTGGAGACACGGATGTTTTTCCCGTGGTTCAGATAGGTGGTGCTATCCTACATCCATGTTGATGGAGACTTCAACCCACGAAGGGTAATGGTTGCGCGAGTCCACAGAGGGCTCCACCCACGAAGGGTCCACGAAGAAGCAACCACCCACAAAGGGTCCACGAAGAAGCAACCTTGTCTATCCCACCATGGCCATCGCCCACGAAGGACTTGCCTCACTAGCGCTAGATCTTCACGAAGTAGGTGATCTCCTTGCCCTTACAAACTCCTTGGTTCAACTCCACAATCTTGTCGGAGGCTCCCAAGTGAAACCTAGCCAATCTAGGAGACACCACTCTCCAAGAAGTAACAAATGGTGTGTAGGTAATGAACTCCTTGCTCTTGTGCTTCAAATGATAGTCTCCCCAACACTCAACTCTCTCTCATAGGATTTGGATCTGGTGGAAAGAAGATTTGAGTGGAAAGCAACTTGGGGAAGGCTAGAGATCAAGATTCATATGGTAGGAATGGAATATCTTGGCCTCAACACATGAGTAGGTAGTTCTCTCTCAGTAATAGGATGCTGGAAGTATAGGCTTAGTCTGATGGCTCTCTCCACGAATGAAGAGGAGGTGGAGGGGTATATATAGCCTCCACACAAAATCCAACCGCCACACACAGTTTTCCAATCTCGGTGGGACCGAATCAACAAACTCGGTCGGACCGAAAAGGTAAACCTAGTGACCGTTAGAGATTTTCGGTGGGACTGACATGCAACTCGGTAGGACCGATATGGTTAGGGTTTGGGCATAACGTAATCTCGGTGAGATCGATTACACAAACTCGGTGAGACCGAATTTGGTAATTAGCTAACCAGAGAGTTGGTCAGGCAAACTCGATGGGACCGATTTGCTCTTTCGGTGAGACCGAAAAGTTACAAAAAGGAAACACTGAATTTACATTGCAATCTTGGTGGGACCGATTCGCTTTTTAGGTGAGACCGAAAAGTTACGAAAGGGAAACAGAGAGTTTGCAATCCCATCTCGGTGAGACCGAGATCCCTATCGGTAGAACCGACTTGCTAGGGTTTGGCAGTGGCTTATGACAAGTGAAACTCGGTGGCGCCGAATAGAAAGAATCGGTATGACCGAGTTTGGCTTAGGGTTTAGGTCATATGTGGATATGGGAAAGTATTTGAGGGTTTTGGAGCATATCACTAAGCACATGAAGCAAGAGGCTCATTAAGCAACACCTCATCCCTCCTTGATAGTATTGGCTTTTCCTATGGACTCAATGTGATCTTGGATCACTAAAATGTAAAATGAAGAGTCTTGAGCTTGAAGCTTTAGCCAATCCTTTGTCCTTAGCATCTTGAAGGAGTTCCCACAACCTTTAGTCCATGCCACTCCATTGTTGAACTTATCTGAAACATGCTAGATAGAAATGTTAGTCCAACAAGAGATATGTTGTCATCAATTATCAAAACCACCTAGGGAGCACTTGTGCTTTCAATCTCCCCCCTTTTGGTAATTGATGGCAACATACATCAAAGCTTTAGATAAAGATATAAAGAACAGCAAGTAAAGCTTTGGAAGGACATGTAACAAGCATAGGCTCCCCCTACATGTATGCACTCATGTAAATATGAAATATAGAGGCATGTGAGAGCATAACCATGACAGAGTAGGCAATGTGTTACATGTATCTTGGCCATATGCATCAGAGCAAAAGATTATCAAGGAAAATACCTTCATGCTCATGAGTCCTTCTTGCAAACAGTATGTACATAAGCAAGAATTTCTCATACTCATGATTTTGATGTATACACTTACCTTGTAGTCTTTGAGTTGGCTTAGGATGGAATAAACCTGCACAAACAAAGTTAGATAACACAGGTACATCCACTAGCCAGAGCAAACAAAAGAAACCACAAGAATACCAAGACTGGGATGACATGTAGAGAGTGAGTACAAGGTACCACATTGGATTTAACATGTCCCCAAGAGTAAAGATATGCAATGAATTTGACTGATTTCTTTTCCTTAGGTGTCTTGCTCCCCCTGAATCTTACATGGGATATTGGGAGAAGATAGGAAACAGAAAATCAGAGCTGAAAAATACATACGAACATGTCTTTCCCCCTAAAAAGACATGTGACATCTCTCCTCTTGAACATCAAGCATCTGGGATCCTTGAGTATTTTCTCTCCCCCTGGAAATCTCTTTCTCCCGTTAATACTTTCTCTTGTAGGTTTGGTCCTTGAGACTTTTTCTCTCCCTTGATGTGATCTCTCTCTCCTACAAGCTTTGATGTGATCTCTCTCTCCCCCTTTGACATCAATTTCCAAGAAGGGCTTTCTGGAATCCGTCGTATAGGTTTGGTCCTTGAGACTCAGCACAAAGCAATGGATAAAACTGTGATGCTTGTAGAGGACAAGATTCATTGAGTAGAGCTGGATCAGAAGAAATATAGAACAAGGGGCAAACTGTTTTTCCTGTTGCGAAGTCGGTGGCACCGAGTGGTATGTTTCGGTGGCACCGAAAAGATTCGGTTGGACCGAAAATTACAAGTCGGTGAAACCGAGTTCACACAGAGAAAAACACTTGCCACCTCAGCTCACTAGACATGTAGGATCTCACAAAGATTTGCAATGAATTACCTGAAGGATGTGCAAAGAATTGAATGCAGAAAATGCAGAACAAAAACAAAGAGAAAAGAGAAGAAACTGAAAGATCTAGATGAAGTTTTTTTTTTGAAAAAGAGAAAGAAACTAAACATGCATGAGACAAATGCAATAACACAGAAAAGAACACAAGAGAACTTCATCTAGAGTTGGGCGGTGACATAGTCACCTATGTTAGAGTATATTGACTTAGGTGTCAAGTGAGAACACTTGATCATAGGTCATACTCATCATTTAAGCTCAAAATGGGGTTACCATTTTTCGTTTAAGCATCTTGATGTATTCACATCTTGTTGAGTTGCTTTGACTCATGTCTTGGAGTAAAGCTTCTCTAAGATGGAATAACATACCTTGGGTGGTGGTGTGGTTCTTGCTCATGTAGTTGAACTTGTGTGGGTGCTCAAGGTTGATGTAGCTCATCAAGAGTTGGGAGCACCACTTGGAGTTTGAGTTCATCTACCTACATGGGTTAGTTCTTTGCAAGGAAGAGCACTTTTGTATCCAAAAATGACAATTATGAAGCTCAACATAGAATTTGTCAACGGATATGTTTGAATGGTTTTGTGCTTCCTTGTCTTCAACCACCATTGTGTAGAGTCCTGGTGATGTAGAGATTGCTCAAGATGTGAGTGAGTCGCAATCTCATGGAATTAGATTCAACCAAGCACCTACATGGGTTAGACAACATGCAAGGTGCAAATATATCCAAGACATAAGATAGTTATCATAAGAGATATATCATGGATTAGTCATAAGCTCATGTCTTGCATGTGTCCAATGGAGTTTCTACTCCAAGTTCGAAGCATCAATGATGTTCAATTCTCCTCTCAACCTGCAAAACACTTTCTCATCAAGTGGTTTAGTAAATATATCCACTAATTGCTTATCGGTGCGAATGTGCTTAAGGTTAATGTCACCCTTAGCAACATGATCTCGAATGAAATGATGACGAACTTCAATATGCTTAGTTCGAGAATGTTGCACAGGATTATGACCAATTTTGATAGCACTTTCATTGTCACAAAGTAGTGGAACATGTTTCACATAAATCCCATAATCTATAAGAGTTTGGGTCATCCAAAGTAATTGAGCACAACATGAACCAGCGGCAATGTATTCCGCTTCGGCGGTGGATAAGGATACCGAGTTTTGTTTCTTGGAAGACCAAGACACAAGAGATCTACCAAGAAATTGACAAGTACCCGAAGTGGACTTTCTATCAACCTTGTCTCCGGCATAATCCGAGTCGGAATAGCCAACAAGATCAAAGGAAGACCTCTTAGGATACCAAATGCCAAAATTTGGTGTATGGATTAAATATCTCACTATCCTTTTCACAGCCTTAAGATGACATTCTTTAGGAGCAGCTTGATATCGTGCACACATGCACACACTTAGCATAATATCGGGACGTGAAGCACATAGGTATAACAATGAACCAATCATAGAGCGATAAACCTTTTGATCAACCGGTTCACCATCTTTGGTTAAATCATTATGTCCACTAGTAGGCATGGGTGTAGACATACCTTTGCATTCTTGCATATTGAACTTCTTGAATAAGTCCTTGGTGTACTTTGTTTGAGAGACAAATGTACCTTCCTTAGTTTGCTTGATTTGCAAACCGAGAAAGAATTTGAGTTCACTCATCATAGACATCTCAAACTTCTCTGACATTAGCTTTCCAAACTTTTCACTAAAGAGAGGGTTAGTTGAACCGAATATGATATCATCGACATAAATTTGGCATACAAATAGTTCTCCATTAACCCTTTTAGTAAAAAGAGTAGAATCAATTTTACCAATTTCAAAAGCACTTGTAGTAAGGAACTTGGTCAAGCATTTATACCATCTCTAGGAGCTTGTTTAAGACCATAAAGAGCTTTGTGAAGTTTGTAAACATGATTTGGTTTCTTAGGATTGATAAAGCCGGGAGGTTGTTTGACATAAACTTCCTCCTCTATTTCACCATTTAGAAAAGCACTTTTAATGTCCATTTGGTACAAGGTGATATTATGGTGATTAGCATAGGCAAGTAAGATGCGAATGGACTCAAGTCTAGCAACAGGAGCATATGTCTCACCATAGTCCATACCTTCGACTTGTGTGTACCCTTGGGCAACGAGACGTGCTTTGTTGTGAACCACTTGTCCATCTTCATCTTGCTTGTTGCGAAACACCCATTTGGTACCAATGATGTTGTGGTTGTTGTCGGGCTTCTCAACCAATGTCCAAACTTGGTTTCTCTCAAAATTGTGTAGCTCTTCATGCATAGCGTTTATCCAATCCGGATCTTCCAATGCTTCTTCAACCTTCATAGGTTCAATGCTAGAGATGAATGAATAGTTTTCACAAAAGTTAGCTAAACGAGTTTTTGAGCGAGTGATTCTCCCAGTTTGTATATCATTGAGGATTTGCTCGACGTGATGATCATTGGCAATTCTTGCTCGAACTCGTGAGAGCTTTTGCTTGGGTCTTCGTTGAACATCTTCTTCATCTTGTTCTTCTTCTTGGCCTTCTTCATTGTTGACGTTGTCATTCTCTTGTCGTGGTGGAGAAGGAGGTTGTTGATGTTCGTCTTGATGTATTTCCTCGTTTTCTTCATCTTGGTGTGTCCCACTTGTGGATGCTTCTGTGTCGATTCTTGGTTCACCTTGTCGTGAAGTAGAAGCTTCCACTTGGACGGATGAAGTACTCTCCTTCACCTCCGTTGGACGAACTTTGCCAATGGACAAGTCTTGGATTGCTTCTGAAGGGTCTTTGTCTCCTACATCAATTGGCAATTGCTCTACTTGCGATCCATTAGATTCATCAAACTTCACATCTACCGTCTCTTCAACCTTCCAGGTGAAATTGTTGTAGACACGGTAAGTGTGAGAGTTTGAGCCATAACCAAGTAGAAACCCTTCATGAGATTTAGGAGCAAACTTTGAACGACGATGCTTGTCAAGAATGTAGCACTTTGAGCCGAATACTCAAAAGTATCCAACTTGGGGTTTGTTACCGGTGAGGAGCTCGTATGCCGTCTTGCCGAGTAGCTTGTGAAGATACAAGCGATTTGTTGCGTGACAAGCTGTCTCAACCGCTTCTGCCCAAAAGTGCTTCGGCGTCTTGTATTCATCAAGAATCGTTCTTGCCATTTCGATGAGCGTCCGGTTCTTCCTCTCAACAACTCCATTTTGTTGAGGTGTGTACGTAGCCGAGAACTCGTGTGAAATCCCTTCTTCGTCAAGGAAGGTGTCCACATTTGCGTTCTTGAACTCCGTTCCGTTGTCACTCCGAACCTTCTTGATCTTCAGGTCAAACTGATTTTGGGCCTTCCTAGAGAAGTTTCTGAAGATCTTCTGGACCTGCGACTTGTCATTAAGAAAGAACACCCACGTAAATCTTGAAAAATCATCAACTATAACTAGACCAAAAGAATTTCCACCGAGACTCTTGTAGGCGTTGGGACCAAAAAGATCCATATGAAGTAGCTCGAGTGGCCTTCTTGTGGTCATGATGTTCTTCACGGGATGCCTTCCTCCAACCTGTTTACCTGCTTGACAAGCACTGCAAAGTCTATCCTTATCAAATATGACATCGTTAACTCCAAGGATATGATTTCCTTTAATAAGCTTGTCAAGGTTTCTCATGCCAACGTGACCTAGTCGTCTATGCCACAACCAACCTTTTGAGGATTTAGCAACAAAGCAAGTTTTAGGTTGTGCCTTTTTAGAGAAATCGACAATGTAAAGATCACCTCTACACATACCCGTAAATACCATTTTATGATTGTCTCGACGAAATACTTGGCAATCTACCTCAGTAAATAGGACATTCAAACCGAAATCAGCAAGTCTAGATACTGAAAGTAAGTTGTAGCCGAGAGATTCAACGAGCATGACATTTTGAATGGAACTATCATGTGAGATGGCCACCTTACCAAGGCCAACCACTTTACCCTTTGAATTATCACCAAAGGTGACATATTTTCGAGGGCCGTCATTTTTAGCAAGCTCACGAAACATCTCTTCATCTCCGGTCATATGATCAGTACATCCACTATCAAGAACCCATTCCTTTCCTCCTGATTCATATCCCCGAAGATTTGCCATAAGACCAAAATGTCTCATTGCATCATCAAGATCGAAGTCACTATCATCATCATCATCATCATCATCATAGTATCCATGTTCATCATGATCTTGTGACTCATCATTTCCTAGAGAGGGTAATTCATTAGATAAATGATCATCAAAGTGGTCACTTTTATGAATTCTTATAGCTTCGAATATGATATCACTAATGATTCCAACATCTCCTTTAGCATGCTTAAGATTGGTAAGTTCAAATAGACAATTACCAAAACTAGGATCACTAGAGTTCATCTTACTCAAGGCAATAGATTTATGGAGAATTTCATCCAAAGTTTTCAAGGAATGATCGGGAAATCGTTCCTCAAGAAATTTCCATATAGTATAGGAACAATTAAGATTAGACAGACTAGCAATCAAATTTTTGGGCAATCCTCTAATGATGAGCTCAATAGTTCTAAGATTGCGAATCATGTCAATATCTTCATCTAGGGTAGGATGCAAAGGATCAATATGAGGTGCACAAGGACTAGCAATATACTTGTTCAAATGATATTGATTGAAGATTACAAGCATCTCATTTTTCCACTCATGAAAATACTCTCCATCAAGAATAGGCACTCTATGTCTAAGACTCCCTAATGTAGACACATCCATCTTCCTCCAATGGTGATTAAACCAAGGCAATGGAGACCAAAGCTCTGATACCACTTGTAGGATCTAGAAGTAGATGTGTCTAGAGGGGGAGTGATTAGACACTTAATGCTAAAGTTGCAATTTTTAAGCTTTTTTGGTTTAAGTGGAGTTTAGGCACAATTTCAACATACACAATACATATCAAGCAAGCATGCAAAGAGTATATGAGCAGCGGAAGGTAAAGCATGCAACTTGCAAGAATGTAAGGGGAAGGGTTTGGAGAATTCAAACGCAATTGGAGACACGGATGTTTTTCCCGTGGTTCGGATAGGTGGTGCTATCCTACATCCATGTTGATGGAGACTTCAACCCACGAAGGGGAACGGTTGCGCGAGTCCACGGAGGGCTCCACCCACGAAGGGTCCACGAAGAAGCAACCACCCACAAAGGGTCCACGAAGAAGCAACCTTGTCTATCCCACCATGGCCATCGCCCACGAAGGACTTGCCTCACTAGCGGTAGATTTTCACGAAGTAGGCGATCTCCTTGCCCTTACAAACTCCTTGGTTCAACTCCACAATCTTGTCGGAGGCTCCCAAGTGACACCTAGCCAATCTAGGAGACACCACTCTCCAAGAAGTAACAAATGGTGTGTAGGTAATGAACTCCTTGCTCTTGTGCTTCAAATGATAGTCTCCCCAACACTCAACTCTCTCTCATAGGATTTGGATCTGGTGGAAAGAAGATTTGAGTGGAAAGCAACTTGGGGAAGGCTAGAGATCAAGATTCATATGGTAGGAATGGAATATCTTGGCCTCAACACATGAGTAGGTAGTTCTCTCTTAGAAATAGGATGCTGGAAGTGTAGGCTTAGTCTGATGGCTCTCTCCATGAATGAAGAGGAGGTGGAGGGGTATATATAGCCTCCACACAAAATCCAACCGTTACACACAGTTTTCCAATCTCGGTGGGACCGAATCAACAAACTCGGTCGGACCAAAAGGTAAACCTAGTGACCGTTAGAGATTTTCGGTGGGACTGACATGCAACTCGGTACGACCGATATGGTTAGGGTTTGGGCATAACGTAATCTCGGTGAGACCGATTACACAAACTCGGTGAGACCGAATTTGGTAATTAGCTAACCAGAGAGTTGGTCAGGCAAATTCGGTGGGACCGATTTGCTCTTTCGGTGAGACCGAAAAGTTACAAAAAGGAAACACTAAATTTACATTGCAATCTCGGTGGGACCGATTCGCTTTTTCGGTGAGACCGAAAAGTTACGAAAGGGAAACAGAGAGTTTGCAATCCCATCTCGGTGAGACCGAGATCCCTATCAGTAGAACCGAATTGCTAGGGTTTGGCAGTGGCTTATGACAAGTTAAAGTCGGTGGCGCCGGATAGAAAGAATCGGTATGACCGAGTTTGGCTTAGGGTTTAGGTCATATGTGGATATGGGAAAGTAGTTGAGGGATTTGGAGCATATCACTAAGCACATGAAGCAAGAGACTCATTAAGCAACACCTCATCCCTCCTTGATAGTATTAGCTTTTCCTATGGACTCAATGTGATCTTGGATCACTAAAATGTAAAATGAAGAGTCTTGAGCTTGAAGCTTTAGCCAATCCTTTGTCCTTAGCATCTTGAAGGAGTTCCCACAACCTTTAGTCCATGCCACTCCATTGTTGAACTTATCTGAAACATGCTAGATAGAAATGTTAGTCCAACAAGAGATATGTTGTCATCAATTATCAAAACCACCTAGGGAGCACTTGTGCTTTCAGCCGGCCCAGGTAAAGGCCCACAAGATTTTCATGTGCCATAATTGGCCGGCCCAGGTAAAGGCCCACAAAATTCTTGCGAATCATAATGGGCCGGCCCAGCTAAAGGCCCACGAGATTTCGCCGACATTAATGGGCCGGCCCAGCTGTAGGCCCACAAGATTTTGAGGACCCTAGTAGGCCGACCCATTAACTGGCTGCCATGTTTTAGGCCAAATGCCGGCCCATATTTGATCCGGTCTATTAATGGCTTGCCATGCTTCGGGCCTAATAGTGTCCCATATGAGATCCGGCCTGTTAAAAGCCTACCACGTTCTGGGCCAAATTACGGCCCAGATCAGGTCCGGCCCTTTAAGAGGTTTTCGGCCTAATTATGGCCCATATCAGATTCGGCTCGTAAACTGGACACTATGCTTTTGGGCCCACTTGCTAAAGGCCCACTTAGTAATTCGGCCTGATATTAGTTTTGGCCTGTTAAGGGTCCGTTTAACATTTCGGCCCTATATTAATTTCAGCCTGTTAAAAGCCCGTCATATAGTTGGGCCTAACTACTACCCGGTTTGCATCTGGCCTGCTCGCAGCCGATATCTGATTGGGCCAAACAAGGACCGAGACAATTTTTCGGCCTGTTAAAAGCCCGTGATTTGATTTGCACAATCATGGGCTGGGGTTCATTTCGGGCTGCTGCCGGCCCGTGAGCTGATCGGCACGTTTCAGGCCCAACCTAGATCGTGATTGCATGATGGCCCGATTATGTACCGTAATTTTACGGTTTGGCCAGTTTACTGTGAAGACAGGATATATATACAGTAAAATAACTGCAACATTGTGAATAAGAAAAAACCTATACTATACAATAAATAAATTACGGCATATTACATCCACTGGGCATCAAAGTTCGCCATTATGATAATAAAGCACAAGCAGACAGTAGATTACATACACTAGGCATCAAAGATCGCCACCAGTGCAAATAAACACACCGACAAAATAATATCCAAAACCGATAGCACTTCAATAGAGTTCAAGAAAGGTTAGCCCTGCTGAGGAGCTGCAGCGCAAGCAGCTGAGCAAGATGATGATACTGCGCTTGTTCAACACTTATATCTTCCTCACTCTGAAAGATAAACAAGCAAATAGATGACAGGTTTTGCACATAAAAGTATCAGTGCTGACAATTCATCACATTTCTTACTCACGAATAAAGTGACACAGCTTAAATTTGCATTAACACAATATGGTATTGTTTAGGTCAAGACATGGCAGGAAATGACATTGTGAAGGAGTTGGCAGCTTCACGACACCACTGGATTACAGATCAAGAACTCATAAGTATCAATGGTTAGTGTGTTGTCAATTTATACCATTTCAGATTGGCAAATAAAGAGATGGTTTAAATAATAGTAGAATGACATGACATTGTTCATAGTTAAGACATTCCAGAATATGACATTGTGCTGTAGTGGGTAGGTTCACCACACCACTGGATTACGGATGAAGAATAGAAGCATATATGCAGTGCAAAAGAAGATCACTTGCTCAGTATAGTTTAATTTACATGGTATGAAGAAGGAAGTTGGTTGTACAACTGAAAACTTAAATTGAGAAAGGACAAACTTTTGTTTATGAACTACATAATAAACTTTAAACAAGCAATTTGATGCAAACACCAAAAATAAACAGCTGTTGCAGTCATGCCTAACCAAATATATACAACAAAGTTTGAAGGCTTGAGATGGACAAACTTACATTATTGGTGAAGAGAGGCTCTATAAAGGCCTTGTCCATGCTGATGGGGGGGGGGCAATTCAAGAAGTTTACCACAGAATCTTCTTCAAAAGCATTGCCTTTATTCTACATTTTGTTAAGAGTAAATATAGATGTGATAATATACCAAAAAGTGGAGAATATTTCAGATAAGATGAAGAGTGATGCTACATAACCAAGTAGCTATAAATGTAAGTGCAGCGATACAGGCAAAAGGTACAGCCAAGAGCAATGCACAGCTAAAATTCTTCAGTACCAACCTTATGGTAAGAGTAAATATAGATCTGATGTGTAGAAAATGGAGGGCGAAGGAAAATAAGCTGCAGAGTGATGGTACATGAACAACTACCTGTCATTATAAGTACACTGATAAAGGACAACATGTACTTACAAGAACAATGTAGAGCTAAAAAACATTGGCATTGGATATATTCTACACTAATGTAAACATTCATACAGATTGGATAATTTGGAGCGAACAATTGATAAGAAAGCTATCATGCATACTGCTGTCACATAATGAACCAGGTATGTATGCAAGTACAGTGATACAGGACAACAGGTACTAACAAGAGCAAAGCAGCGGGCAGCATATTTGCGATATCCTGTCGTTCTTGTCAAACCGGAATTCTTCTTCGAGCAGATTTCCTACAAAAAAGATCCGTAAGGCACATGCGGAAAAGTAGAAGTTCAAATTGTCATGTGATTTCATAGACAATACCTCATCCTGGGAATGAGACCAGTGCATAAAAAGGTTTTTCCATTCAATGTCTTCTAAATTTAGCACAGGAGACTTCACCGGAAATTCGTTTATAGACTTGCCATCAAAGTGTGATTTCCTCAGGTAACACCGATACTGCTGCAATGCTTCCTTGAAAAGCACAAGCAAGCTTTGCTCGTCATGACTATCCAGATTGACCCTCGCCTAGTTACAACAATGTAATGTAAATCATTCATGTGTTCAATCAGTAGAAAACAGGAAAATAATAACCATGAATAATAGCACTTACACGTAAGTTGGACAGGAAGATGTGAAAATGGTGTTTGTCTTCACAATAATCTTCCCATGATGGGAATATATGCACGTAGTCCCTAACAACATTGAAAGCATTGTCTTTTAAACTGGGAATAAATGGAATGGGGTTCCAATCTGTAGGAATTGGCCGTCTCTGCAGTTGGGATATGTCTTCGGCCAGTGGACTTGCTGTACTTTTTGCTGGAGTGGGATTTTTCTATGGTACAGCTAGTGCTATGGCAAATGAAACCGGTATACCTTTTGCTAGAGTGAAGGTCCTGTGTGGTGGGGCTAGTGGTGTGGCCAGTGAAGTATGGGTACAGTCTGCTGGAGTCGGTCCTATGTTTTGTGTCACTGGTTGTACAGCCAATATAAGTGGGGTGCTGTCTGATTTCTCCGGCACCACCACGTTTTTCAAGGACTTTGCTGGTGCTCCTTCAGGTTCGGCAATCACCCTCTTCCTTTTTGATATCTGATGCACAAGAACAACATTTGAGTGGAAAAACATGGTATGATGACAGATGGAATATGTATTGATAATGGATGGGCATGGCATCTCGACATATATGATGAGTAAACTAAGCAGATGGTGGTGCAACAAAGTAGAAGAAATGCAAGAAAACATATGCAAGATACTCGCAATCAATAAAACATTACCAAATTAGAACATGCACCTTGATGGGTGAACAGGACAGGCCATCTGCCTTTGACTCCATGAGGTTAGAATAGTCATTAGGATCATATTCTGAACAAGAATCAACAGGTGGGGAGCGTATGAGTTCCATTGCATCCAGAATGGCACTCAATGCCTTGATGCCAATTTTGTAAGTCATTGCAGTGTTTAGCTTCAAGAGTGGACTGCTGCTAGTGCGACACAAAGCAGCTACACAAATCATAGTGTAGATATAACGGGAAAATCTTAAGCATCAGAGTAAAATCAGCAAAGTGGAACTTGCTGGAATATATGTGCCAGTATTGCCGGTACAGATAGAAAGGCTTCGGATACCAGCTCTCTTCAAGTGAAGGTGCGGTACTATTAATATCAATGTAACTCTCAAAGGAGACACAGCTCCCTGCATTTCCTTGCTATTCTTATAGGATTCAAGTGGGCAGGCCACTACAAATCCTATTTCTATGTTTACAAGATCCTACGAATCAAAGAGGCTCAAAGTGTCCATCACAACCGATCGTATAGACCTCTACCCTGCAAATGTCCCTGCTCATCTTCAGTACAAGGAACATATTGTACTACTATCATACTCCCTCCGTTCCAAAATATAAGTCTTGGTAGAGATTTCCACTATGGATCACATACAGATGTATCCAGGTACATTTTAGAGTGTAGATTCACTCATTTTGCTCCATATGTAGTCCATGGTGGAATCTATACAAAGACTTGTATTTAGGAATGGAGAGAGTACATATTAAAGAAGAACGGAAGAGGAACATGGTAAAGAAGAGCAAGCAGATTTTGGATAATAAAATGTTGGTTGCGCAGTGCCCACACATGATGAACCAGAGCGCATTAAGAATGCAACTCCTAGCTGTCCCTCGACCATTTCAGGTGGTTGGATGAAGATCCTACATCTCCTAACCCTTCTTCTTCCTCGTCTCTGATTCTTCCCATACAGAACACCGCACGGGCCGCCGGCCGGACCACCGGCCCCCACCGCCTGTGTTCCTCTGCCAGCCCACCCCACCCCAACCCCCACCCGCGTCGAGTTTTCTTCGTTCGGTGAGGCCCCACAACCACCCGAGCCCCTTCGATCGCACCAGCGAACTTTGGCGAGCTCTGAAAAATCAACTGACCCAATTTTGAAATTTAGTCTACTGTGATTTAACTAGTGTGGAATATAAAAGGGGAAGACCATAAGCATTGCGAGTATGGTGTTGAGTGTGCCATGGCGGATCTGAAGGTGCAAACCGGACAAAGGCAACTTCGCAACCAAGATAAGAAATCAGAGTAAAGCAGTGGTGATCTATTTTCTTGCTGCGATAAATAAGTTGAGCAGATACGAAAGAGTACCGCCTCTGGTGCGGTGCCATGTATGCATCTGCTGATAATTTGACGGTGCTGCGGTAGCGATGGCTGTCGGCGGCGTGGAAGCAGATCTAGGAGGGTAGACGGTAGTGGCGGGGCGCGGTGGACGAGACGATCGTAGGAGCGGCGTCGGCAAGGTGGACGACGGCGGGGATGAAGCGAGAGGACGGGATGCAAGGATCCCGGTCTGAAGCCATGGATGAGAGAGGTCGATCTCTTGTAATGGACGGCGGCGTCGGGGTATCAGCTCCGGCATGGTGGAGGAGGACGGCGGTGGATGGGGTGGCGGACAGCGGCGGACGGAGGAGGGTGGGGTGCAGAGGGTGTTTTGGCGCCCACGGAGTACGAATGGGGAAAGGGAGGTAGAGAGGAAGGGGGGAACCATGTATTCAGGGCACGCTTGTCTCAAATGCAAGGAAATTTACAAACTTAGCCCCCGTTTCAAATTTGTACTACATCACAGCAACACTAGTCGGTTGGGGATATGACGGTAATCTCGCATACACCAAATATTTGCCGACCAGAGTTTGTTTTTGGCGCCCACCATGTATGAATATGAATCGGGGAGGGAGTCGATTTCGGCTGAGGACACACTGTGTTTTGGCGCCCACCATGTATGAATCCGGGTGAGAGGCGGTTACGTCACGTTTGGGTGAAATTACAAACCTACCCCTATCGAAACCTATAGAAATCCATCATATAGGCTTTGCGTGGCAGGGATAGGCGGTAGTGATTTCCATCTCGCAGATTTTGGTTTCGGGCGGTTACTGCGACTTTCCCCGCTTCGTTCAAATTTTGCAGAGTGCACATTTACCGTGCCAACTCAATTCGAATCCCGTTTGTATTCTTTTTTTCCGGGCAGGATCCATTTTCAATTGGAATTACATTCTATATACATCATTTTTTTATATATACTTTCAAAAGCACAACACCATTTATGCATAAATAAGGTTTACAAATGGCATGATCTCAGATTCATAAGGTTGTATCCATCAATTTGGATTTTCAAATATTTGAAACCACTTTATGTTGAAATCCAATGTATGCATTCCTCGCTAACCGTCTCCAATTAATGTGTGTTTCATGCAGTTTTTTTTACTTATCAAACATGTATAATGTGTTTCACACACGCAACATATAGTGTAATCCCGTTTAGACACTAATTGAATATAAACCATGCATTGTTTGTAATTGAAGAATCTATGGATCACCAATATTGATAAACTATATAACATTACACGTGTGCCCAAATTCAAATGAATATGCATGTTTGATACACCAATTTGTGTTATGATATTATCGATGTTGTGATCTCCAGTTTAAATATTTGAATCCCCTTTAATCCAGATATTCGTCTCATATAGCTATCACTCATGCTTATATAGGACTATCTCTCTGGACCTATACGCGTTCATCGTCTCTTAGGTATCTCTCATGCTACCTGTATGTCGACAATGATCTTTTATCTTCGTAACACACTAACGGTACTCTCTCCCTCGACCTTCATCACTCTATCTCTCTCTAAGTATATGTCGCTCCCTGCTATGTGTCTCTGACTATGATTCTCCATGTGGAATCTCTTTCTCTCACACAAACACAAAACTTTGTCTCCCGGGGTCTCATTTCTCTCTACTATTCCCATGTGTGCCACTCGCACACCCCTCATACGGAGATGTCTTTCGCTCCTTAGATATGAGAACCTACGACTCTTCCTCTTCAATATCTATTTCTCACACACAAACACAAACTCTGTCTCCCAGGGTCTCATATTTCTCCATTGTTCTCTTGTATGTCGCTCACACACACCCTCTCTCCCTAGAGATATCTTGTGTTCCCTCGTATGTCTCTCTAGCTATCACTCTCGTTGTGAAATATCTTTCTCTCTCTCAGACACAAAACTTCGTCTCTATGGATCTCATTTCTCTCTGATATCTGTTTGTATGTGACTCACACGCACCCTCTCTCTATCTCTCTCACACCCACACACATAACCCAGCCTTCTGATCCACTCGACTCCTATCTCTAACACACAATAGCTAGCATCTTTATCTTTCTATTTATCTCATTCTCCATCAACCTTCTTTCTCGCCCTCACTCTTGATTCCTATCACACATACTACATATGTTTCTCTCTACATGCAGTCAAGTGCCCTCTCACACACATATATAACTTCACCCTTTGAACCACCCGACGGTCATCTCCAACACCCAAACTAGCGGATGTCCCTCTAGCTAGCATCTCCATCTCTGTATCTATATGTAGTTTCTCCGTCAACATTTCTTTCTCGCACGGAGTCTTGCTTCCTATCACCCACACTATATATGTCTCTCCATACATATGCATTTATAGGTTGGTCTCTTTTGCACAATCGTTGCGCCTCACTCCCTCTGCTCGCCATAGATGCATGCTCCAGCCCACGCCACAGTCTCTTAAAGACAAAAACACATGCTCAATTGTCGGGACTTCTTCCATGCATTCTCACATGCATGCATATTGTCATGCCGATCCGTCTCTCCCATGTCATTGATCTTATGACTTATGTCTTCTTTCTTTTATCTCGATCATGCGCCTGCACACACATACATCCCACGTATACATGTATACCTCTCACACATGCACGTTCAAGGTCTCTATGTCTCCATACGTAGTTAATTACCCTCAATCCTAACGCCACATCGAATCATTCTCCTCTTTTGTGCACATAACTTCCGCCTGGATGGGTAAAACACACACTCACACTTAACAATCTCCTTCTAGCTACCCCCCCCCCCCCCGCGTCTCACTCTTCCCATATATCCTCGAAACCAATAAGACCATCCCTTAGTTTAATTCCTGCCTACATGCACCATCGATATATAGTAGTCTTCCTTAGTGTCTCTCGAACAAACATGTTCTCTTGAAGTCGACTCCTGTCATGCATATAGGTCCTAATGAGTTTTTTGAGGCTAACTTTGACCAAACGTTAGAGCAATAATATATGACATGCAACTTACACAAAGCATACCTTCAATTTTGTATGTCAAAGGAGCTTCCAATAATATAATTTGCATAGTATACATCTCATGTGCTATTAATATTGTCAATAGTCAAAGGTTGTCTTGAAAAACACATTAGGCCTTATATAGATGGAAGGAGGGAGTAGGTCCCATGCAAAAAATGAGAATAAAATTCAAATATCTGGGCATCATGGCTCGGTCGATAACATTGAGAAACTTGGTTTTAAAATCATGAAACTTGGCATGGTGTCATGTCATGGTAGTACCATGTCGTGGTAAAAAAATTGGCCGAATAGGACAAATTTTGGTATAAGCTTCTTGCAAATCGGAGCTTCTCTCAAGAAAGCTCATGGTTCTGGGAGGGAACGTGTCACCTTTGTGTGCATAATTCAAATTTGAAATACAAGCACATCTTCTAGTGCACCAAAGTTGGTTGAAAAATCACATGTGTGTCCTCGGGTAAATTTCTAGGTTCCATGCAAGAAATGGGAATGAAATATAAAATTCTGGGCGTCGTGGCTGGGTTGGAAACATTGAGAAACTTAGTTTTTTAATTCCTATAAATCCAAAACACGCATGAAAATAATGAAACTTGGCTTGGTGCCATGACATGGCACCAACATGCTGTGGTAAATTTGCAGTCCGATTTGCGAAGGCGCACACATTAACAATCAACAAATTCATTTTGGAAGAAGTGCTATCACGTTACAATCGAAAACACAAGTATTATTGAAACCGTGGGCGTTCTACTTACTAGTACCATTTACGTGCCGCCACGCGTCCCCTATTTTATTAGCTAGGAGGCGACGTGCAGGGTAGTTATTTGAGTATGAGAGGCGTGCGATCAGACCCCTGCGCGTGCTTATCGGGAGGAGAGCCCTTTGACCTCCATCTGCCGTCCCTCTCTCTGCCAAGGTCTCCATTAATGGTGCCTGAGCATCTGTTTAATGGCGTGGCTATGTCTCACTCGACTGAGATTTAAGAGAGAAAAAAGAAAAATCTGAAAGCACAGATCTTGATGTAAGATCCGATGAACCTATATAGCATCTACTGCGACTTATAGAAAGACTGATGAATATATAAGGACGATTAAATTTTTTTTAATCAAAGAAGGGCTTGTCCCTTCTGATTTTAATTACTGAAAACCACCACAATTCACAAGAAGTTCAGCACAACTCCAGCCTAACACGAAGGACTAAAAGCTACCAGATTGAAATTGCAACATCCCAAGAGGCCAACAAAGGCCAAACATCCGCGCTAGAACCCAACATTTCACAACCGACGACACAATCCACATCCTAAACCGATTATTACATCAAAAGAAACTAGGAAACTAGTCTCCGCGGCGAGCGGCAATGAGCTCTTTTGTGTCCTCAAGACGCTGCTTGAGAACATCCACGGATTCCTCCACCAGCCTTTGGCGCTCGTTGCGGAGCATGTCATTCTCGTCCATAAGTTTCTTCAACAAGGCACTAGTCTCCTCCTGCAGGTCTACACTTCGGACGATCTTCTCCCTCAGCTGGTCGCGCTCGGCCCGGAGCCTCTCATTGCCCTCCCTTAGTTGCCGGATGACGCCGGTAGCCTGTTCAAACAAGGCTATCATGTCGTCCTGCAACCTCGCCGAGCGGGAGATCTGATCCATCTGGCTATGGATGATCGCATGCATGCGCCTGTAACAGTCGTTGCGTGCCCGCGAGAAATTTTCCTAGGCCGCCGCGGCGCGGTGGGACATCTCTACTACATTCGTGGCGCGGCGGGACATCTCTGCTGCTTCCGCGGTGCAGCCGGACCAGCCTACTGCATCGACGGCGCGGTGGGACCTCGGTGCTGCTACTTCCGCGCGGCGGGACATGTCGGCTGCTCTCGCAGCGAGGCATGACATCTCTCGTGCTTCCGCTTCCATGCTCGCCTCTCCCTGGTGGCAATCTCTCGACCCAGAACTCATGCTGGCCATGGTAGACGCAAGGGAAGGATGCTGAATGACTTGTTTGTTTTTGTGGATGAGGATTTGAGGAGGAATGTGCAGTCATCTTGGCATACTAGTATTTATAACCGAGTACTAATACGCTCCTAAGTGGGAAACCGTTTGGGTTGTGATCGGTGTGAACAGGTTTGCAATTCAATATAGCATGGAGTAATTTGGAATGTGACGAGACGCAAGCTCAAAATTTATTGACGGTTCTAGTTTCGAAGCGCGGCACTATTCCCGGATGGAGTACTTCTTTTTCTACTCCCTCCTTTCTGGTTTTATAGGGCTTATCTCAAAATTTTAGTTTTTCCATTTTATAAGGCTCAAATTGGTTGTCGCCAACACATGTTCAGATTCCAAGGTGCATTAAATCATTGCATGCAAGTATTAAGAGAAAATTGACCAATGCATGTAATTTATGCATGCATGCATTGCAATTAATGCATTAAACCTATCTCTCGGGACTTCTCGCACGCACCATCGTGCCACCCACAAAAACTTGTACTCTAAGTTTAGTAGTACGTTATACAGGAAGAGAAGAGGTGCACGCACGCACTCGTCCTCTCACACACGCGTCTATGTTTTCTCGAAAAGGAGGATGATGACCCTTGACCTCTGCATCTGGGAGTCACACATGCAAATTATTGAAATATATCGAGTGTAGTGCTTTGATGTGTCGCGTCAACTCGTACATCAACGAGAAGTTTGATTATCCTCTCCCTCGCGGACTTAACTGCACATGCCTTTGGCTGTATGACAGGTTGGCCACACACCTGTAGGGCCCACCTGTCATACACGCAAAGGCAGGAGCGTCCCTCCCTCGCCCATGAGCATGGTGGCTGGCAAGACTAGGAGAAGCTTTCGCTAAACGCTCTCCCTCCCGCACGCGGTGGACATGCAGCAGTTCAATCGGTGTCAGATGGCCAGAAGCGTACTGTAGTACTCCTCCAGTGTAGTAGTATTCCATCATTGTTCGACTTCCCGAAGAGGCAAAGAGCCAAGCGTAGCCCGGACGCTCATGTGGCTGTTTCATGTGTATAGTAGTCTAGGATAGCGTGTACCATGACTGTAAGCTTAAAATCGTTGGGGTCGGCTCCATGCTATGTGGTCGTCTCGAAGTTTTTAAAAAAAATTAAAATAGTCTTCTGGCCCTAACCGAAAACTGCCGCGCGTACTGCCCGGGAAAAGCCCCGCCCTCAACTTTTAACTACGCGAAAACAGTTCAAGCTTGTTCGTTCTATATAAATACAGTACTTACTATATGTTTGTTCACCCGTGGGGTTGTTCAATGAATGGAGGGGTGGGGAGCACAAGTGAACAATACTGTAGTACTACTAGTAGTAAGTAGGAGTCGTACAGTAGTCACCTTAAATAGAGAGTTTCTTTTCTTTAATGCCACGTACACAAATTGAAACGCTTGTTGTGGGGAGAAAAAAGATAATCACTCCACTATATATGGACGCAGGGGCCTGAGCGCTTGCTTTACTAGGGTTGCTCTCTTAATTCTATCATCCTCTCCAGATATGAACAAGACAGCGGTAGCGACATTTTCTCTCTGCTCACCGCTGGTCACAGATCCAGTCGGATCCCTTCGGCCGGTGTGTGTAGAGGACTAAAAGGTGCATCGTTCACACGGTCATCGCCGCCGAGGGAGGAAACCCACAGCTGCCGAAGGGGCCCGATCCTCTGCCCGTGTCGTTCTCTCCGACACATGGCCGGCTCGGGAGGTCCTCGACCCTTCTTCCTCCCTGCCGTATTGTCCGCAGATCGGACCTGCCGCTGCCGACATCCCGGCGACCCTCTGGTATAAGTTCTTCAAAAGTGGCCTTGCTCTACTGCCCCAGCTCCCCACGTGTCTGCATGTGCATCTTTTTCTACTCCCATCAGCTCTTCCAAAGCCACCTAATTTTTTAGTATTATTAGAGGTAAAGCTACTTCATGCATTCGAATCTAAGGCTTTGTTCAAACAACGAAGAAAGGGGGGAAAGTTGTAGCATGAATCTAGGACTTGATTCAAAGAGGAAATAATATGGTGAAAGTAGTAGAGACCGGATACCCAACCGGTCTCTTGGTTGAAAAGGGAAATAATGGGAAAACGCAGTACAAACTGGATAAGGAACAGATCTATTATTGGTTGAAAAAAGGATAGAAAGTGGCGGCTGGTGGACAAGTCAACAGAGTATGTCCAGGATTAGATTTGCTGCCATCACATAGTAAAAGGTCTCCAGGATTAGATTTACTGCCCTCACATAGTAAAAGGTCTCAGGATTAGATTTTCTGCCCTCACATACTAAAAGGTCTCCAGGATTAGATTTGCTGCCCTCACATAGTAAAAGGTCTCCAGGATTAGATTTGCTACCCTCACATAATACAATGGCACTCCTGCTGTTTTCCCCAGTATGATAAGTAAGTTGCTCCTTTACGCTGCTGAGTGTCCTGGTGTCCCCACGGTCCCATGCCCTTAAACCAACTCTTTAGCTACTGTTGATTTACTGTGTCTGGTAAACAAGCAATGCCACCATTAAAGTAATCCCATATTTGAGGAATCTCATTGTTGATCGTAATGCTTCTGGTAACATGAAGCATCATTGACGTTTTAAAATTTCTATTGTCCTTGCGTGATTGCCATGAACATAATTAAGATGCTTCTTTTCATTTTGTATATGTTTCGTATATTCTTATTGACCAACAACTGTTTACTTTCTATCTTTTTGTGCAGACAGGGATATCCATTTCACCTTGTTGCTATTGTGACCTTTTGGTGAACTGTAGAAAACACTTTTTTGGAATGAGTGTCTTGTGCATTTCAACTAAAATGTCACGTGGGCAACATCTCTCAATTTTGGTGGAACTGCACAAAATGGTGATTGGAGTTTCCAAAATCTCCATCAAGTTCTGCTGGTAATCTCGTGCAACATTTTATTAGCCTTTGCAAGATGGAGCCATCACTGTCACCACAATGGCACTTTATTTTGGTGGAACTGCACAAAAGGATAAGTAAATTATAGTTGCACCTTACATGAGCCGGACAGCCAACCTTAATGTTCCTCAATTTTAGTGCAACTCCTAAAGAAGAACCTGCCAGCTCACAAGAGCAAGTACTTCTTGCTAGCCGAATGATGCAATCTTTGCTTCATTTCAGGTGAACTGCAGAAAAAGGCACATGAATTGAATCATGGAACTCCAGGCAGACCTCATCCAAGTAGAGCTGGAGGTTGAGTTCAAGGAGGCCGCTATTAAAGCGAAATCATGCTCTCCTGTCTCCTTGTTTGTGCTGTGCAAACATGCTGTGCAAACATGAATACTCAACTACAGATGTTGTGATGGTCAAGAGCATTCGCCAAGTTCTTCGATTGTATGACATGGCTAGCCAAGAGGGATTTAATCCCGATATTCACTTTATCAAAAGGTTCTAATGGGTTGGTTCTGAATCTTGCAAGTTGGGGATCAGTGAGATGTGTAGGCATCTTTGTTGTACTTATTATTTGGATCTTATTTGTTGGTTCTGAATCTTGCAAGCTGGGAATCAATGAGATGTGTAGGCATCTTTGTTGTACTTATTATTTGGATCTTATTTGTTGGTTCTGAATCTTGCAAGCTAGGAAACACGGCATGATGATGCAGAGGACAACAACCATAACAAACAGTTCAAACTCGGTAGTATTATCTTTGTGAAAGTGCGACAAATGTGATGATCGTGTGCGTCCTGAGAATAATAATTCTAATTGTTGTGCATGTTGATCCTGTGGCACTGATAGAACGAGCGAATGCATTGCTTGTTTTAAGTACAAATTTCTATTAAAGCTAATTAAATTTAAGTAAAGTGACCAGTAACTCCTGTTATTATAGTACCAATACAGACCCGCTCGTGAACCGACGTGTGGCCGAGGGTGCATCTTCTGCCAGGTGTGCAACGGACGAGGGAGGGGTAGTAATTGTTGTCTCCTGTACACACTCAGCTTACTGTTGAATCTAGTTCCCCAAGAGCTGAAAAACGAACTGCTGCCACCGCCTACACACTCGTTCACTCGAAGAGACTCCAATGGCGATCTGAGGGGTGAGCCTGCTGGATATGGCCTTCAGCAAGGAGTTCCCCTTTGAGTTTGCCGTTCAGTCCTATGGCTGCACCAAGTTGAATGTGATGTACACCAATGATACAGACTCGGTGAAGCTCTGCCTCGCCTTAGTCCTATGGCTGCACCAGGTTCTGGAGCATTCGCCCTATTCATCAGCAGCGCCAACTGCACCTTCGCTACGATGGAGAGAAGGAAGAACGCGATGATTTGGCCATCTGGTGCAACAAGCTTGTCGACATCTAGAAGCAATACAAGATCATCAGCAACGGAGAGGAGAAGGACTCCGTGGTTGACCTCGCTGAGACCATCATCGACCCTTGATACGCCAACATGAAACAAGACGACCTGAACACGTGGGAGGTACCTCTGAATCTAGCCTACATAACCTATGCGGCCAAGGGCGCATACGCATGCTACGACATGTACATGCAGATCTTGGACATGAGGGCGTGTCTGCTTCCCGTAACCGACGAGTACACGAACAGCCGCAGTGTCATGAGCAAGCGTGCCAGGAAGGTCTAGATGTTGTACTTTATCTGTTTATAAGCACCTTTATCATGTGAGTGTTTCATGCATTAGCCTATGTGTCGTAATTATCTGTTTCGCCCGAAATATTTCTTTTAAGAACCCATTAACCTGATTGCATTTTTAGTCGCAATTTGCTTATGTATGTAAACTAGTTTACTTGTCCGTAAAAAAACTAGTTCACTCGGCTGCCATGCTTTGAATCTCCTTCCTCCCAACATATTCCCCTCCTCAGGTGGACCCAACAGGTCTCTGAATTTTCTACCACTTTCTTTTTCGATGTAAACTGAGTTTTCTCCTAGTACTTTCCCCTAGAACCAACTCAACTGTCCCACGTCTAGCCTAAAAAATAATAATACCCCACGTACTATTAACTCATCAAATTAAAATGATATTTTATTTCGTAAGTTGAAAGTTCTTACAAAATAATAATAATAATTGTTCATATATAACTTGGCAAGTTAACTCCTAGTGATTGCGTACATAAGCTTGCAAAGATTTTACTGACGTGCAATCATGTGTTCATGTTTTTATAACACTTCTCCGTCTAGCCCAACATGATATTTTCACCCAGCCCAGCAAGTCCGCGACTTTTGAGAAAAATGCAAATGGGATTTAAATGGGCTGCATAGATGCTACATCATTGTTTCACCCAGCCCACCAAATGGACTAAAAAACAAATGGACTAACAGCTGGGTCCACGGCCACAGCCCAGTTTTTTTTGTGATTTGCCAAGTAAGTCGCTTTGTCAGGCCAGTTGGGCTGCAAATCTTTCAAGACGAGGAGAGCTTTCATTCGGCTGGCCGAGAAAATGGCCCATCAGTAATGAGAAATGGGCTGTACATTTTTAAAACACATCAAACCGGCAATTAGTTTCAAATATCTTTTTTTTTATTTCGAGATTTTAAATTACATTAATTTTTATGCGTGGAGAATTTGTTGGATTTTATATTGATATACATTTATTTTTAAAATCAGTTTGAATGTGAGTCGAAATTTCGGGATTAAAAACAGTTCAGACCGCACCGAAATATGCAAAATTTCATATAATTTTTTAACCATGGCCACAATATGGGCTGTAATGCTAACAAAAAGAATATGGGCTCCAAAAAAACCTTACGAATTAGCAAATGGGCTGTAGGCTGTTTTCCACAGATTTGAGGCTTTCCTAAAAAAAGGTTGACGCACAAGCAGGGACTTTTGGATGGCCATCCAACGGCCGTCGTGCTTCTTCAATCTCTGCTCTTCCTACTTTAGCCGCTCAAACAGGCGTCGGCGGGACTGCCTGCTCCCTCCTCCCCGCGGCTGGCTCTGCTGCCGCGCAGGCCTCACCGGCCCACCGTACTCCCATCGCTGGCCTAGCCATCCCTCTACTCACCCACACCTGCTGTTATTCTCCGGCGACGGCAGACGAACCAGTAAACCCTCATACAGTCGTACTCCCCTCCGCGTGGGAAACAACTGCCGAGTCTTCCCTGCCTCCATGTCGTTCCCTTCCTAGGCCTCACCGTCGTCCACCGCCCTGGTGCTCTCGGCACGGCCTGGTCAACGTGGTCAATGACCGACATGCATCTGAAGTGGACTTTACGTGGAGAGGCTGACAGCTGGGTCCATGGCCGCACGCAAGGAAATGCCTCCTTATTATGTGCAAAATAATGATTCCTCCATCTCACATCAGGGACCCACCAAAAGGGCCTCTGTATTTCGCGAAAAAAACGTTACCGCCGCTGACAGCTCGGATCCCCCAGCTATATCTTCGCACGCAAGGAAGTGCGTCCTTATTACGCACAAAAAAATGAATACTCCCCCTGTTAGCTGGGACCCAGTATAGTGGCAGGCTGAGTTGTGGGCCTACTAAGTTGACGGGGACGGACGGCTTTGTCAACTTAGTCAATATGCACGATTCTAGCTCCAGTGACCATACGATGTCCATCCAACGGCCGTAGTGCTTCTTCAACCTCTGGTCTTCTTGCTCCAGCCGCCCAAACCAGCACCGGTCGTGCCTCGTGCTCCTGCCTCCCATGGCCGACTGCGATGCGGCAGAGGCCTCAACGCCCCCTACTACTCCCACCGCTAGCCAGGCCATCCCTCTACTCACCCACACCCCCTGTTATTTTGTGGCGACGGCAGCCTCACACCGCAGCGAACCAGTGAACCCTCGTACTCCTCTACGCGTGGGCATCCACTGCCACATCTTCCCGGCTTCACGTCGTCCCCTTCCTAGGCCTCGCCGTCGTCCACCGCCCTGGTGCTCTCGGCACGGCGTGGTCAACGTGGTCAAGGAACGGCTTCCATCGGACGTGGACTGTATGTGGAGAGGCTAACAGCTGGGTCCACGGAAGGAAGGAAGTGCCTCCTTATTACGTGCAATATAATTATTCCTCCACCTGATAGCGGGACCCACCAGACGGGCCACCGTATTTTGCGAAAAAATGTTTCCCCCTGACTGCTGGGACCCACCAGCTACATCTTCGCATGCAAGGAAGTGCGTCCAGGCAAAAAAAACGATTCGCCCCCTGACTACTGTGACCCACCAGCTACATCTTCGCAGGCAAGGAAGTGCCTGACAGTCGGGACCCACCTGGTCGAAGCATACATAGCGTTGTCATTCTGGTCGCGAACGTGTATGTACATACTGGTCAATGTAGAGGCGCACATGTGTCGTAGTAGAGGTGCGCACGTGTCGTAGTAGAGGCACGCACGTAGAATTTACACGTACGTACAACGGCCAGGGTGCAAGAAAGAAAATACAGCCACGTATGTGTACATACAGGCAGGGTCTCGAACACCTACTCGCGCATACGTACGGCCAGGACTCGTGTACATGGCTGGGTCGGAATGGAGAAACAACAACGCCGTCATCGTGTTCATGGGGAGGCTACAGAATGCGTCGTGTTCATGTGGAGGCAACGGAATGCGTCATGTTCATGGGGAGGCAACGGAATGCGTCGTGTTCATCGGGAGGGCTTGGACGGAACAGGCGATGGAAACGAGGCCTGGCGTGCCGCAGAACGGAGGAAACGGCCTTGTGTTCGACCGGCCACGTTTGAAACGGGATCCTTTTCATCGGGAGGGGTCTGGCATACCGCAAAACAGAGGAAATGGACCTCCTACGGTCGAAACGGGGGTCCTATTGATCGGGAGGGGTGTGGCGTACCGCAAAACGGGACTCCACGGGATACTGTTCATCTCCACCGTCGACCTCCTCCAGCCTCCACAGGCTCCTGTTCATCCAGCCTCCACGGGCTCCTGTTCATCCAGCCTCCACCGCGCGCTACTCCACCGACTACTGTTCAACCACCCTCAACCGTCTACTGTTCATCTAGCCCTCCACACCACGGGGTCCTGTTCAACCACCCCTCGACCGTCTACTGTTCATCCAGCTCTCCACACCACGAGGTCCTGTTCATCCACCCCTCCATGGGCACCCCTCCACCGTCTACTGTTCATCCAGCCCTCCACCACACCACGGGGTCCTGTTCATCCAGAGGCAATGCCACTGCTCACTGTTCATCCAAACCCCCCCGCAACGCTCACTGTTCATCCCATCGATCGGCTTTAGTTAGCTGCAGTAGCGAAGGAATCGCTCGATCGCGTTCAGTTAACAGCCATCAATCGATCGCTCGGGTTCAGTAACGCGTAGCTTGTAGTGCAATCGCTCGGGTTCAGTTAGAGCCCAACGCCTCGCTCGGGTTCAGTTAGAGCCAACACCTCGCACACACGCGCGTACGTGTACGAGAGAAATGCGCATCGCTCGGCCCCCGACCTCCCACCGTAACCGGGAACTCCCCAAAATTTTCCTCGCCCTCGCTTCTACCACGGTTTTTTCCGTCATGGATGGCCCAAAGAATGTCATGTAGCTGCGTCTCCGGCCCGCCCAGGATGAAAAGCCCATTTTCTGTCATGATTTTTTGCCATAGAAGTAGGAGCCCACCACATCTATGATGATACCGGGTTTTGTCACAATTATCGTCATAGAAGTGTCATATGTATGACAAAAAAAAATTTCGTTCGGCCCAAAATGTCACGGATGTGTCCTTTTTTGTAGTGAGCTCCTAGCTAATCAAGCATGGCACAAGAAACTATGATCTCTAGTTGTCATTACAAACATGTTTATTCATAATAGGCTGAATCAGGAACGATGAACTAATCATATTTACAAAAACAAGAGAGGTCGAGTTCATACCAGCTTTTCTCATCTCAGTCAGTCCATCATATATCTTCATAATTGCCTTTCACTTGCACGATCGAATAGTGTGAATAATAATAATAGTGCACATGCATTGGACTAAGCTGGAATCTGCAAGCTTTCAATAAATAGGAGAAGACAAGGCAATATGGGCTCTTTTGTCAGATCAACAATTATGCATATAAGAGCCACTTTAATAATTTAATCATGGTCTTCTCCTATCGACCCCCAAAGAAAAGAAAAGAAACTATTTACACGGGAAAGCTCCCAACAAGAAAAAAAGAAGAACAGGAAATCTTTTTAATTACTACTACAAGCATGGAAAGTAAACTAATTAAAAGCTAAAACTAATTTTTTTTGTTTTTCTTAACGTTTTATTAAACACACAAGAAGAAAGCATAAAAAGGAAATAAACTAGCATGGATGATACAATGAAAAAGTATGAGCACCGACATCTAGCAATGAGTGTGTGAACATAAATGTAATGTCGGTGAGAAATACGTACTCCCCCAAGCTTAGGCTTTTGGCCTAAGCTGATCTATGGCCATGGTTGGCCTGGCGGATATCCATAATAATAGTTGGGGTCGTACTGCGATGAAGAAGACTCTGACTCCCACTGGTTGGCAATCATCTCCGGATCCCAATGGTAATTAGACTGTCGTGGAGGATCAACTTGTGGTTCCGACTCTGGCTCTATGGCTAGTGCAGGGTTCCGGTAGGCGTGAATGTCCTCCGGCGAGACGAGGTACTGGCCTGCAGATAAATCAAACAAGGAAGGAGCAGGCAAGGTAATAGTCTCCGGATGATGTTTATCAAAGAACAATTTGTATTTAAGCTCCCCTTCCCTATTCTTTATAATGAAATCATGTGCTACCATACTCTTATAATCTAAATAAACATGAGGCAGCAATTTTTCTTCCTTCTCATAATGCCTAATAGGTATGTTAAAATGTGCAGCTAGGCGTGAAGCATAGATACCACCAAAGATGGGGCCCTTTATACGGTTCAGACTCAACCGTTTAGCAATAATACCTCCCATACTCACAGAGTTATCACAGTATAAACCATGGAACAAAATAATAATATCTGGAACACTAAGATTTCCATAGTTTCCGCGACCAATCAAGCAACGACTAGCAAATATTGCAAAGTAGCGTAAAACAGGAAAATGTATGCTAGTGATTCGTGCATCGGAAACCTTCCTCGTTTCCCCTACAGTGATGGTATCAATAAACCCATCCACATCGTCACGATGTGGTCCTCTATGTTGCCCTCGAAAGGGATCAAACAAACCCGACAAAAATCATAAAGTGACATCTTCTTAACCACATCATATAAATGAAACTCTACTGAAGGAGGTGATTCCCTAGGATAATAGTAGAAGTTTTGCACAAAAGTATTGGTGAGTAAGAGATACTGTTCGCGTTGGTCGTGGAGGAAGTCGGTGAGGCCTGCATTCTTAGACAATTCATAAAAATCCTCATAAATCCTGGTGGATCTCAAGAAATCATCGGAGGGCCATTCAAATGGTCTAACCTTCACGGTGCGAGGCAGATTATACTTGGGCTTCTGTGCCTCTTCATTTTGCTTTTCCCTTGAGCTTCGGCTCGACGAGCCCCTCAAAAATCTCTTTATCATTTTCTGAATTTTTTTGAAATTTTTAGTAACTTCAAAATAAAATTAAGCCAAACTCAATAATATTGGTAGCAACTACTCATACAAGTGTCTAGAGCCTATATCATGCATCAAAACTACTTGGAACCATATAAATTTGACATGGAAGCTCAAGAACATGGTCACCTAGGCAGCACAAATTTGCAATGAATAAAGCACTAGAACAAAAACTAATTGGACCAATGGAGGAGTCACATACCAAGGAACAATCTTGTAACATCCCAAATTTGCAATTTGGAATGTTATACACTAGATCATCATGCATAGCATATTTTCTTGCATTTTGGTCGATCCTAGAAATTTCACGCAACTCAAGGACCTTCGGAGAGAGTTGGAGATTTCGTTATTTTCATATTTGAGAGTTTTCTCAAATTTGAAAACAGGATCATTTGATTTATTTATTTCATCTTCAATTATTTTTCCAATATCAAAAAAAATGAGAGAGGGAATAATATGACTTTCCCAAAGTTAGGAAAAAAATGAAGATTTAATGAATAAGTCAAGTTTTGGTTTTGCCGGAGTTTTGTTTGCTTTTTATTTGGATAGGGAAAAATGTGCGTTTTAAAAACAATTGCATTTTAGGCCCGGAGAAAAGTTCATTTTGTTCGACTCATTTTTAGGAGTCGGGGAAAATTTACTTTAGAAATTTTGGAGTTCGTATAGTTTTTCTTTTGTTTTTCTGCGCGCGTAACCGTTTAAAAAAAAAGGGGGGACCGCGCCCGCCTGGGCCAGGCCCAACCGCCGCCGCCCGCGCTAGCCAGCCTCGCCTCACCCGAGTCCGGCTCGGACTCCAAGCCGGCCCCGCCGCCGCCCTTTCTTTGCCCCTCCCCCAAGCAAACCCCTCCCCCTCCCTCCTATAAATACCCCCATAACCGCCCCTCTACCAATAACCCCCCCTCTCCCCATAACCCCCCCTCTCCTCCCAAGCCGCCGCCGCCTTAAGCCGCCGCCGCCTATAGCCGCCGCCGCCTTAAGCCGCCGCCGCCGCCCTAAGCTGCCGCCCGGAGCCCCGCCTCCCGAGATAGCCGCGCCGCCTCTTCTTTTCCTCGGTTCGGTTTTTCTTCTAGAAAACCGTTCCGGTTCTTCTCTTTTTTTTCTTCCGGTTTTTCTTCCGGCTTTGTTTCGGTTTATTTTCCAAAAACCCTAGATCGGTTTTCGTTCTTCTTTCGGACCGTTCGTCTCAACGAACATGATCACCGATTTTTCCCGGTTAACGACGCCCGTTCGTTTAACCGTTCATCTCTTTCTTTTCGTCGGATTTATTCCGCGATCGCGATCTCAGATCCGATCTTTGTTCTAGTCTTTCTTCCTGCTCATTTATCGAAATCAGGTGATTCAAGCGCCTGGAGTTTCGTTTCGAAACCGCCGTTCCGTCTAATCAACTTAAACAAGCCTTTGCTACAGTAAAATTTGACCTAGTTTCAACTTGCTAGAACCGAGTTGCTTTCTTTCACCGTTTTTTTTCCGTCGTCTGTTCGGTTCTTTCTTTCTTTGCAACCGGAGTTCTTAAGTTGAACTTTCTGGTTCGTTCTCTTGTTCGAGTTTTACCTATGCATTAGATGAGTACTTATTGTGTGCTTGTTGTTTGTCTGTGATAGATCACCCAGATTGCGCCGCTTGTTACTTCGAAACCCTAGGTCTCGCGGATCATCAGCAAGGCAAGTAACACTTTGATCATACCTTTTCTACAACCCAGTTTTATTGCATTAGATCAATCCTCACACATTGCATGGTTAGGATCTAATTAAATTGTGGGATGGGAAGTAGATGAGGTAGTACCTATTACCTGTTTATTATGAAACCTTTGGGAGTTACATCTACGTTTGCTTATTATGCCATGCTATGCTAGTAGATGTGGATTGGGTGAGTGATATCCATGACAGATGTGAGTTTGTTAATTTTAATGGTTTATCTAAGGTGGCAACTTAAACACACATCTGGGTGGATTGAGGTACCTGATGTCTATCAGGACTTGCCTGTTTTCTTTTGGACCGCCACCCAGGCTCAAAGGGATCATAAGATCATTCATGCTAGTAACTTCCGTGTGCAGCCACAAGCCATTATGGGCTCTGGCATAGTTGACTAAGTCATGCGAACTCTTACAGTGGTAGACTAGCAGATGTAGGGGATGTAGGTGGTACGGTCTACCCGGACGTAAGGTGCTAGCGCTTCTGAAAGACTGTGTCTCGGTCATCCGTCTTCTCAAACACCCTGTAGTGCGAGAAACCAAACGGAGGCGATCGAGTCTTGTGGGGAAAAGTGCGCAAACCTCTGCAGAGTGTAACAAACTAATCATGATTAGTTGTGTCCCCGGTTATGGACAACTTGAGTATCTGGTACCTGAATATCATGTGAATCTCATCACGTTACTTCTAATTAATGTTGTTGGGTTTTAATTACTTAATTGGGATCGGAATGCTGTCAACCATTCTCGATGTTTAACAACTACCATGATAGTTAAATAAATTTATTCCTTTGCAGTAGGGAAAAACTGGCTTTACGCAAAACTGTAACCATAGAGCTTTCCACCAGCCATATATGCATATAGTATAGCTGTTTCATTCCATTACTCTCTATGTGTTACATTGCCAGCATATTCCATGTGCTGACCCGTTTTCGGGCTGCAACCTTCATGTTGCATACTTTTCAGACGACGAGTAAGGTGCTTTTAGGTCGTGGTTCTATACTCAGTGATGCCGTTGGAGTTGATGGGCCCATTTATCTTCCGAGCCTTCCGCTGTTATCGTTATTAGATGGCCTTAAGCCATATTTATTGTAATAAGTTCTCTTTTGAGACATCGATGTAATAAGTGTGTGATTGCCACTCTTCTATAAATCCTTCGAAGTACTGTGTGGTGTCAGCATTACTGATCCAGGGATGACACCGGAGCACAGTAGACTTGATCCATTCGGGTCGGGTCGCTACAAATCTCCCCAAGTAGTTTTGTGAGAGGTGCTTTGAGCAAGGAGATTGAAAATGGCAGCGAAACGAGCTTGGATTCGGGTTTGAGCTGGATATTCGTGTTTGTGGGAGGAAGAAGGAGTGTGTGGGTGAAAGGATAAGTGGAGGAGGGCCACCGTGGGCCCATGAGGCAGGGGGCGCGCCTAGGGGGTAGGGCGCGCCCCTGACCCTCGTGGCCAGGTGCGAGCTCCTCCTGCTGTGTTCTCAATGCCAAATATTCTCAAATATTTGAGAAAAAATCATATTTAAATTTCAGGGCATCTGGAGAACTTTTATTTTCGGGGTATTTTTATATTGCACGGATAATTCAGATAACAGACAAAAAATACTATTTTTATTTTATTTAATATAAATAACAGAAAGTAAAAGTGGGGTACAGAAGGTTGTGCCTTCTAGTTTCATCCATATCATGCTCATCAAAAGGAACCCACTAACAAGGTTGATCAAGTCTTGTTAACGAACTCATTCCGAATAAATGAAACCGGAGAAATTTCGAATAACACTATGTTACCTCAACGGGGATATGCACATCCCCAACAATAAGAATATCATATTTCTTCTTGACAGTAGGAAGAGGAAATTAAAATCCTCCAAAAATAATCAATGGAATTTTTCCAATAGAATTGATACTGTGGACTTGAGGTTGTTTCCTCGGAAAGTGTACCGTATGCTCATTACCATTAACATGAAAAGTGACATTGCCTTTAGTGCAATCAATAACAGCCCCCCCCCCAGTATTCAAAAAGGGTCTTCCAAGAAAAATAGGCATACTATCGTCCTCGGGAATATCAAGAATAACAAAGTCCGTTAAAATGGTAATGTTTGCAACTACAACAAGCACATCCTCACAAATACCGACAGGTATAGCAGTTGATTTATCAACCATTTGCAAAGATATTTCAGTAGGTGTCAACTTATTCAAATCAAGTCTACGATATAAAGGGAGAGGCATAACACTAACACCGGCTCCAAGATCACATAAAGCAGTTTTAACATAGTTTCTTTTAATAGAGCATGGTATAGTGGGTACTCCTGGATCTCCAAGTTTCTTTGGTTTCCACCCTTAAAAGTATAATTAGCAAGCATGGTGGAAATTTTAGCTTCCGGTATCTTCCTTTTATTTGTAACAATATCTTTCATATACTTAGCATAAGGATTCATTTTGAGCATATCAGTTAATCGCATACACAAAAAGATAGGTCTAATCATCTCAGTAAAGCGCTCAAAATCCTCATCATCCTTTTTCTTGGATGGTTTGGGAGGAAAAGGCATGGGTTTCTGAACCCAAGGCTCTCTTTCCTTACCATGTTTCCTAGCAACAAAGTCTTTCTTATCATAACGTTGATTCTTTGATTGTGGGTTATCAAGATCAACAGCAGGTTCAATTTCTATATCATTATCATTGCTAGGTTGAGTAGCAACATGAACATTATCATTAACATTATCACTAGTTTCAGGTTCATTACCAGATTGTGTTTCAGCATCAGAGATAGAAATATCATTTGGATTCTCAGATGTTTCAGTGATAGGTTTACTAGAAGCATGCAAAGTCCTGTCATTTTCTTTTTCTTCCTATTAGAAGGACTAGGTGCATCTACATTATTTCTCTGAGAATCTTGTTCAATTCTCTTAGGGTGGCCTTCAGGATACAAAGGTTCCTGAGTCATTCTACCAGTTCTAGTAGCCACTCTGACATCATAATCATTATTCTTACTATTCAATTCATTGAGCAGATCATTTTGAGCTTTAAGTACTTGTTCTACTTGAGTGGTAACCATAGATGCATGTTTACTAATAAGTTTAAGTTCACCTTTGACATTAGCCATATAATCACCCAAGTGCTCAAGCATATTTGAATTGTATTTCAATTGTCTACCAAAATAAGCATTAAAATCTTCTTGCTTAGCCATAAATTTAACAAACTCATCCAAGCATGGGCTAGCAAATTTATTAAATGGGATTTCAGCTTTATCATATCTATAGAGAGAATTTACCTTTATTACCTGTGTCGGGTTATCAAGACCATGAGTTTCTTCAATAGGTGAAGGATTAAGATCATATGTTTCTTCAACAGGCGGTAAATTAAGACTGTGTATTTCTTCAATAGGAGGTAAATTCTTAACATCTTCAGCTTTAATACCTTTTTCTTTCATAGATTTCTTTGCCTCTTGCATATCTTCAGGACTGAGAAATAGAATACCTCTCTTCTTCGGAGTTGGTTTAGGAATAGGCTCAGGAACTAGCTGAGGAGGTATCCAATTATTTTCATTTGTCAGCCTATTATTCAATAGAATTTCAGCTTCATCCCGCGTTCTTTACCTGAAAACAGAACCAGCACAACTATCCAGGTAATCTCTGGAGGCATCGGTTAGTCCATTATAAAAGATATCAAGTATTTCATTTTTCTTAAGAGGATGATTAGGCAAAGCATTAAGTAACTTGAGAAGCCTCCCCCAAGCTTGTGGGAGACTATCTTCTTTAATTTGCACAAAATTATATATATCCCTCAAAGCAGCTTGTTTCTTATGAGCAGGGAAATATTTAGCAGAGAAGTAATAAATCATATCCTGGGGACTACGCACACAACCAGGATCAACAGAATTAAACCATATCTTAGCATCACCCTTTAATGAGAATGGAAATATTTTAAGGATATAAAAGTAACGAGTTCTCTCATCATTAGTGAACAGGGTAGCTATATCATTTAATTTATTATGATGTGCCACAACAGTTTCAGATTCATAGCCATGAAAAGGATCAGATTCAACCAAAGTAATTATATCAGGATCAACAGAGAATTCATAATCCTTATCGGTAACACAGATAGGTGAAGTAGCAAAAGCAGGGTCAGGTTTCATTATAGCATTAAGAGATTGCTGCTTCCATTTAGCTAATAACCTCTTGAGTTCGTATCTATCTTTGCAAGCTAAAATAGCTAAAGAAGCTTCTTTATCAAAAACATAACCCTCAGTAATAACAGGTGAGTATTCATCATCACTTTCATCAGTATTATCAGATTCAATATTTTCACTCTCTCTAACCCTAGCAAGTTGTTCATCAAGAAATTCACCAAGTGGCACAGTAGTATCAAGCATAGAAGTAGTTTCATCATAAGTATCATGCATAGCAGAAGTGGCATCATCAATAACATGCGACGTATCAGAACGAATAGTAGAAGCATGTTTAGGTGTCGCAAGCTTACTCAAAACAGAAGGTCAATCAAGTGCGGAGCTAGATGGCAGTTCCTTACCCCCCCCCCCCTCGTAGTTGAGGGATAAATCTTAGTTATTGGATCTCTCAAGTTCTTCATAATGATAAGTAGATATAAATCCCAAGTGACTCAAAGAATAGAGCTATGCTCCCCGGCAACGGCGCTAGAAAATAGTCTTGATAACCCACAAGTATAGGGGATCGCAACAGTTTTCGAGGGTAGAGTATTAAACCCAAATTTATTGATTCGACACAAGGGGAGCCAAAGAATATTCTCAAGTTTTAGCAGCTGATTTGTAAATTCAACCACACCTGGAAACTTAATATCTACAACAAAGTATTTAGTAGCAAAGTAATATGATAGTAGTAGTAGCGGTAGCAAAAGTAAAGTTTTTGGTATTTTGTAGTGATGATAGAATAGCAACGGAAAGGTAAATAAGCGAAGAATAATATGTGGAAAGCTTGTAGGCAACGGATTAGTGATGGAGAATTATGCCGGATGCGGTTCATCATGTAACAGTCATAACCTAGGGTGACACAGAACTAGCTCCAGTTCATCGATGTAATGTAGACATGTATGCCAAATATAGTCATACGTGGTTATGGAAAAGAACTTGCATGACATCTTTTGTCCTACCCTCCCGTTGCAGCGGGGTCCTAGCGGAAACTAAGGGATATTAAGGCCTCCTTTTAATAGAGTACCGAAACAAAGCATTAGCACATAGTGAATACATGGACTCCTCAAACTATGGTCATCACTGGTAAGTATCCTGATTATTGTCACTTCGGGGTTAACGGATCATAACACATAATAGGTGACTATAGACTTGCAAGATAGGATCAAGAACTCTCATATATTTACGAAAACATAATAGGTTCAGATCTGAAATCATGGCACTCGGGCCCTAGTGACAAGCATTAAGCATAGCAAAGTCATAGCAACATCAATATTAGAACATAGTGGATACTAGGGATCAAACCCTAACAAATCTAACTCGATTACATGATGAATCTCATCCAACCCATCACCGTCCAGCAAGCCTACGATGGAATTACTCACGCACGGCGGTGAGCATCATGAAATTGGTGATGGAGGATGGTTGATGATGACGATGGCGACGAATTCCCCTCTCCGGAGGCCCGAACGGACTCTAGACCAGCCCTCCCGAGAGGTTTTAGGGCTTGGCGGCGGCTCCATATCGTAAAACGCGATGAATTCTTCTCTCTAATTTTTTTCTCCCCGAAAGCAAATATATAGAGTTGGGGTTGAGGTCGGAGGAGCTCCAAGGGGCCCACGAGGTAGGGGGCGCGCCCTAGGGGGGCAGGCGCACCCCCACCCTCGTGGACAGGTGGTGGGCCCCCTGGTCTTCATCTTTTGCAAGGATTTTTTATATTTTCTGAATAGATGTTCCATGAAGTTTTAGGTCATTCCGAGAACTTTTGTTTCTACACATAAATAACACCATAGCAATTCTGCTGAAAACAACATTAGTCTGGGTTAGTTCCATTCAAATCATGCAAGTTAGAGTCCAAAACAAGGGCAAAAGTGTTTGGAAAAGTAGATACGACGGAGACGTATCAGTAATCGCTACATGAACATGGTTCTCAACTCCATATATTATTTCCCAATGATCTATGGTTATCCTATGATGTTTGAGTAGATCCGTTTTGTCCTATGGGTTAATCGTGATCTTGGTTGGTATGACTGTATATTTTATTTATGGTGTTGGCCTACTGTGCCCTCCATTCTCGCACAAATGTGAGCCCCCCTCCCCCCCGCAGTAGGGTGTTGCAATATGTTCATGGTTCGCTTATGGTGGGTTGCGAGAGTGACAGAAGCTTAAACCCGAGTAAGTGGGGTATGACGTATGGGAGTAAAGAGGACTTGATACTTAATGCTATGGTTGGGTTTCACGACCTTAATGATCTTTAGTAGTTGTGGATTCTTGCTCGGGGTCCAATCATAAGTGCATATGATCCAAGTAGAGAAAGTATGTTAGCTCATACCTCTCCCTCATACAAAATTGCAAGATTGATTACCGGTACTTGTTATCAATTGCCTAGGGACAAATAACTTTCTTGTTGACACAAACCATTTTTGTAAAAACCTAACTTTTATTATCTTGCAAAGTACTTCTAGTTTTATTCTTGCAAAGTAGTTCGAGCATCACACCTACAAAATAGTTTCATACTTGTTTCCGATAAAGCAAACGTCAAGTGTGTGTAGAGTTGTATCGGTGGTCGATAGAACTTGAGGTAATATTTGTTCTGCCTTTAGCTCCTCTTTGGGTTTGACACTCTTATTTATCACTACGACCCCCTATACTTGTGGGTTATCAAGACCTTTTTCTGGCACCTTTGTCGGGGAGTTATAGCGTAGGGTTAATATTCTCGTGTCTGCTTGTTTTCTTTATCACTAAGTAGTATTTATTTTGTGCACTTGTTTTCTATATTTAGTTATGGGTAGGAAACTCAAAATACCAATAAAATTAGTTGTACCTACTAAACCAATGGTTGAAGAACCACCCAAAATATATCATACTACTGAAGCTTTCTACTTGGATCATCTTCGATCCATTTGTGCTCGTGCTGAAAACCTAACTAGCTTAGTTGAGGGAAAATCATTAGATGAGCATGCTTGTTTTGTGCGACATCGTCTATCTAAAAAAGGGAAACTTTTACAGCATTAAATTAATACTTTGCAATGCTATGCTTGGAATTTATGTGAATTATATGATGCTACTTGTTGTTCTGAAGACCCTAGGAAACACCTTCCCTACCAATGTGAGTTTATTGATAATGGAATCGTATCTTCATATGCCAAAGGTGTTTATAATTACTTCGATATCGAACAAATTGAAGAATTTATTGCTTTCAAGGGTGCTTATGAAATTGCTTCTTTGATTGAAAAGTATGATGCTACTCTTTACAAATCTGAAAATTTTGCTATACTTAAATATTGTTATGATAATTATGCTTCTAATGCCTATGTTAAACCATATATTGAGGACACCTCCGCTGTCCGAGAAGAGACTAATATTTTGCAGGAGTCTATGGAAGAAGAAAATGATGAAACTGTGAGCTCATTGGATGAAAAGAATGAGGAGGAGAGCGAAGACCAAACAGAGGAAGAGCGGATTAGCTACCTGTGCCCACCTTATAATGAGAGTAACTCTTCAACTCGTACATTATTTAATGCCCCTTCGTTCTTACTGAAGGATGAATGCTATGATAATTGTTATGATCACGTTGATTCAATTGAAATATCCCCTTTTGATGAACTTGATGCTTGTTATGCTTGTGGCCAAGATGCCAATATGAATTATCCTTATGGAGATGAACTTGCTATAGTTCCTTATATTAAGAATGTCATTGTTTCTATTGCACCCACATATGATAGTCCTATTATCTTATTGAATTATCCCAACTACACTATATCGGAGAAGTTTGCTCTTGTTATGGATTATATTGATGGGTTGCCTTTTACCATTACTCATGATGATTTTTATGAATATAATATGCATGTTCTTGCTTCTCCTATTTGCAATTAGTATGAGAGAGGAACTACATCTCCGCCTCTCTATGTTTCCAACACGAAAGAATTGCAAGAAACTTCTTATGCTATGTATTGGCCTTTACTTAATGTGCATGAATTATTCTTATATGACATGCCGATGCATAGGAAGAGAGTTAGAATTCGTCATTGCTTGATATATGTTGCTTTGTTCTCACTACTAAATGCTAAATCATTGTTGATTCAAATTGGCTTTGATATACCTTGGGATCCGGGTGGATTCATTACTTGAGCACTTTATGTCTAGCTTAATGCCTTTAAAGAAAGTGCTGCCAGGGAGACAACCCGGAAGTTTTAGAGAGTCATTTATTTCTGTTGAGTGCTCTTATAAAGTTTAAAAACAAAAATATAGAGGGGAACACAAAACTTTTCAAAAAGGAAAGTGAAAGTGAGAGAGACCAGCATTGTTGATGTGGGGGAGCTCCTTGAAATTTGTTCATGCTCACGATAACTTTGTGAATCTTAATTACAGAAACTTTTCAACAAAAATAATTATCCCCTTGTACAATTCCATTGTATTATAAAAATAATGTGCCAAGATTTGCCCTTAGGATGATTAGATTGCTTGTTGGTTTGTGCGGTGCAAAACAGAAAATTTGGCTGTAGTGCTCGATTTTACATTTTTTACTGGAACGTCAAACGGTTTTGAAACTTTTTGCACTGTATTTATATACAAAATGTTTTTTCCTAATTGTTTCAGAATTTTTTGAGTTATAGAAGTATGGTGGATGTTCAAATCTTTACAGACTGTCCTGTTTTCACAGATTGCTGTTATAGCTTCATTATTTGCATATGTTTGAATTCTTGTTGAAGCCTCCTTGACTTGAGGCCATATAATTGTGATAGCATACAGTGCGTAATGTTTGTTAATAATTATACAATAATTTTACAGCAGTACATGACAGGATTTCATTGCCACATTCACTAACCCCGCCACTAAAAGTTCGGTTGAGTTTTCTGTGGATGAAGTGATCAAAGATCTAGGAGGTCTCGGTATGAGGAGAAGGAAGAGAGGCAATAGGTCAAGCTTGGGTATGCCCAAGGAACCCCAAGTACATATTCAAGGATACTCAAGCGTCTAAGTTTTGGGATGCTCCAGAAGGCATCCCATCTTTCTTCAACAAGTATCAGTATGTTTCCGGTTTCGTTTCGTTCATGTGATATGTGTAAATCTTGGAGCGTCTTTTGCATTTAGTTTCACTTTTCTTTAATGCACCATGCTGGTATGAGATAGTCCATGGTTGATTTATAGAATTCTCATTGCACTTCACTTAAATCTTTTGAGTGTGGCTTTATAGAATGCTTCATGTTCTTCACTTATATCATTTGAAGTTTGGATTGCATGTTTCTCTTCACATACAAAACCATTGTTTGAAGCATGGTCTTTTGCTTCACTTATATTTTTTAGAGAATGGTCTTTTGTAGAAAATTAAAGTCTCTTGCTTCACTTAGATTTATTTAGAGAGTCAACAGGAATTGGTCAATTGCATGGTTAGTCATAAAATCCTACATAAAACTTATGGATCACTGAATATGATATGTTTGATTCCTTGCAATAGTTTTGCGATATAGAGACGATAATTTGTGGGAGGTACTATAAAATGGTTGTGTTTAGTAGGAATATTGGTGTTAAGGTTTGTGATTCCTGAAGCATGCACGTATAGTCTCTCGTTATGCTATGATGTTGGAGCATGATTTATTATTATTGTCCTCCTTATGAGTGGCGGTCGGGGACGAGCAATGGTCTTTTCCTACCAATCTATCCCCCTAGGGGAATGCGTAGTAGTACTTTGCTTCGAGGGCTAATAAACTTTTACATTAAGTATATGAGTTCTTTATGACTAATGTGAGTCCATGGATTATACGCACTCTTACCTTTCTACAATTTGCTAGCCTCTACGGTATCGTGCATTGCCCTTTCTCACATTGAGACATGGTGCAAACTTCGCAGGTGCATCCAAACCCCATGATATGATACACTCTATCACACATAAGCCTTATTATATCTTCCTCAAAACAACAACCATACCTACCTATTATGGCTTTTCCATGGTCATTCCGAGATATATTGCCATGCAACCTCCACCGCTTCCGTTTGATGACTTGATTATTCATTGTCATATTTCTTTGCATGATCATATAGTTGACATAGTAGTTGTGGCTCAGCCACCGTTCATCATTTTTCATACATGTTACGCTAGATCATTGCACATCCTGGTACATGCCAGAGGCATTCATATAGAGTCATACCTTGTCATAGGTATCGAGTTGTAATTTTTATTTCTTTTGAGTTATAAGTAAATAGAAGTGTGATGGTTATCATTATTCATTTTTAGAGTAGTGCCGCAGTGAGGAAAGGATGATGGAGACTATGATTCCCCCACAAGTCGAGATGAGACTCTGGACATTGAGAGAGAAGAAAGAAAAAAAGAAAAATAAAATAAAAAGAAAAAAATAAACAAAGAGAGAAGGGGCATTGTTAGTATCCTTTACACCACTTGTTCTTCAAAGTAGCACCAGGTTTTTCATATGGAGAGTCTCCTATGTTGTCACTTTCATATACTAGTGGAAAATTTTCATAATAGGATTAGATGCACACCCACTTAGTTTTCATATTGAGCTTCCATACACTTATAGATATTAGTGCATTCATTGCATGGCGATCCCTACTCCTCCATTCGATATCGATTGATGGGCATCTCCATAGCCCGTTGGTCAGCCGCGTCGATGTGATACTTTCTTACTTTTTTGTCTTCTCTATATTTACCCCTATCGTCATACTCTATTCCACCTATAGTGCTATATCCATGGCTTGCGCTCATGTATTGCATGAGGGTTGAAAAAGCTGAAGCGCGTTAAAAGTATGAACCAATTGCTCGGCATGTCATCAGGGTTGTGCATGATAAATACTTTGTGTTAAGAAGATAGAGCATGACAAGATTATATGATTTTGTAGGGATAGCTTTCTTTAGCATTGATATTTTGAAAGACATGATTGTTTGTTGGGATGCCTGAGTATTGATGTCTTTATGTCAAATTATAGACTATTGCTTTGAATCACTTATGTCTTAATATTCATGCCATGATTAGATATATAATCAAGTTTACGCTAGGTAGCATTCCACATCAATTTTTTTATCATTTACCTACTCGAGGACGAGCAGGAATTAAGCTTGGGGATGCTGATACGTCTCTGTCGTATCTATAATTTTTTATTGTTTCATGCCAATATTATTTATAACATAGACAAATAAAGCTTATCCCTACAAAATCATATAGTTTGGACATGCTTCATTTTTGTCACACAAAATGCTCCCATCATGCACAACCCCGATGACAAGCCAAGCAATTGTTTCATACTTAGCCTTTTCAAACTCTTTCAACTTTCACACAATATATGAGCGCGAGCCATGGACATAGCACTATGGGTGGAATATAATATGATGATGGAGGTTGTGTGAGAAGACAAAAAGGGAGAAAGTCTCACATTGACGCGGCTAATCAATGGGCTATGGAGATGCCCATCAATTGATGTCAATGCAAGGAGTAGGGATTGCCATGCAACGGATGCACTAGAGCTATAAATATATGAAAGATCAACAAAAGAAACTAAGTGGGTGTGCATCCAACTTGCTTGCTCACGAAGACCTAGGGCATTTTTGAGGAAGCCCATCATTGGAATATAAAAGCCAAGTTATGTAATGAAAAATTCCCACTAGTATATGAAAGTGACAAAATAGGAGACTCTCTATCATGAAGATCATGGTGCTACTTTAAAGCACAAGTGTGGAAAAAGGATAGTAACATTGCCCCTTCTCTCTTTTTCTATCATTTTTTTATTTTTCGTCCGGAATCTCTTCCCGGATTGTGGGGGAATCATAGTCTCCATCATCCTTTGCTCACATGGGACAATGCTCTAATAATTAAAATCATCACACTTTTATTTACTTACAACTCAAGAGTTACAACTCGATACTTAGAACAAAATATGACTCTATGTGAATGACTCCGGCGGTGTACCGGGATATGCAATGAATCAAGAGTGACATGTATGAAAGAATTATGAAGGTGGCTTTGCCACAAATACGATGTCAACTACATGATCATGCAAAGCAATATGACAATGATGGAGCATGTCATAATAAACGGAACGGTGAAAAGTTGCATGGCAATATATCTCGGAATGGCTATGGAAATGCCATAATAGGTAGTGGTGGCTGTTTTGAGGAAGATATAAGGAGGCTTATGTGTGATAAATCGTATCATATCATGGGGTTTGGATGCCCCGGCAAAGTTTGCACCAACTCTCGAGGTGAGAAAGGGAAATGCACGGTACCGAAGAGGCTATCAATGATGGAAGGGTGAGAGTGCGTATAATCCATGGACTCAACATTAGTCATAAAGAACTCATATACTTACTGCAAAAATCTAAAAGTCATCAAACCAAGCACTACGCGCATGCTCCTAGGGGGTAGATTTGTAGGAGAAGACCATCACTCGTCCCCGACCGGCACTCATAAGGAAAGCAATCAAAGAACACTCCATGCTTCAAATTTGTCACACAAAGTTTACCATATGTGCATGCTACGGGACTTGCCAACTTCAACACAAGTATTTCTGAATTCCACAATTACTCAACTAGCACAACTCTAATATTACCACCTTTATATCTCAAAACAACTATTAAGAATCAAACTTCACATAGTATTTAATGCACTCTATAAGAAAGTTTTTATTATGCCCATCTTGGATGACTATTATTAGGACTAATTTCATAACCAAAGAAAATTACCATGCTGTTCTAAAAGACTCTCAAAATAATATAAGTGAAACATGAGAGATCAATAATTTCTATAAAATAGAACCACCACCGTGCTCTAAAAAGATATAAGTGAAGCACTAGAGCAAAATTATCTAGCTCAAAAGATATAAGTGAAGCACATAGAGTATTCTAATAAAATCCGATTCATGTGTCTCTCTCCAAAAGGTGTGTACAGCAAGGATGATTGTGGTATACTAAAAAGCAAAGACTCAAATCATACAAGACGCTCCAAGCAAAACACATATCATGTAGTGAATAAAAATATAGCCTCAAGTAAAGTTACCGATCGATGAAGACGAAAGAGGGGATGCCTTCCGAGGCATTGTCGGTGTCAAAACCGGCTTATCTCGGGTAGGGGGTCCCGAACTGTGCGTCTAAGGCGGATGGTAACAAGAGGCGGGGGACACAAGGTTTACCCAGGTTCGGGCCCTCTCGATGGAGGTAATACCCTACTTCCTGCTTGATTGATCTTGATGATATGAGTATTACAAGAGTTGATCTACCACGAGATCGTAGAGGCTAAACCCTAGAAGCTAGCCTATGATTATGATGTTATTGTCCTACGGACTAAACCCTCTAGTTTATATAGACACCGGAGGGGGCTAGGGTTACACAGAGTCGGTTACAAGGGAGGAGATCTGCATATCCGAATTGCCAAGCTTGCCTTCCACGCAAAGGAGAGTCCCACTCGGACACGGGACGAAGTCTTCAATCTTGTATCTTCATAGTCCAACAGTCTGGCCAAAGTATATAGTCCGGCAGTCTGAGGACCCCCTAATCCTGGACTCCCTCAGTAGCCCCTGAACCAGACTTCAATGACGATGAGTCCGGCGCGCAGATTGTCTTCGGCATTGCAAGGCGGGTTCCTCCACCGAATACTCCATAGAAGATTTCGAACACCAGGATAGTGTCCGGCCCTGCAAAACAAATTCCACATACCACCGTAGAGAGTATAATATTTCCACAAATCTAATCTACTGACAACCTCTCATAACGTGACATCACGCCATGGCCCGGTCATTATTTGGACCGTTTTTCTAAACAAGCTACAACACATATTGCGAGGCGGTTTTCTTGGCACGTCTTGTCGAAGCAGAGATCGTGTCCCCTTATCACGGGATTCTCATCAATACGGGTGTGGGTAACCCAACCGCGCAATCAATCACGGCGCTTGGGGAATAAGCGAGTTTACCAGGTAGGTGGGGAGGCGCATAGTTTCTTCTGCCCTTATAAAGAGACAAGGACTCCTTTTCACCCATGCCTTCTTCTTCCCTGCCCATCCAATTCTTGCACACTCGAGCTCCATCGCCCAAGTTCGTATTTTCTCTGCAAAACCACTCCGAACATGTCTGGAGCGGGAGGCAAGTGGATGGTCTCCTCTGTTACGGAGGAGAACATTACGAAGCTCTGGGAAGCCGGATACCTGGCCGCAGATATCACGCACCAGCTCCCAGACACTGGGCAGATCGTCCCTACTCCAGAACCCCATAAGAGGGTTGTATTCCTCACCCACTTCATCTGTGGGTTGGGATTTCCCCTCCACCCATATGTCCGCAGGCTCATGTTCTACTACGGGGTGGACTTCCATGACCTGGCCCCCAATTTCATCCGCAACATCTCGGCGTTTTATCGTCGTGTGTGAGGCCTTCCTCTGCATCAGGCCCCACTTCGTCCTGTGGCTGAAGACCTTCAACGTGAAACCGAAGGTGGTGGTCAGCCAGCAAGTGGAGTGCGGAGGCGCCATGGTGGGCAAAATGCCCAACTTCACCTGGCTCGAAGGCTCCTATGTGGAGACCGTGAAGGGGTGGCAATCGGGGTGGTTCTACATCACCGAGCCGCGCGACACCAACTGGGCGGCGGCCCCACACGGCTCACCTCCTGGAAAGAGAAGGGCCTGTCCTCGGGTTCATCGGTAGAGCTGACCGAACTCCAGAACTGTGTAAGAAATATGATAAGCAAGAAAATCAAGTTTGTCAACGTGGTCCAGGTCACGCTATTCCGCCAGATCCTTCTGTGTCAAAGACAGGCATTCAATATGTGGGAGTTTGATCCGGCCAAGCACCAGACGCTGCGAGAGCTTTTCAATACGACGCACCAAGACATGTGGAGGGTGCTGTTCAAGGCCGCCATGGTACCTCCTCCCCTTACCGAGGATCACGGACTCGGTGCAAAGTGCCTTGCCAATCCGGTAAGCTTTTTTATATCTCATAAGATGTTCCTTTCCCCATTATAATAATGTGAGGGATCTGAGCCTCCACGCCATTTAACAGGAATGGGTCGCGATAGCGGAGCGGATCGATTGCCTGTCCCCACTGCCCGAAGATCCAGCAAGAGCTCTCTTGATGGAGATGCTGGTTCCGGCGCCCAATGAGGCGCCGAAGAAGAAGGCCAAGAAGAAGGCCACGGGGACCAGGAAAGGTCTCCGGCGCAAGGTCATATCGGAATCTTCGTCCGATAACACCGAGGCGCCCTCCTGCCACAAGAATGTGGAGGAGGAAGATGAAAGTTCTTCCCCCCCCCCCATCTAGAGGAGACAAGAAAAGGAAGGTCGTGATACGCCTTCGTCGTATCTACTTTTCCAAACACTTTTGCCCTTGTTTTGGACTCTAACTTGCATGATTTGAATGGAACTAACCCGGACTGACGCTGTTTTCAGCAAAATTACCATGGTGTTATTTATGTGCAGAAACAAAAGTTCTCGGAATGACCTGAAACTTCACGGAACATCTTTTCAGAAATAATGAAAAATCCTTGCAAAAGATGAAGACCAAGGGGCCCACGCCCTAGCCACGAGGGTGGGGGGCACGCCTGCCGCCCTAGGGCGCGCCCCCTACCTCGTGGGCCCCCTGGAGCTCCTCCGACCTCAACCCCAACTCTATATATTTGGTTTCGGAGAGAAAAAAAATCAGGGAGAAGGATTCATTGCGTTTTACGATACGGAGCCGCCGCCAAGCCCTAAAACCTCTCGAGAGGGCTGATCTGGAGTCCGTTCGGTGCTCCAGAGAGCGGAATCCATCGCCATCATCATCATCATCATCAACCATCCTCCATCACCAATTTCATGATGCTCACCGCCGTGCGTGAGTAATTTCATCGTAGGCTTGCTGGACGGTGATGGGTTGGATGAGATTTATCATGTAATCGAGTTAGTTTTGTTAGGGTTTGATCCCTAGTATCCACTGTGTTATGAGATTGGTGTTGCTATGACTTTGCTATGCTTAATGCTTGTCACTAGGGCCCGAGTGCCATGATTTCAGATCTGAACCTATTATGTTTGCATGAATATATGTGAGTTCTTGATCCTATCTTGCAAGTCTATAGTCACCTATTATGTGTTATGATCCGTTAACCCTGAAGTGACAATAATCGGAATACTTATAGGTGATGACCATAGTTTGAGGAGTTCATGTATTCACTATGTGTTAATGCTTTGGTCCGGTACTCTATTAAAAGGAGGCCTTAATATCCCTTAGTTTCCGCTAGGACCCCACTGCCATGGGAAGGTAGGACAAAAGATGCCATGCAAGTTCTTTTCCATAAGCACGTATGACTATATTCGGAATACATGCCTACATTACATTGATGAATTGGAGCTAGTTCTGTGTCACCCTAGTTTATGACTGTTACATGATGAACCACATTCGGCATAATTCTCCATCACTGATCCATTTCCTACGATCTTTCCATATATTGTTCTTCGCTTATTTACTTTTCCGTTGCTATTGCTATCATCACTACAAAATACCAAAAACATTACTTTTGATATCATTACCTTTTGCTACCGTTACCACTACTATCATATTACTTTGCTACTAAACACTTTGCTACATATACTAAGTTTCCAGGTGTGGTTGAATTGACAACTTAGCTGCTAATACTTGAGAATATTCTTTGGCTCCCCTTGTGTCGAATCAATAAATTTGGGTTGAATACTCTACCCTTGAAAACTGTTGCGATCCCCTATACTTGTGGGTTATCAAGACTATTTTCTGGCGCCATTGCCGGGGAACATAGCTCTATTCTTGGAGTCACTTGGGATTTATATCTGCTTATCATTATGAAGAACTTGAGAGATCCAAAAACCAAGATTTATCCCTCAACTATGAGGGGAGGTAAGGAACTGCCATCTAGCTCTGCACTTGATTCACCTTCTGTTTTGAGTAAGCTCGCGACACCTAAACCTGCTTCTGCTATTCATTCTGATATGTCGCACGTTATTGATGATGCCACTTCTGCTATGCATGATACTTATGATGAAACTACTTCTACACTTGATACTACTGTGCCACTTGGTGAATTTCTTGATGAACAACTTGCTAGGGTTAGAGAGAATGAAATTATTGAAACTGATTATATTAAAGATAGTGATGATGAAGACTCTCCCCCTAATACTTATGAATTGCCTCTTGTTCTTGAGGGTTATGTTCTGGATGAAGAATCTGCTAGAGCTATTCTTGCCTGTAATGATAGAAGTGATCTTAAGAAATTATTAGCTAAATGGAAGCAGCAATCTCTTAATGCTAGAATGAAACCTGACCGTGCTTTTGCTAATTCACCTATCTGTGTTACTGATAAGGATTATGAATTCTCTGCTGATCCTGATATAATTACTTTGGTTGAATCTGATCCTTTTCATGGCTATGAATCTGAAACTGTTGTGGCATATCTTAGTAAATTAAATGATATAGCCACCCTGTTCACTAATGATGAGAGAACTCGCTACTTTTATATCCTTAAAATATTTCCATTCTCATTAAAGGGTGATGCTAAGATATGGTTTAATTCTCTTGATCCTGGTTGTGTGCGTAGTCCCCAGGATATGATTTATTACTTCTCTGCTAAATATTTTTCTGCTCATAAGAAACAAGTTGCTTTGAGGGATATATATAATTTTGTGCAAATTGAAGAAGAGAGTCTCCCACAAGCTTGGGGAAGGCTTCTCCAATTACTTAATGCTTTGCCTGATCATCCTCTTAAGAAAAATGAAGTACTTGATATCTTTTATAATGGACTAACCGATGCTTCCAGAGATTACCTGGATAGTTGTGCTGGTTCTGTTTTCAGGGAAAGAACACCGGATGAAGCTAAAATTCTATTGAATAATATGTTGACAAATGAAAATAACTGGACACTTCCTGAGCCAGCTTCTGAGCCTATTCCGAAACCAACTCCAAAGAAGAGAGGTGTTCTATTTCTCAGTCCCGAGGATATGCAAGAGACAAAGAAATCTATGAAAGAAAAGGGTATTAAAGCTGAAGATGTTAAGAATTTACCTCCTATTGAAGAAATACACAGTCTTAACTTCCTGCCTGTTGAAGAAACATATGATCTTAACCCATTGCCTATTGAAGAAAATCATGGTCTTGATAACCCGACACAGGTAGTAAAGGTAAATCCTCTCTATAGACATGATAAAGCTGAAATCCCATTTACCAAGTTTGCTAGTCCATGCTTAGATGAGTTTTATAAATTTATGGTTAAGCAAGAAGATATTAATGCTTATTTTAGTAGACAATTGAAATACAATTCAAATATGCTTGAACACTTGGCTGATTATATGGCTATTATTAAAGGTGAACTTAAACTTATTAGTAAACATGCTTCTATGGTTACCACTCAAGTAGAACAAGTACTTGAAGCTCAAAATGATTTGCTCAATGAACTGAATAGTAAGAATAATGATAATGTTGTTAGAGTGGCTACTAGAACTGTTAGAATGACTCAGGAACCTTTGTATCCTGAAGGCCACCCTAAGAGAATTGAGCAGGATTCTCAGAGAAATAATATAGATGCACCTAGTCCTTTAAAAGGAAGAAAAAGAAAAATGATAGGACTTTGCATGCTTCTAGTGAAACTATTGCTGAAACACCTGAGAATCCAAATGATATTTCTATTTCCGATGCCGAAACACAATCTGGTAATGAACCTGAAACTAGTGATAATGTTAATAATAGTGTTCATGATGATGCTCAACCTAGTAATGATAATGATGTAGAAATTGAACCTGTTGTTCATTTTGATAACCCACAATCAAAGAATCAACGTTATGCTAAGAAAGACTTTGTTGCTAGGAAACACGGAAAGGAAAGAGAGCCTTGGGTTCAGAAACCCATGCCTTTTCCTCCCAAACCATCCAAGAAAAAGGATGATAAGGATTTTGAGCGCTTTGCTGAAATGATTAGACCTATCTTTTTGCGTATGCGATTAACTGATATTCTCAAAATGAATCCTTATGCTAAGTACATGATAGATATTGTTACAAATAAAAGAAAGATACCGGAAGCTGACATTTCCACCATGCTTGCTAATTATACTTTTAAGGGTGGAATACCTAAGAAACTTGGAGATCCGGGAGTACCCACTATACCATGCTCCATTAAAAGAAATTATGTTAAAACTGCTTTATGTGATCTTGGAGCCGGTGTTAGTGTTATGCCTCTCTCTTTATATTGTAGACTTGATTTGAATAAGTTGACACCTACTGAAATACCTGTCGGTATTTGTGAGGATGTGCCTGTTGTGGTTGCAAACGTTACTATTTTAACGGACTTTGTTATTCTTGATATTCCCGAGGACGATAATATGTCTATTATTCTTGGAAGGCCCTTTTTGAACACTGCAGGGGCTGTTATTGATTGCAACAAAGGCAATGTCACTTTTCATGTTAATGGTAATGAGCATATGATACACTTTTCGAGGAAACAACCTCAAGTCCACAGTATCAATTCTATTGGAAAAATTCCATCGATTATTTTTGGAGGTTTTGAATTTCCTCTTCCTACTGTCAAGAAGAAATATGATATTCTTATTGTTGGGGATGTGCATATCCCTGTTGAGGTAACATAGTGTTATTCGAAATTTCTCCGGTTCCATGTTATTCAGAATTAGTTCGCTAACAAGACTTGATCAACCTTGTTAGTGGATTCCTTTTGATGAGCATGAGATGGGTGAAACTAGAAGGCACAACCTTCTGTACCCTACTTTTACTTTCTGTTATTTATTTTAAATAAAATAAAAATAGTATTATCTGTCTGTTATCTGAATTATCCGTGCAATATAAAAATACCCCGAAAATAAAAGTTCTCCAAATGCCCTAAAATATAGATATGATTTTTTCTGGAATATTTGAGAATATTTGGCCCTGAGAACATAGCAGGGGGAGCTGGCACCTGGCCACGAGGGTCAGGGGCGCGCCCCCCCGCCTCGTGGGCCCACGGTGGCCCTCCTCCACTTATTCCTGCACCCACACACTCCTTCTTCCTCCCACAAACACGAATATCTAGCTCAAACCCGAGTCCAAGCTTATTTTGCTCCCATTTTCGATCTCCTTGCTCAAAGCACCTCTCACAAAACTGCTTGGGGATATTGTTCCTTGGTATGTGACTCCTCCATTGGTCCAATTAGTTTTTGTTCTAGTGATTTATTCATTGGAAATTTGTGCTACCTAGGAGACCATGTTCTTGGGCTTACATGTCAAATTTATATGGTTCCAAGTAGTTTCTAATGCATGATATAGGCTCTAGGCACTTGTAGGAGTAGTTGCTATCAATTTTTTTGAGTTTCGTTCACTTTTATTTTGAAGTGACTAAAAATTTCAGAATTTTTCATAGGGAGAAATATGCTTAGGAAAATGTACCAAGGCGGTTCTTCAAGGAAGCAAGGACCCAGGGTTGCAATGCGTGATGCTGATGAAGAGCCACCAAGAGATGCTCCTGTGCGTCCTTGTGAATGGCCTTCGGAAAAATTTATGGATCGAGCGGGAATTAAGTAAGAATTTAATGCATATTTGCATAACACTGACCTTGTGAGCTTCGAGGAAGAAAAGTGCCGCCAGTACCACTATCTCACCAGTACCTTTGTGAGGAGGTTTGAATTTTCATCTTCATGTAATTCTCCAACTCTCCTGTTTGATCTCTATGAAAAATCTTATACTATGGACTTAGAGGATTTTACCACTGCTTGCAAACTTCCATAATGGGATAGTGCTAGTGAACCCCGCAAATCTGAATTTAGAAATTTTCTTGCTAGCATAACAGTGGGGGAATCTAGAGATATAACACAAGCTACCATAGGTAGCATTCACTTTCCCGCTATACATTATTTTGCTCTCTCCATAGGTAGGTGCATAAATGGTAAAGATGAAGCATGTCATATGTGTGTCCCTGACCTCAGTATTCTTAGGAGTGCTGTGTTAGGAGACAAATCCTATAATTTGGGAGCCATTGTTGCACGTAGGTTGCATAATAATAGATTTAATGGACATTTCTTCGGGGAATTTATGCAACCCGCTTAGCTGATTTTCTCGGTGTAACCATACGTGAGGATGATATTGAATTGCCTCCCGCTTACCTAGATTTTAATGCTATGGTTCACCACCAGTTTGTTGAGAGGAGCGAATCACCTCTCCAGTATCAACTAATCTTTGACAGACGGCGTGCTGTCCGTAGTACTCTCTCTGCTCCTGCCTTCTTTGATTATCAAGCAAAAGGAAGATATGTTATTACTAGAGAGGAGGTATATGAGTACAAGAGGAGGGCGGAGGCCGCTTGTCGCCACGCTGCAGCTCAGGACGCGATAGTCGCTGCATCGCAGTACGACCCCAATTATTACTATGGATATCCGCCAGGCCAGCCGTGGCCATAGACCCACTTAGGCCAAAAGCCTAAGCTTGGGGGAGTACGTATTTCTCACCGACATTACATTTATGTTCACACACTCATTACTAGATGTCGGTGCTCATACTTTTTCATTGTATCATCCATGCTAGTTTATTTCCTTTCTATGCTTTCTTCTCTTGTGCTTAATAAACCTTAAGAAAAACAAAAAAAATAGTTGTAGCTTTTAGCTAGTTTTAATTTCCATGCTTGTAGTAGTAATTAAAAAGAAAACCAAAAAGATTTCATGTTCTTCTTTTGCTTGTTGGGAGCCTTTCCCGTGTAAATAGTTTTATTTCTTTTCTTTTCTTTGGGGGTCCATAGGACAAGACTATAATTAAATTGATGAAGTGGCTCTTATATGCATTATTGTTGATCTGACAAAAGAGCCCATATTGCCTTGTCTTCTCCTGTTCATTGAATGCTTGCAGATTCCAGCTTAGTCCAATGCACATGCACTATTATTATTATTCACATAATTCGGTCATGCAAGTGAAAGGCAATTATGATGATATATGATGGACTGACTGAGATGAGAAAAGCTGGTATGAACTCGACCTCTCTTGTTTTTGTAAATATGATTAGTTCATCATTCCTGATTCAGCCTATTATGAATAAACATGTTTGCAATGACAACTAGAGATCATAGTTCCTTGTGCCATGCTTGATTAGCTAGGATCTTATAATGGTTTACCTTGCGTGCCAACATGCTATTAAAATGGTTGTGATGTGGTATGATAGGGTGGTATCCTCCTCTGAATGATTTAAGTGACTTGACTTGGCGCATGTTCACGCATGTAATTGAAACAAAATCAACATAGCCTTCACGATATTTATGTTCATGGTGGATTATATCCTACTAATGCTTGCATTCGGTGTTGATTAATGCATGTTCATGACTGTTGTCGCTCTCTAGCTGGTCACTTCCTAGTCTTTTTCTAGCCTTCACCTGTACTAAGCGGGAATATTGCTTGTGCATCCAATCCCATAAACCCCAAAGTTATTCCATATGAGTCCACCATACCTACCTATATATGATATCTACTTGCCATTCCAAGTAAATTTTTATGTGCCAAACTCTAAACCTTCAAATAAATATCCTGTTTTGTATACTCGAGTAGCTCATGTATCAACTAGGGCTGTCTATATCTTCCATGTTAGGCGGGTTATTCTCAAGAGGAGTGGACTCCACTCCTCACTCACGAGAAAGTGGCTGGTCACCGGGATGCCCAGTCCCATGCTTTATGCAAAATCAAATCAAAATAATTGCAAACAAAACTCCCCCTGTGACTCTTGTTAGTTGGAGGCACTCGTTGTTTCGAGCAAGCCATGGATTGATGCTTGTTGGTGGAGGGGGAGTATAAACTTTACCATTCTGTTAGGGAACCACCTATAATGTGTGTAGCATGGAAGATATCGCCATCTCTTGGTTGTTATGTTGACAATGAAAGTATACCGCTCAAAATATTATTCACCTCTATTTCAAAACCGAGCTCTGGCACCTCTACAAATCCCTGCTTCCCTCTGCGAAGGGCCTATCTATTTACTTTTATGTTGATTCATCATCCTCTTATTAAAAAGCACCAGTTGGAGAGCACCGCTATCAATTGCATTCATTACTGTTAGTTTACATTGAGTATGACTTGACTGGATCTCTTTTACCATGAATTACAATGTCTAGTCAGTCCTTGATCTTTAAAGGTGCTCTGCATTTATGTTTTGCGATCTCAGAAAGGGCTAGCGAGATACCATCTTGTTATATCATATTATGATTGTTTTGAGAAAGTGTTGTCATCCGAGATTTATAATTATTGCTCGCTAGTTGATTATGCCATTGATATGAGTAAACATGAGACCTATGTGTTATTGTGAATATGGTTAGTTCATAATCTTTGCTGAAAACTTGAATGCTGGCTTTACATATTTACAACCACAAGAGCAAACAGAGTTTGTAAAAGTTTTTCTTTATCACTTTCAGTTTATCAACTGAATTGCTTGAGGACAAGCAAATGTTTAAGCTTGGGGGAGTTGATACGTATCCGTCGTATCTACTTTTCCAAACACTTTTGCCCTTGTTTTCGACTCTAACTTGCATGATTTGAATGGAACTAACCCGGACTGACACTGTTTTCAGCAGAATTACCATGGTGTTATTTATGTCCAGAAACAAAAGTTCTCGGAATGACCTAAAACTTCACGGAACATCTTTTCAGAAATAATAAATAATCCTTGCAAAATATGAAGACCAGGGGGGCCACATCCTAGCCACGAGGGTGGGGGCGCGCCCCCTACCTCGTGGCCCCCCTGGAGCTCCTCCGACCTCAACCCCAACTCTATATATTTGGTTTTGGAGAGAAAAAAAATCAGGGAGAAGGATTCATCGCGTTTTACGATACGGAGCTGCCGCCAAGCCCTAAAACCTCTCGGGAGGGCTGATCTGGAGTCCATTCGGGGCTCCGGAGAGGGGAATCCATCGCCATCGTCGTGATCAACCATCCTCCATCACCAATTTCATGATTCTCACCACCGTGCGTTGGTAATTCCATCATAGGCTTGCTGGACGGTGATGGGTTGGATGAGATTTATCATGTAATCGAGTTAGTTTTGTTAGGGTTTGATCCCTAGTATCCACTATGTTCTGAGATTGATGTTGCTATGACTTTGCTATGCTTAATGATTGTCACTAGGGCCCGAGTGCCATGATTTCAGATCTGAACCTATTATGTTTTCATGAATATATGTGAGTTCTTGATCCTATCTTGCAAGTCTATAGTCTACTATTATGTGTTATGATCCGTTAACCCCGAAGTGACAATAATCGGGATACTTACCGGTGATGACCGTAGTTTGAGGAGTTCATGTATTCACTATGTGTTAATGCTTTGGTACGGTACTCTATTAAAAGGAGGCCTTAATATCCCTTGGTTTCCTCTAGGACCCCGCTACCACGGGAGGGTAGGACAAAAGATGCCATGCAAGTTCTTTTCCATAAGCATGTATGACTATATTCGGAATACATGCCTACATTACATTGATGAATTGGAGCTAGTTCTGTGTCACCCTAGTTTATGACTGTTACAAGATGAACCACATCTGGCATAATTCTCCATCACTGATCCATTGCCTACGAGCTTTCCATATATTGTTCTTCGCTTATTTACTTTTCCGTTGCTATTGCTATCATCACTTAAAAATACCAAAAACATTACTTTTGCTATGATTACCTTTTGCTACCGTTACCACTACTATCATATTACTTTTCTACTAAACACTTTGTTGCAGATACTAAGTTTCCAGGTGTGGTTGAATTGACAACTCAGCTGCTAATACTTGAGAATATTCTTTGGCTCCCCTTGTGTTGAATCAATAAATTTGGGTTGAATACTCTACCCTCGAAAACAGTTGCGATCCCCTATACTTGTGGGTTAGTAGTCCGCCCCCTCAGGGGAGGCCGAAGGGTCCAAGAAGGGAAGGACTCTCCTTCCGGACTACTCCACGACGGCTGCTTTTAGCGACGAGGAGTGGTTACCCAAGGACAAGCCCCTGGCGAAGTCATAAGTATCCGGATACCATAATAGTTCTTGGTATGTTTCATTTTATTTCTTCTTATCATGCCGAACATGATCATGCAGCCCATCCAAAGCCCATATCGACGTATCCTCTTCAGATGAGTCTTTGGGCCTGTCGGAGATGAACAGGGACTCACTCCCGACCGCCTCCTCCCTCCGCCCTACGGACGACGTCGAGGTGTTGTCTCAAAGGGTACTGAACCAAGGGGAGACAGTTCTAGAGGCACCCCAAGGCGATATTCCAGACGATGGGCGCACGAGGGACAAGACTCCCATGGGCTCTAATGTCGGGGGAAGCAAGTCTGGCCCCCAGCCAAAAACTGCGCCGGAACCTCTAGTGGTTCCGGGTCCTGTCAGGCGACCCCTTGTCAAGGGGGGCAAGCCGTCTGTGTCGATGGCCCCTATCCATCCAGAGGCATCGGACAATTTGCTGGAAGCGCTTTGCGGCGCTTCCATTGACGAAGAGCACTGCACTATCATGAGTGCGGTGGTCAAGAAGGTTCGGTCCACCAAAAGCAGACTGACTGAAGCCTGTGTTAGCCTCCTAACAGGCTTTGAGGTAAGTAATCAAATTATGAGAAAATGTTACAACATAGACAGTAGCCCCCGATGCTCTGTTTGGTGTTCGCAAAGAAAGGCCGAACAGAGGATCAAATAATAATCACATGAGTCTAATCAGAATATGTCTATGTAAATAAGCAGGCTTCACTGCTGGCCGCTGCCGCTCACACGACGGAGGTCTCCACACTGAAGCGGGACCTAGAGCGGTCCGAGGAAGAGCTCGGCCTTACCAAGAGGCAGCTCGAGGAGAACAAAGGTAAGAAATACCTTGTCTGTTTATTGATAAAGAAAAAGGAAACTAGTTGTTAGATCATAGGATCGTCATGAATTTTACTAGGGGCCACGACAGAAGTGGCGGCCCTGAAGAAGGCGCTGTCCGAGGCCGAAAGAAAAGCGGCCAAGGAGCGCGCCGAGCACGAGAAGCAAGAGGCCCGAGTTGGCGAGGTTCAGCAAGAGCTCCAGGAGTTTGTCAAGAAGTACGAGTCCTTGGAGTGTGACTCTAAGACACAAGGGTCCGAGCCTGCGAAGGCCCTCGAGAACGCACAACATGCCAAGGCCGAAGCCCAAAAGGCCCTCTAGGAAATTGAGGCGGTCAGGAAGATAGCGGCGGGTAAGGCATTCATTATGCAAAGCAAACATGTGAAGGAAACTTTCCTTTTACTTACCTGAATTCGGAGCTCTCCAGGAGCATTCGCACATCTACCCAGCAGTGTGTCGGATGCCACGGAGTTCTACCGAACCGAGGAAGGGAGCTCGACGGAGAAGTTGTTCTGGTCTCAGTATACTGTGACCGAACATCCGATGCCCTTGAGCGACCAGTTGAAACAACTGGTCGAGCTTCACAAGGCGGCCGAACTGGCCATGAAGGGCCTCATAGTCTGGATGTGGCATGGTGAGCCCCTGCCTGGCAGCTATTTCGGCCTGGTAAGGCGGCTTATGAATGCCTGCCACCGGTTTGAAGTCATAAAGCGGTCCTTCTGCATTGAGGGTGCGTGCAGGGCTTTTGCCCGAGCGAAAGTGCACTGGGCAAAGATGGACGCCAAAAAGCTGGTGAAGGAGGGGCCGCCGGAGGGCAAGGAGCATCGCCACCCCGAAAAGTATTATGACAGTGTCCTGAAGGGTGCTCGTCTTGTAGCAGAGGAATGTGCTAAGGATGTAATATTTGAATGAATGTACTCATGTGACCCTGTAATGTTAAACGAGTTCATGTGCGCTATGTAACGCTTGTAAATTTAAAATATTACCTTCTGTGCGGCCATTTATAAAATTTGAGAGTTGGCCAGTCGTCGGCTTCTGCCGCCATGTAACTAGTACTGAGATGTTCGGCATAAACCTGATCACTCTTTATCCCAGTTTTGGGTCCTTCGAAGGAGGTGTTCAGCACAACGAACCAGGCAATCGGACTATAAAACTTTATCACTCTCACTTAGCCATAGAAGTCTACAATTTTAAATTTTGGTGAAGCCCCTAGTATTCGGAAGGCCGAACTTCGGGCGCTATGTACGCCTAAGTCGGACAAGGCCGACTCCTCGCCCGAAGTGGAAAAAATCTTTAAGGATTTGAGACCTCTCGAACAGTGACCATCTCTCGCCGCATCATGACAGTCAGTTTTCGGCTTTCTCTACTAAGGTGCTCGTCCAGAAGAACCGGGACACAATCGCAGTAGTTCTCCCAGTGCTACCTTAGCCGATATAGCGGAACGTAAGGTACCAAAACATGGGAGCCGGGCAAACCCAACTATTGACCCAAGACATGATTCGGAGTTGATGCATATAATGCAATAAGTTCGGGGTGCCGCACTGTCGAAAGTGTTCAGACTTTTCTTGCCGTGTTATGGGGTACACTGAAGCCCCTGGTGCACTGGACGTACCAGAATGTACGGGTGCAATTTGTCGTAAATAAGCAGATAGGAAAAAAGGTGAAGAAATGCAATAATAAGCTAACGCTGTACATTGTTGTTTAAATGATACGTCAAAGCGTATGAATACAAGTAGTGCAATAAGCAAAAATAGGACTATTTGACATGTCCTATCCAAGGGCAAGCTGCGTGTGGGTATGTAAAATAGGTATAGCGATCGTTATCAGAGACCACCTGGGGATTCCCTTATACGTCAACGCTTCTTGCTTCCTTGGTGTTTCCTTCCCATGATGGGTCCAATAATCAGATGATCGGAGAGGGCCTTCAGAGAATAGGAGTCTGAAAGGAAGAAAATGTTAAAGGTATACAGGTCCTGAAGCGGATGAGCCGCATTGTGGGCCGTTCCATGGCCGTGCCTCCGCCTATGCCCATGGTATCTTGAGTGCGTAATTATGTACGCGCGGTGCAAATTTCGCCGCTTTAATGGGACTAGGACGGAGGCCTAATTTCTAGGTGAGCTCTAAACGTGCCTGGCGATCCTCTTGTAGGGTACTCCGGACTCGCCTTGAAGGTGCCCGGGGTCTTTTTCACCAAATTGGCGGTTTGCCTCATAAGGTTGCCTTGCGCTTCTGCTACGAGGACCGCAGTGTGCTCCTCCGTGCGGAGCGAGCGCTCTATGTTTCCATTGACTGTTATAACCCCGCGAGGTCCTCGCATTTTGAGCTTGAGGTATGCATAATGCGGTACCGCATTGAATCTGGAAAATGCGGTTCGTCCGAGCAGTGCGTGATAGCCACTACGGAAGGGGACAATATCGAAGATTAACTCCTCACTTCGGAATTTGTCTGGAGATCTTAACACCACTTCCAGTGTGATTGAGCCCGTACAACAGGCCTCTACACTTGGGATGACACCTTTAAAGGTGGTTTTGGCGGGTTTGATCCTTGAGGGGTCTATACCCATTTTTCGCACTGTATCCTGATAGAGCAAGTTCAGGCTGCTGCCACCGTCCATAAGGACTCGAGTGAGGTGAAATCCTTCAATGATGGGGTCAAGGACCAATGCGGCAGAACCGCCATGACGAATACTGGTGGGGTGGTCCCTACGATCGAAGGTGATCGAACAAGAAGACCATGGGTTGAACTTTGGGGCGACTGGCTCCATCGCATAGACGTCCCTCAGTGCACGCTTCCGTTCCCTCTTGGGAATATGGGTTGCGTATATCATGTTTACCGTTTTCACTTGGGGAGGAAATTTCTTCTGTCCTCCGGTGTTCGGCGGCCGGGGCTCTGATGTCTACTACACAACCTTCTTCTTGTAGATGTTGTTGGGCCTCCAAGTGCAGAGGTTTGTAGGACAGTAGCAAATTTCCCTCAAGTGGATGACCTAAGGTTCATCAATCCGTAGGAGGCATAGGATGAAGATGGTCTCTCTCAAGCAACCCTGCAACGAAATAACAAAGAATCTCTTGTGTCCCCAACACACCCAATACAATGGTAAATTGTATAGGTGCACTAGTTCGGCGAAGAGATGGTGATACAATGGATAGTAGATAAAGGTTTTTGTAATCTGAAATTATAAAAGCAGCAAGGTAACTAATGATAAAAGTTAGTATAAACGGTATTGCAATGATAGGAAACAAGGCCTAGGGTTCATACTTTCACTAGTGCAAGTCCTCTCAACAATAATAACATAATTGGATCACATAACTATCCCTCAACAAGCAACAAAGATTCACTCCAAAGTCACTAATAGCGGAGAACGAACGAAGAGATTATGGTAGGGTACGAAACCACCTCAAAGTTATTCTTTCCAATCAATCCGTTGGGCTATTCCTACAAGTGTCACAAATAGCCCTAGAGTTCATACTAGAATAACACCTTAAGGCACAAATCCACCAAAACCCTAATGTCACCTAGATACTCCAATGTCACCTCAAGTATCTGTGGGTATGATTATACGATATGCATCACACAATCTCAGAATCATCTATTCAACCAACACACATGACCTCAAAGAGTGACCCAAAGTTTCTACCGGAGAATCACGACAAAAACGTGTGCCAACCCCTATGCATAGGTTCATGGGCGGAACCCGCAAGTTGGTCACCAAAACATACATCAAGTGAATCACGTGATATCCCATTGTCACCACAGATACGCACGGCAAGACATACATCAAGTGTTCTTAGATCGTTAAAGACTCAATCCGATAAGATAACTTCAAAGGGGAAACTCAATCCATTACAAGAGAATAGAGGGGGCAAGAAACATCATAGGATCCAACTATAATAGCAAAGCTCGCGATTCATCAAGATCGTACCACCTCAAGAACACGAGAGAGAGAGAGAGATCAAACACATAGCTACTGGTACATACCCTCAGCCCCGAGGGAGAACTACTCCCTCCTCGTCATCGAGAGCACCAGGATGATGAAGATGGCCACCGGAGAGGGATTGCCCCCTCCGGCAGGGTGCCAGAATGGTCTAGATTGGTTTTCGGTGGCTACGGAGGCTTCTGGCGGCGGAACTCCCGATCTATTGTGCTCCCCGATCGTTTTAGGGTATATGGAGATATATAGGAGGAAGAAGTGCGTTAGGGGGGCCACGAGGGACCCATGAGGGTGGAGGGCGCGCCCTAGGGGGGTGGGCGCCCCCCCTACCTCATGGCTCCCTTGTTTATTTCCTAATGTGCACTCCAAGTTTATCAGGTTGATTCTGATCCAAAAATAAGTTTCGTGAAGTTTCAGGTCATTTGGACTCCGTTTGATTTTCCTTTTTTTCGAAACCCTAAAATAGGCAAAAAAACAGAAACTGGCACTGGGCTCTGGATTAATAGGTTAGTCCCAAAAATCATATAAAATAGCATATAAATGCATATAAAACATCCAAGGTTGATAATATAATACCATGGAACAATACAAAATTATAGATACGTTGGAGACGTATCAGCATCCCCAAGCTTAATTCCTGCTCGTCCTTGAGTAGGGCAATGATAAAAACAAAATTTTTGAAGTGGAATGCTACCTAACATATTTATCCATGTAATTCTCTTTATTGTGGCAAGAATATTCAAATCCATAAGATTCAAGACAAAAGTTTAATATTGACATAAAAATAATAATACTTCAAGCATACTAACTGAGCAATCATGTCTTCTCAAAATAACATGGCCAAAGAAATTTATCCCTACAAAATCATATAGTCTGGCTATGCTCCATCTTCACCACACAAAATATTTCAATCATGCACAACCCCGATGACAAGACAAGCAATTGTTTCATACGTTTGATGTTCTCAAACTTTTTCAATCTTCACGCAATATATGAGCGTGAGCCATGGATATAGCACTATAGGTGGAATAGAATGGTGGTTGTGGAGAAGATAAAAAGGAGAAGATAGTCTCACATAAACTAGGCGTATCAACGGGCTATGGAGATGCCCATCAATAGATATCAATATGAGTGAGTAGGGATTGCCATGCAACGGATGCACTAGAGCTATAAGTGTATGAAAGCTCAAAAAGAAACTAAGTGGGTGTGCATCCAACTTGCTTGCTCACGAAGACCTAGGGCACTTGAGGAGGCCCATTGTTGGAATATACAAGCCAAGTTCTATAATGTAAAATTCCCACTAGTATATTAAAGTGACAACATAGGAGACTCTGTATCATGAAGATTATGGTGCTACTTTGAAGCACAAGTGTGGTAAAAGGATAGTAGCATTGCCCCTTCTCTCTTTTTCTCTCATTTTTTATTTTTTTATTTGGGCCTTTCTCTTTTCTTATGGCCTCTTTTCTCCTTTTTTTATTTGGGCTTCTTTGGCCTCTTTTATTCATTTATTTTTGTCCGGAGTCTCATCCCGACTTGTGGGGGAATCATAGTCTCCATCATCCTTTCCTCACTGGGACAATGCTCTAATAATGATGATCATCAGACTTCTTTTTACTTACAACTCAGGAATTACAACTCGATACTTAGAACAAAATATGACTCTATATGAATGCCTCCGACGGTGTACTGGGATGTGCAATGACTCATGAGTGACATGTATGAAAGAATTATGAATGGTGGCTTTGCCACAAATACGATGTCAACTACATGCTCACGCAAAGCAGTATGACAATGATGGAGGGTGTCATAATAACGGAACGGTGGAAAGTTGCATGGCAATATATCTCGGAATGGCTATGGAAATGCCATAATAAGTAGGTATGGTGGCTGTTTTGAGGAAGGTATATGGTGGGTTTATGGTACCGGCGAAAGTTGTGCGGTACTAAAGAGGCTAGCAATGGTGGAAGGGTGAGAGTGCGTATAATCCATGGACTCAACATTAGTCATAAAGAACTCACATACTTATTGCAAAAATTTATTAGTGATAGAAACAAAGTATTACACGCACGCTCCTAGGGGGGTAGATTGGTAGGAAAAGGCCATCGCTAGTCCCCAACCGCCACTCATAAGGAGGACAATCAATTAATAAATCATGCTCCGACTTCATCACATAACGGTTCACCATACGTGCATGCTACGGGAATCACAGGCTTTAACACAAGTATTTATAAAATTCACAACTACTCAAATAGCATGACTCTAATATTACCATCCTCATATCTCAAAACAATCATCAAGTATGAAACTTCTCATAGTATTCAATGCACTTCATATGAAAGTTTTTATTATATCCCTCTTGGATGCCCATCATATTTAGGACTAATTTCATAACCAAAGCAAATTACCATGTTGTTCTAAATACTCTAAAAATAATATAAGTGAAGCATGAGAGTTCATTTATTTCTCCAAAATAAAACCACCACCGTGCTCTAAAAAGATATAAGTGAAGCACTAGAGCAACAACAATCTACTCTGAAAGATATAAGTGAAGATCAATGAGTAGTAGAATAATTATGCAACTATGTGAAGACTCGCTAACATTTAAGAATTTCAGATCTTGGTATTTTATTCAAACAGCAAGCAAAACAAAAGTAAATAAAATGACGCTCCAAGCAAAACACATATCATGTGGCGAATAAAAATATAGCTCCAAGTAAAGTTACCGATGAACGAAGATGAAAGAGGGGATGCCTTCTGGGGCATCCCCAAGCTTAGGCTCTTGGTTGTCCTTGAATATTACCTTGGGGTGCCTTGGGCATCCCCAAGCTTAGGCTATTGCCACTCATTATTCCATAATCCATTGAATCTTTACCCAAAACTTGAAAACTTCACAACACAAAACTTAACAGAAAACTCGTAAGCTCTATTAGTATAAGAAAGCAAATCACCATCATAAGGTACTTTAATGAACTCATTCTAAATTCATACTGGTGTAATATCTACTGTATTATGACTTCTCTATGGTTCATACCCTCCGATACTACTCATAGATTCATCAAAATAAGCAAACAACACGATGAAAACAGAATCTATCAAAAACAGAACAGTCTGTAGTAATCTGAATCGAACGTATACTTATGAACTCATAAAATTATCAAATAAATTGCTGGACCTGAGGAATTTATCTATTAATAATCTGCAAAATGAATTAACTAAATAGAACTCTCCAAATAAAAATGGCAGCAACTCTCGTGAGCGCTAAAGTTTCTGTTTTTTACAGCAAGATCAACAAGACTTTCCCCAAGTCTTCCCAACGGTTCTACTTGGCACAAACACTAATTAAACACATAAAACCACATCTAAACAGAGGCTAGATGAATTATTTATTACTAAACAGGAACAAAAATAAAGTTGGGTTGCCTCCCAACAAGCACTATCGTTTAACGCCCCTAGCTAGGCATGACGATTTCAATGATGCTCACATAAAAGATAAGAATTCAAACATAAAGAGAGCATCATGAAGAATATTGCTAATAAATTTAAGTCTAACCCACTTCCTATGCATAGGGATTTTGCGAGCAAACAACTTATGGAAACAATAATCAACTAGCATAGGAAGGCAGAACAAGCATAACTTTAAAACTTTAAGCACATAGAGAGGAAACTTGGTATTATTGCAATTCCTACAAGCATATGTTCCTCCCTCAAAATAATTTTCAGTAGCATCATGAATGAATTCAACAATAATCATCATAAGTAGGAGACATGCTATCATCATTATAAATTTGCATATCAAAACTTGGGAGACTAAAAATATTGTCATTAAACATAGCTTCCCCAAGCTTGGGACAAACATTAATTGCAGCAAATATATTCTCAAAAACATCATATTCATCAAACATAGCATCCCCAAGCTTGGGCCTTTTCATATCATAAGCATAATCACTTCCATCATCAATAGTATGGATAGCACCAATAGTATAGCAATTATCATATTCTTCCAAGAAAGTGCCAAAAAGATTTTCAAGATCATAAGAAGTATCATTATCTTCCACAATTATATTTCCATGAGGCACAATAGTAATAGGAGCAGCACTATTTGGGAGAGATATCTTTTTACCTCTCTTCCTTTTTCTTTTCTTCTTCTTCTTCACCACATCATGTGTGGGTTCAAACCTCTTTTTGGAGCTCCTTATTAATGAGATTGGTTGAATAGGAGGCTCCTCCTCGTTACCTGATTCATCATAAGAAATAATAGGAGGATATTGGGAAGTCTCTTCCCTTTCATTAGTATTCTCTTCATCTTCTATTTGTTTTCTTTTCTTTATATAGTTGGAAATATAAGGATTTTCAATACATTTCACCTCACAATACATATAAATTTCCTCTAGATCAAAATGAAGAACTCTATCAAGGGCAAATTTTGGAATATCCTTAGTTATACGTTTCATTTCTTCATAGCCCATAAGCAAACTAAGTTCATTTCACACCCTAGCAAGTTCATGCATTAGAGTGATCGCATCATGTTTAAATTTCCCAGAAAGATGAAATGGGGATGATAGAACCCCCAGCACCCCCCCTGGAACAACTAGGGTTTACTAAAAACTTTTTCAATGAACCTGAAATGCCCTTCTAAAAGTCCACCCTTTTTGTTTTGGGTTAAAACCTTTGACAAAAATGGTGAACATTTTTCTAGGACATCTTAAGGTCATTGGATTAATTCATATAGTATTTGCATTTGGGCATTTAAATGCTATAAAATATTTTGAATGCTCAAATAATCATAAACTAAAAATGTTTACTGTTGGATATATTCTAAGCAGTAGCCATGATTAATTTTATGATTTTTGGAAATGCCCTGGCATTTTTAATAAAACCCTAAAGTTATAGAAATAATAGAAAATAAATAAAAACAGAAAAAGAGAGGGATAGGAACTAACCTGGCAGCCCACTGGCCGGCCCAGCCCAGCAGGCCCAGATGCCAGTCGTCCCTAACCTCCTGCTAGTGGGCAGGAGGGCGCGTGCCATCACGCGCTGACCACGCGGCCCGGCCACCTCCTGCTTGCCGCTCCCCCTCGACGCCTGGATGCCTCTAGGAGACGCCACGCACCCCCGTGGATCTCTCTCACTCTCTCCCAACCTTTTCCCCCTCCTCTTCTCCCTCTCCCGCGCAGCCCGAGCGGAGCTCGTCGCCGCCGACGCCGTTTGCCACGGCCACCGTGCTCCCCTCGCCTCCCCGCGCTGTCCACAGCCTCCGCCATCGTCCGACGCTCCGCCCCACCCTAGCCCCGAGTGCTGGGACGGCCTGCATCGCCGGCTGCCTCGTCTTCTTCCTGCTCGGCCGCCGAGGACCGCCACCGTCGATTCATCGCCGTCAGGTCTTCCCCGAGCCCGTTGAGTAGCTCGTCGCAACCGCCGTGAGCCACTAAACTTTCTCCCCCTCTCTGTTTTCCCCCTTGTGCGCCATAGCGACCACACCATGCTCACCCGTACTTGCCACCGACGAGTCTTCGACCATCAAATGGTCCGGCCATCGTGCCCAGCTTCCTCCCCGCATTGCGTAGAGCACGTATGTGCCCCGCATGAGCTACCACAGCCGTCACAACGACGACGCCGACCTCGCCCGAGCCCCGGCGACGACTCCGGCCACCCCAGGCCCAACCACCTACCCCACTCGACGCGGACGAGTGCCCGCGTCACGTAGATGCCCTCCGCCGGCCAAATGGTCGCCGGAGGAGGAAACCCGCACCCCTCCACCGTCCCTGGCCTTGCCGGCGACGAGCCCCGGGTCAACTCCGGCGAGTTTGACCCGGGTTGACCCCAGTTTGACCCCGCCTGAGTCAATGACATGTTGGGCTGGCTCCTAACTAATTAGTTTAGTTTTTAATTAGTGCTAATCACTCTGTTAGAGGTTAATGACCTCGTTAACTAACTCCATCTCACTGACATGTGGGCCCAGGGCCTAACTAACCTAGTTTAGTGCTAACTAAACACTAACTAACTCTGTTAGTTAGCTGAGGCACTGACAGATGGGGCCCCCCAGTCAGGTTTGACCTGGGCTGGCGCCTTTGACCCACTGACATCACAGTGACGCAGTGCTGACGCAGTTAATTATTTTCTGGATTTATTCTTATATAGGAAATTCCAGAAAATAGCCAAAACTTCAAAAAATCATAGAAAATCAACCATAGCTCCAAATCAAACAAATTATATATGAAAAATGATCAGAAAAATTCAATGTTTCCATCTGTAATGGTTTCATGCATGACAAAACAATTTAACCTTGCTGTTTAGGTGAAACAAGATAATACACTTATAATGCATAAGAACTTAAGCTTCCATTTGAATCTTTGATTCAAATGGACCCATTTCAACTTGTTTCACATTGCATTAGGCAGGACACCTCATATTGCCATGTCATAGCATGCATCATATTGTTGCATATTTCCATGTGATGAATGTGTTCTGTGGTGTCCTTCGTGGTAGGTAGGTTCTGCCTCCGAGGATAATTCCGAGTATCCAGCTGAAGGGCAGTACCCTACTACTACTCCATCAGGCAAGCAGCCCCATTGATCATATCGATACAATCCCATGTTCTCGCCTCTACTCTCATTTACTGCATTAAGACAACAACGTTTCAAACTGATGTGTGCTATGGTAGTTGAACCCTTATCCTCTGCATGACCTGTCATTGCCACAGTAACTAGATGAAACCCACTAGCATGTGTAGGAGTTGATTGAGCCATGTATGTGTTTCCTACCCTGCTATGCTTAGAGTTGTGTCAGGTCTGGTTCATCTGGGTGATGGGCTAGACTGATATGCTTACGTCGGTAATGTGCGGGATGTGTTGCACATGATTTGGTAAAGGTATCGATGAGAGGCCATGTAGGAGTACATGGTGGGTTGTTTCATTGAGGCCGTCCCTAAGAACTGAGATCTGTATATGTGATTTAAGCATCAGTTACTACCATACATTGGGCCCGAAACCAATGGACCCTCTTGGCTTCTTAATCACCCTAGTACTCTGTCCAGGAGTTGCAACTAGTTTCTGGTGTTTGTAGGTTATGTGTTGGCGGCCGTGCGTAGCCCTAACCCTAGGGGTGGGCTATGATGCGGTAGATACACCATGGCATGGTGTACCGAGTCACCCGTTTGGTGTCTCGGGAACCCTGTTCACATCGTTCGGGGCCGTATGTGGAAACCTCGGCCGGACTCCCTGTGGATGGAACCTAGATAGGCGATAAACCTGGACTGGAGACTTGAGTGTTTAGATAGGCCGTGGCCGACACCCTCGTTGGGCTTCCGCTTGAAGGTTGCCGAGTACATGTCGTGCAAACGACGGTAAGTGGTGAGAGCATGTATGAAGAAGTACACCCCTGCAGGGTTAACATCATCTATTCGAAGAGCCGCGTCCGCGGTAAAGGACTACTTGGTTGCCTATACAGTTCATAGACAAGTTAATGGTTACTACTAAAAGACTCAAGATAAGTGTGAGTACCGAGAATGGCCCTCTCGTAGGATGACGAGTGAGGATCCCCGGTAGAGTATTGTTATGGTGATTAGTGGACTCGTGTGCGAAAACTATTTTACTAGTGGTGTCTCGTAGGATAGCTTAGCCAACAGTCAAAGCTGGCTTGCTGCAATAACTCCACCACCTTCTTGAGAATGAGCATGTATGGTAGGTTCTGTTGTAAGACTTGCTGAGTACCTTTGTACTCATGTTGCTTTAATTACTGTTTTCAGACGACAACACCGCCCCCTCCGATGGGTTTTATGTAGACCTCGACGTCGATGAGTAACTTGCCACCCACATGGTGATCCTGGCCATGGAGGGCCCTATGTAGATAGTCAGGCTTTGACAAGCCTTCTTTCTTTCTAGTGTCTGTACTCAGACTATTTGCTTCCGCATGTGCTTGTATGCTTGTATGACTTGAGTGTCGGGTCATGTGACCCCTACCTGTATGAACATGTTATGTATGGCTCTCTGGAGCCTTTAAATAAAGTACTTGAGTTGTAGAGTTTTGTTGTGATGCCATGTTGTATTTGCACATATCGAGCATATTGTGTGTATGATTGAAATGCTTGGTATGTGTGGGATCCGACAATCTAGTTGTTTATCCTTGGCAGCCTCTCTTATGGGGAAATGTAGTCTAGTGCTCCTTGAGCCATAGTAGTCCGCTACAGCCCGGTTCACCGGAGTCCTGCTAGCCCAGCACTACTGCTCAGGACACTTGACTGGCCGACATGTGTTTCACTTCATTCCTATGCCTGTCCCTTTGGGGAAATGTCACGTGGTGACATCCGGAGTCCTGCCTAGCCTGCTACAGCCCGGATTCACTCGCTGATGACCGACATGCTCGATGTGATTCATGTATGCTTGTCCACATAGGTTAGTGCCGCTTTGGGTTCACGACTAGCCATGTCAGCCCGGGTTCACTATCATATGGATGCTAGCGACAGTATCATATACGTGAGCCAAAAGGTGCAAATGGTTTCGGGCCATGGTAAGGCGACACCCGTGGGGATACCGTGCGTGAGGCCGCAATGTGATATGAGGTGTTACCGGCTAGATCAATGTGACTTGGAATCAGGGTCCTGACAGCGTTGGCATCAGAGCCAGACTGCCTGCAGGTTCGTTGAGCCAAACTGGTCGATGTCGAGTCTAGAAATGCTTTAGTAATATGTAGGGGAATTGATTGTGGGTTGGAACGTAAGGCTCTTTTACTCCTTTACCTTATGCCCTCTAATCTGATTCATTCTCTTCTCATTCAACGTGGGTTAAGGACTTGGCTCTCTTCGTCTATCAGGTTCACGTGTTACTAATCTGTAGTAGCTTATAGGATTGTTGTTACAAGCCTCAGTACAGTTTCTACTACTTTTAGTATGTTGTCAGTTGAACCAGAACCTTGATATGATGTTGTTGAGTGGTATTGCAAACTATTGTGGATGTCTCAAATCTTTTTCTGGGCATTTACAGCCGTTATGCTGTCCGATTTCCCCTAGAAAATTCTAATGCTTTTGCATTATTCTGTGCTTTCAGATGGCCACCTGTTCCTAGAACCAAGTGGTTCGTCTGACCCGGTGCCTCGATGTACCCGGTCACACGGCCATGTTGGTTCGAGTGATGGTCGAGTCAGGCTATCGGTGGTATCTGGACTATACCATCGAGGAGCAGTTCCGAGACTTCAACTAGAGCCAGTACCTTTGTACCGTCAGGATATATCCCTCTTATCCTAGAGCCACTGATCCCCTTCACTGTTCCTATGGACTTGGGGTCACTATTGAGATGTCTGTGCAGGATGCAGCCTATTCAATGATGACTATCATTCAAGCCAGGACTGCCTTTCTTCAGAATACCGATTTCCGTTACATGCCAGCCTCACTCCCTGGAGCACAGGGGTACTATTAGGCTTTGTACTATGACTCTGCACATGAGGAGTCACTACTCCGCACCACTGCCGAGATGCTCGAGGACAAGGACCGCGAAAATCGGGCCTTGCGTATGGAGCTTTTCCACACTCGTTCTGATCATTGGGCCACTTTGACTCGGTTTGCACCTGCGGTGCAGGCAGGATACATGGACATCAGGGACCTGTACCCTGTGCGGTCTGGATTGCCAGATTGTATGGAGTGGCGCGATGTAGGAGGCATCACCCCTCCTCGTGGTCCCCGTCTGCCACCGCCTGTGGGACCAAGGCCACATTCGAGTCCCTATGGTCCACAGGCTCCGCAGGACCGTCTGTTCCCAGATGATCATGTTTCACTTCTAGGCTTTGGTGGCGACTTTTATGAGGATTACTACGGAGCCGTCTGAGCTAGTAGTAGTTTCACTAGTACTATAATAGTTGTATTCTCCACAGTCCTGCGTGACCGTGGGAGACGACTTGGTGTGTATCACGCTCCGGAGGTGTAGAAAAATAATGTATAGGAGCTTGGAATGCCTTCGATGAGATGTAATGTCTTTCACCGTAGTTGTACTCTAGCCTGGGCTTGTACTAAACTATGTACGGTGTGTATGACCAATGGTATATATATATGGCAGTTTCTATATTACCATGTCGTGCAATGAACATCTTAGCATTCCATGTTATCCATTACATTCTGCACTTCCTTGCCAAGTTTGTGCCATCCTTATCTAAAATGTTCTCTTGTTTTTCCTAGGATGGTCAACACCCGCAGCAACCCTGCTGCCCCGGAGCAGGGGGAAGCCAGTGCAGCTAGGGGTGAAAATCTGCCTCACCCGCCTTCTCTGGCCGAAGTTATGCTGGAGGCGGAAAGAAACAAGCGTAAGACTAACCGCTTGCTGGAGCGGATTGAGCAGAACACTGCACGCCATCAGCGAAATGACTTGGTGTCAATCAATGACTTTATCAAGTTGTACCCACCAAAGTTTAATCATTTCGTCGAGCCCCTCGACGCGGATGACTAGCTTCGCAGCATCACCCACAAGCTACGTTCTGCCAACGTAGCCGAAGCTGATAAGGTTACCTATGCTGCCTATCACCTCAAAGGCCCTACTAGCCTTTGGTGGGAAAACTTTGAGGCTATGCGCCCGGTCGGTCAAATCACTACTTGGGCTGAATTTAGTGAGGCTTTCCATGAGCACCACATACCGGAAGGTCTCATAGATCGTAAGAGGGAAGAGTTGTGCAATTTCACCCAAGGAAGACTGATTGTGGATGCATATAGTCATGAATTTGGGAATCTGGCACGATATGCTCCTAAAGAGGTATCCACCGACGCTATGAAGCAGGCAAGGTTCCGCAAGGGACTTAGCCCCGAGCTTCGCCGCGATCTTTGTCTGCACGAGTGCACCTCCTTCCAGAAGTTGGTCAATAAAGCCATCAGTGCTGAGAAAGGCCAGTCTGATTATGACGCTTCACGCAAGCACTCACGTGATTTTGGTTCTTCATCCGGCTCTGGATCTCAGAAGCGCCGGGTGTGGATTCCAAACACGGCACTGCCACCCAGGTTCATTCCGAGGCCATCCTTTGAGGCGCCTCGCCCCAACCAGCAGTTTGCACCGCCTAAACCCTATGGTGGCCCCGCTGCTAATGCTGCTCCACGCCCCAATGTTGTGACATGTTTCAAGTGTTGAGAGCCGGGTCACTACAGCCGAGAGTGTCCTCAGAACAACAACCCCAATCAGTCTGGGAGGTCCGTTGGCCGTGGTAAGCCAGCGGGAAAACCATTCTACGCCAAGCCAGCCACCACTGCACGTGGCCATGTCAACTATGTCTCAGCTGAGGAGGCTCATGAGGATCCTAACGTCGTCCTTGGTACGCTCCTTGTTAATTGCCATCCGGAATCTATTCTTTTCGATACTGGAGCATCTCATTCATTCATATCTGAGAACTATGCTCGATTGCATAACACGACATTCTATGACATGCCCACTTCCATGGTAATTCAAACTCCGGGTTCCAAATGGAAAACTTCTCGAGTAAGCCATGGGAATGAAATTCTTGTCGATAGACTTGTCTTCCTTGCATCCTTAATAGCTCTCAAGTCCTCGGACATAAACATCATCTTGGGTATGGACTGGATGTCAGCTCATTATGCTAAAATTGATTGTGCCACTAGAACCGTTCAACTTACTAACCTATCGGGCAAGACAGTCAATGTCTTAACTTGAGTGGCCAAGCGCCAGCTTTACTCCCTAAATGCCAACCCCCTTCCAGACTTGAAGATATTCCGGTAGTCCGAGACTTTCCGGATGTCTTTCCAGAAGAACTACCAGGTGTTCCACCTGATAGGGATGTCGAGTTTGTGATAGACCTTGTTCCAAGAACAGTTCCAATTTCTAGAATACCCTATAAGATGGCACCCTTAGAACTAGCCGAGCTTAAGAACCAACTCGGTGAGTCCTTGAAAAAGGGTTTCATACGTCCTAGTTCCTCTCCTTGGGCTTGCCCCGTCCTCTTCGTCAAGAAGAAGGATGGAACGGATCGGATGGTTGTAGATTACTGACCTGTCAACTTGGTCACTATCAAGAACAAGTATCCGCTTCCCAAAATCAATGATCTGTATGATCAGCTCGCTGGATCTTCATTCTTTTCCAAGATGGATTTGAGGTTGGGCTACCATCATATCAAAATCAGAAACGGGGACATTTCCAAAATGGCCTTTGTTACTCGCTATGGCCAATACGAGTACACCGTTATGTCCTTCGGGTTAACCAATGCTCCAGCCACCTTCTCTCGACTAATGAACTCAGTCTTCATGGAGTATTTGGATAAATTCATCGTAGTATACCTTGATGATATACTCATCTACTCCAAGAATGAAGAGGAACATGCCCAACCTCTAAGGCTAGTATTGACGAAACTTCGAGAGCATCGCCTTTATGCCAAAAGTGTGAATTTTGGTTACCATAAGTGACCTATCTAGGCCATGTAATCTCTGGTAAGGGTATTGCTGTCAACCCCAAGCGAGTTCAAGCCGTCCTTGATTGGACTCCACCTGAAACGGTCAAGCAAGTTTGGAGCTTCCTTGTCTTAGCGAGTTATTGTCGCCGCTTCGTCGAGAATTTCTCCAAGGTTGCTAAACCTCTAACTGAACTCCTAAAGAAAGATAAAAAGTTCGAGTGGACCCCACAGTGCGAGTTCAGCTTTCAGGAACTGAAAAGACGCCTGGCATCTGCTCCCATACTGGTACCACCAGATTTCTCCAAGGACTTTATTATCTATTGCGACGCCTCGCGACAAGGACTAGGTTGCATACTCATGCAAGATCTTTAGGTAATTGCATATGCTTCACGGCAATTACATCCACATGAGGAAAATTATCCCACACATGATCTAAAGCTTGCAGCCGTAGTCCATGCACTTAAAACATGGCGACATTACCTTCTCGGTAATCGTTGCGAGATCTTCACTGATCACCAAAGCCTGAAATATATCTTCACCCAACCACATTTGAATCTCAGGCAAAGACGTTGGGTCGAGTTGATCTCGGATTACGACTTAGGAATAACTTACACCCCGGGTGTCGGTGTCAAAATCGGTGGATCTCGGGTAGGGGGTCCCGAACTGTGCATCTAGGCCGGATGGTAACAGGAGGCAAGGGACACGAAGTTTTACCCAGGTTCGGGACTTCTCGATGGAGGTAAAACCCTACGTCCTGCTTGATTAATATTGATGATATGGGCTGTACAAGAGTAGATCTACCATGAGATCGGAGAGGCTAAATCCTAGAAGCTAGCCTATGGTATGATTGTTGTTGTGTATGTTGTCCTACGGACTAAAACCCTCCAGTTTATATAGACACCGGAGAGGGTTAGGGTAACACAAAGTCGGTTACAATGGTAGGAGATCTGCATATCCGTATCGCCAAGCTTGCCTTCCACGCCAAGGAAAGTCCCTTCCGGACACGGGATGAAGTCTTCAATCTTGTATCTTCATAGTCCAGGAGTCCGGCTGAAGGTATAGTCCGGCCATCCGGACACCCCCTAATCCAGGACTCCCTCACTAGCCCCCGAACCAGGCTTCAATGATGATGAGTCCGGCGCGCAGATTGTCTTCGGCATTGCAAGGCAGGTTCTCCTCCAAATTCTGTGTACCTATTGAATAAAGTCCGGTTTCTTGTAGATGTTGCGCTCCTTGGCTTCTACGCCCAATAATGGCCGATTCCCACATGTCAAATGAATATGAAAAGTCTAAGTGTTTTTTACATTCACACCCCTAGCCGCGTAAATGAGCTGACCTATTTAAGGAGACGAGGATTTAGATCCAAACCACATCTTCCCCCCTCGCGATTGTTCATCAGAGCGCATCCGACAAAGGTCCATTCCACCATGGCCAGCCGTCGCGACTCCTCCTCTCGCCCTTCCAGCCCTCAGCATGGATATTGGGAGAGATGCTCCATCCCGCATAGTGAGGTAGTGACTCTCCAGACCAAGGGATTCCTTCCCCCGGCCTATATGGTCCCGGTTCGAGCCGGCCTTGTCGTCTATAATGGCGGAGAGCAAGCGGAGAGTGCCCCTAATCCCTCCAAAGGAGAGAGGGTCACTACTAGGAAAAGGGCTACTAATGGCGCACCAGTTTTGCCTACTAATGGCGCATCACTGGTGCGCCATTAGTATCACGCCACTAGTATTTTTTACTAATGGCGCACCACTGGTGCGCCATTAGTATCTGGTATACTAATGGCGCACCACTGTTGCGCCATTAGTATAGGCCACGGTGCGCCATTAGTATAGGCCACTGGTGCGCCATTAGAATAGGCCACTGGTGCGCCATTAGTATTTTTGAATTTTGAAGGCGGGAAAATAGTAGTGGCACACCGTCTAACCCCCACCGTGCGCCATTGTTATTTTTGAATTTTGATTTGGATCTGGATCGTGATTTTTTTGCCCATTTTTGCTTGTTTTTTGGCACGATATTATTTCAAATTTTGTTCCTGTTTTTGGATCTTGTACGTTCTTTTGCCGTGTTCTTTTGCTGGAGAGGAGTTCGTCGGAGAGGAGGAGGAGGAGGAGGTCACCGGAGAGGCGCTCGCCTACATCACCGGAGAGGAGGAGGAGGAGTTCGCCGGAGAGGAGGAGGAGGAGGTCGTCGGAGAGGAGTTCACCGGAGCATCGAAGAGGAGGAAGGAGAAACCATGAGGGGATGGGAGGAGAGGAGGGAGGAGGAGCTCACCGGAGAGGAGGGAGGAGGAGCTCACCAGAGAGGAGGGAGGAGAAACCGTAAGGGGAGGGGAGGGGAGGAGATGAGGGAGGAGGAGGTCGCCGGAGAGGAGGAGGAGGTCTCCGGAGCGGAGGAGGGTAGTATGGTGGAGGAGAGAAGGGAAGATGGAGTGGAGTGGAGGAGATGGAGTGGAGGAGAGGTGGAGTGGAGGAGAGGTGGAGTGGAGGAGAAGAATGAAGAGGTAAGGAGGAGAGGACCACGCCCAGCCATATATACGGCATAGTAATGGCGCACCGCGGGCAGGTGTGCCATTACTAACTTTTTTTTTGATTTATTTTGAATTTTGAAGGCGGGAAGATACTAATGGCGCACCATGGGCAGGTGCGCCATTAGTAAATTTTTTTATTTTTTGACTTATTTTGAATTTTGAAGGCGGGAAGATAGTAATGGCGCACCATGGGTAGGTGCGCCATTAGTAAGTTTGAATTTTTTTGAATTTTTTTGCCTCTCCAGATCTTAAAAGCCACGTATCTTTTTCATCTGAGTTCGTACGCAAAAGTTATGCCCATTTTACAAATTCTCGAGAGATTTCGCAAATAAAGTCAAAATTCATATTTGTAAATTTTCACAACAACTAGACCACATATCACATGGGAAACTTATTTTCTTTTATTTTTTAACATTTCCATCAGTTATTTTTATTTTATTTTAAACTGAAAAGGCGGTCCATGGGGGGGGTGCATTCGGTGGATGTTCTGGCCAAGTTACTAATGGCACACCGTGGGAGTGGTGCGCCATTACTAGTTCAACTAGTAATGGCGCACCACTCCCACGGTGCGCCATTAGTAGTTGGCGCACCGTGGGAGTGGTGCGCCATTAGTAGTATGGCGCACCACTCCCGCGGTGGGCCATTAGTAGTTTTGAAAAAAATTTAATTTTTTTTACTAATGGCGCACCGTGGGAGTGGTGCGCCATTAGTATTTAGACACTAATGGCGCACCAACACATGGTGCGCCATTAGTATATAGTAATGGCGCACCACATGTCTGGTGCGCCATTAGTGTCAATTCCATCTATAGCCCTTTTCCTAGTAGTGGGTGTGCCTCGTCCCTTATTTAATAAGGGGCTTGGATTTCCAATCCATCCATTTCTCCGGGGGCTACTGGAGTTCTATGTCCTCCAGCTACACAATCTCACGCCTGCCTCCGTATTGCATATCGCGGGCTTCGTAGCCCTGTGTGAGCTGTTTTTGGGTATCGAGGCTCATTTCGGGCTCTCGAAGAGGTTATCCTGCCTTGTGCCCCGCTCTAAGGAGGGGTTAATGTATCAAGTGGGCGGAGCCGAAGTATGGCACATCGCCGGGACCAGATATCTGTCCGAAACCCCAAAGAAGGTGTCCGAAGACTGGCCCTCGGAATGGTTTTATATAGAAGACGTCCTGCTACGGATCCTGTCCGGATCGGCCTCCCTGAATTTGACGCTGCTCCCTTAAAGAAGCGCCTAAGCTGGCGTCCAAGGAGCCCTCAGAGGGAAAGTGACAGGGACATCATTTACCTGCAGGGCCGAATAAGATTGTTAGCCCATTCCGGATTAACCATAATCGGGGTTATGGCCGAATGCATTATGCGGGGGGTGCAACCGCTTCAGTATAGAAGCCACCCCATGTGGGACTTCAACGGGGAGGACGACGCCACCCGCTACGGCCGTAAGGGGCCAGATTCAGCTGCCGCTCTACTAAAGATCGTGTCCACTTTGTATAAGGGAGAAGAGGAGGAATTTCTCCGCTCAACCCACAGGGCAGATTTTCTATGCATAATCCCCCAAGCTGGGTAAGCGGTCGTATTTACTTGCCCATCTGTTTTGTATTCCCATTGTTAAATATTTAGTCTGACGACTTCAACGCAGGAACTGCGGCGGGCTGTTAAGGAAATAAGCAGCCCTCCTCCACAACCCGAGGACCCAGGACGGTCCCTCGACCTGGCCTCTTAAGAGGATCCGGACATATCTGTGGAGTTGATTGATGGACTGTTCCGTCAATTGAGCAAGGACAATGCCTTCGTGGCCATTACGGCCGATTACCCAGGGCTAATCCCGGCTTCCCAGGTAACTGAGATCGAAGCCCCAGTACCCCGAATAGGTGCCCGCCCTCTCATGTTTTCAGTTTCCTGATTGCAACCAAACTTTGCAAGGGAGGTTTTTAAAGCGGAAGGCCGAACCTGCGGCGACAAGACAACGAGGGGCCACAGGGCCCCGTGGGCAGAAAAGAAGTGCAGTCCGGACCGAGGCGTCAGCGCAAAGGTATGGCGTGCCCCCTTATCCCAGGTGTTATACCTTTGAGGCACATTGACACTCATGCTCTCTTCAGGACAAAGAGACCTCGCCGGACTATATCCGGAGAGGCTGCCAATCGCGCCTCCACCAGCCAGGCTCCAATGCCGGTCCGGAGGCGGAGGCGAACGCAAGGCGCGCGCCAGACGCTCCTCCGACGGAGGATGTGGACGGGTTGTCTGCCACCAACTCTGAGGTGGAGAGTGCCATGAACCACAGGCGTCGTCGGACAATTCTTCGCGATGCTTGTTTCTCCCAAGGGGCGTTAGATGCCTTCAACTCGGGAGATGCGTACCTCCGTGCCATTGAGCAATATGTAAAAGACATACGGGTAAGAAAATTTTGGTAATTATATATATATACCAGTAGCCCCCAAGACTTGAAACAGTTAGAATAACTGATTTAAGGATCATTTGTTACGCAGGTTCTTACAGAAAAGAATTCCCTACTGTCCAAGGAGCTGGAAGAGTGCAAAGCCCAACTAGAGGCCGCACTAGCCGCGGCAGGGAGCCCAAGGAGACCCCCTCTGGTAATATACACTTCGAAAGATAAGTATTTTGCGAAGCACGGCATGGGTGCGAATCTGACAAATGAAATTGCAGATGGCGCCGGATTGAATCCGGAAAGGCAACACCTCCTACGCCAGCTAAAGGCTGGTGAGAAGGTGCTGACAAAGGTGAGGCGGGAGAAGAACAATCTCCAAGATGCCAACACCAAGCTGGGCGTTGAGTTGAAAGATGTTCGTGCCCAGCTGTCAGACTCCGTGAAGGAGAATCAGCGGCTTCGGTGCGGCATATTTAGTAAGTGCTTGAACGAACCTTTGAAAGAAAGTTTGGCGGGGAAGTCGACTAACAGAGCAATGTCTGTATGTGTGCTAACAGGTCGTCCTGCAGAGGAGATGCCCGGTTCTACGGGTGACCTTCTTCCCGAGCTCTCGCAACTGCTCGATCGAGTTCGGCAGGCGATGCAAGGCGTCACCCAGGCCCTGTGGCCATCCGTCTCCATGCCCGAAAGTCTTGGAGAGCTTGCGGAGAAGCTAAAGTGAGCACGGCGGCGCTTCCGATTGTGGAAGATATCGGCCTGCCATCAAGGCGCTAGGGAGGCCTGGGCCATGGTGAAGACGCGGTATGCAAAGGCTGACCCCAACCACATGGCCGAGGTCGGTCCTGTAGGGCCCGATGGGAAGGAGATCCCTGTAAGCCTAGTATACGGCCAAGTAGAGTTGGTCGCAAAGTATTCCCAGCAGGACTGTAAATTAGACAGCCTGTTAGATGGTATTGAAGAGGAATACAATCAGTCAAAATGACTATGTAATTTAATTGACATTTATAATGCCTTCTAACCGGATTGTAGATCATTTGTCATGGCCAACCTTTTCGCTTCAGCCTCAGGACCCGACGGTCTGGAGTGTGTTCGAATTCCCATGCGGTTATATAGGAACCGGGGAATGCATGGAGACCAGGCGTAGGGGTCATTAGTGTGTTAACAGACAAGTGCCCGACTAGTTATGTTATATTACATGGTTAGTAAGAAACATCTTCCAGGGAGAATAGTTCCGTTAGGGGTTCCTTTCCCTGGGATGCATGCCATAAGGTGCATGTCCATGCTGCGAAAAGAAACGCAGGAAAAACATCTGGGGGCGTATAGATAAAAATAAAAAAAGATCATCTTTAGTTCACTGACCGAATATTCCATTAAGAACGCTAGCTTTTGGCTTCACCCAGTTTGAGGTACACATCCGGCTGACCTGGTAGTAACAATCGCAGAGGTGCTCCCTTTACCACCTAGCCGAACAATCGGGAACATAGGGGTAAGCACAGGAGCCAGGCAACCCAGCTTGGCCAAAACATAAGTCATATCGATGCATATAATGGTGAATAAAAGGTACATGCGGAAGTGTGACACATGTGTTGGGCATGAAGCCCGTATGAATAAGCTTCTGTTTAAACAAGCCTCCAGGTTTAATGAGCGCGGATAGCGCGTCACTTTATGAGCCTTTAAAGGCTATAAGAGAGAGAGAGAGAGAAGAGAAATGTAAGACAGAAAAATATAAAAAATGGATAGAGGAAGGAGACGAACACAGAGTCCGGTGCTAGGAGTAGAATCTTCGGAGACAGGCTGCGTTCCATGGGTTCGGCTCGAGTCGGTTATCCGATGCATCCCGCAGGCGGTACGCTCCACCAGTCAGGACTTGGTCAATTATGAAGGGACCTTCCCACTTGGGCTTGAGTTTGTCCTTTTTGTTGTCCAGTAGTCGTAGGACTAATTCGCCAACGTTGTAATTTTTGGCCCGTGCTTCTCTACTTTGGTATCTTCGATCCTGCTGTTGATAGTTTGGCCAAGGACCTCCTGACAAGGAGAGAGACCATAATGAATTTAGCACATCGCCCAAGGGCGAGTGCTGAAAGATATCCACGGGGGAAAACTCCATGATCGGCGCCCAATCAGACTCGATAGGCATGGACGCAGGCGGTTCGGAGCCTGTGGCCGGGGACGAATCCGAGGATCTGGCAACACAGGTCTCGTAGGAGGTGAAGTCAGTACTCAGCTCTATCGCCATTGAGTGTGCGGCCTCCGTGTTGGGGTCCATCCACCCGTCTTCGGACAGCACGATATGCTCCGGATTGAGGGCCGGAGTAGCAACAGGTGTGATCTCCCGAACACCGTCCGGCGGCAGAGCTAAGTCATGCTCATCGTGACTGTGCGGCGCACCTGACATGGGCTCGAATTCGTCGAAGATCAAGTCTCCGCGGATGTCGGCAGTATAGTTCAAACTTCCAAACCTGACCTGATGGCCAGGGGCGTAGCTCTCGATCTGCTCCACACGGCCAAGCGATTTGGCCCGCAGTGCGAAGCCGCCGAATACGAAGATCTGTCTGGGGGGGAAAACCTCACCCTGGATCACATCGTTGCCGATGATCGAAGAAGCCATCAAGCCTTATGGTGACGACACAGTGGAACTCTCAATGAAAGCACCAATGTCGGTGTCAAAACCAGCGGATCTCGGGTAGGGGGTCCCGAACTGTGCGTCTAAGGCGGATGGTAACAGGAGGCGGGGGACACAAGGTTTTCCCAGGTTCGGGCCCTCTTGATGGAGGAAATACCCTACTTCCTGCTTGATTGATCTTGATGATATGAGTATTACAAGAGTTGATCTACCACGAGATCGTAGAGGCTAAACCCTAGAAGCTAGCCTATGATTATGATTGTTCTTGTCCTACGGACTAAACCCTCTGGTTTATATAGACATCGGAGGGGGCTAGGGTTACACAGAGTTGGTTACAAGGGAGGAGATCAACATATCCGAATTGCCAAGCTTTCCTTCCATGCAAAGGGGAGTCCCACCCGGACACGGGACGAAGTCTTCAATCTTGTATCTTCATAGTCCAATAGTCCAGCCAAAGTATATAGTCCGGTATTCCGAGGACCCCCTAATCCTGGACTCCCTCAGGCATACCCAAGCTTAGGCTTTTTGTTGTCCTTGGATTTTACCTTGTGGTGCCTTGGTCAACCCCAAGCTTAGGCTCTTGCCACTCCTTGTTCCGAAATCCATCAAATCTTTACCCAAAAACTTGAAAACTTCACAACACAAAACTCAACAGAAAATCTCATGAGCTCCGTTAGTATAAGAAAACAAACCACCACTTTAAGGTACTGTATTTAACTAATTCTTTATTTATATTGGTGTTAAATCTACTGTATTCCAACTTCTCTATGGTTCATACCCCCCGATACTAGCCATAGATTCATCAAAATAAGCAAACAACACACGAAAAACAGAATCTGTCAAAAACAGATCAGTCTGTAGTAATCTGTAGGTTTCGAATACTTATGTAATCCCAAAAATCTTGATAAATTAGGAAGTCCTAAATAATTTGTATGTTGATCTACTGCAGTTGGAATCAGTATTTTATCACTCTCTGGTAAAAAATGAAAATTATTCTCGTGAGCGCATACTTTCTGTTTTTTTCAGCAAGATCAAGTAACACTCATCCAAGAAGATCCTAAAGGCTTTACTTGGCACAAACACTAATTAAAACATAAAAACACAATCATAACACAGGATAGATGATTTATTTATTACTAAACAGGAACAAAAAGCAAGGAACAAAAATAAAATTGGGTTGCCTCCCAACAAGTGCTATCGTTTAATGCCCCTAGCTAGGCATAAGAGCAAGAATAGATCTAGGTATTGCCATCTTTGGTGTTTATCTATTTAATGGAGTTGTGCTTGGACCCAGGAGGTTCCTTACGTTTCCCTTCATGCTCGGAGATTTTTAGATCTAGAGAATCCAACCGCTTATTGCAAAAAGTGATCAACGTATTCATACGGTGAAGGTTCCCAACAACATTTTAAGAGGCTCAATAGATTTTTGCAATTCACACAATTTCTCTAAAATTTGGGTTCCTTCTTGAGTAATATGTAGTTACTTTTGTGGGGGAAGTACTCCTACTATTACCTCTATATTTTCATAAGCAATATTTGGACCAATTTCAAAAAAATTCCCTTTAGCTACAAAATCCAAGAGTTGTCTATGGGATATGGTTAGCCCAACATAAAAATTACGAAGTAGAATCTTGAAATCTTCCCCTATAGTGCAACTACGATAGGATTCCATCATCCTATACCAAGCATCTTTTAAGTTTTCTCCTTGTCTTTATTTGAAGTGAAGAACTTCAAAATCAGGTGACGAAGGAAGGGAGAAAGGGCTAGCCATGACAGGAAAAATAAACGATCTAACACATGGACACACAAGAGGCAAGCGAAAAGAAGGCGAACGGAAGAAGGATGAATAAAATGGCAAAGGTGAAGTGGGGGAGAGGAAAATGAGAGGCAAATGACAAATAATGTAATGCGAGGGATAAGAGTTTGTGATGGGTACTTGGTATGTCTTGACTTGGCGTAGATCTCCCCGACAACGGCGCCAAAAATCCTTCTTGCTACCTCTTGTGCATGCGTTGGTTTTCCCTTGAAGAGGAAAGGGTGATGCAGCAAAGTAGCATAAGTATTTCCCTCAGTTTTTGAGAACCAAGGTATCAATCCAGTAGGAGACTACACGCAAGTTGCCTAGTACCTGCACAAACAAACAAGAACCTCGCAACCAACGCGATAAAAGGGTTGTCAATCCCTTCACTACAAAAAAAGAGACATCTGTGACATTTTGGGCCGAACGAATTTTTTTCCTCTCATACATATGCCACTTCTATGACGATAATTGTGACAAACCCCGGTATCATCATAGATGTGGTGGGCTCCTACTTCTATGACAAAAAATCATGACAGAAAATGGGCTTTTCGTCTTGGGCGGTCCGGAGACGCAGCTGCATGACATTCTTTGGGACGTCCATGACGGAAAAAACCGTGGTAGAAGCGAGGGTGAGGAAAATTTTGGGGAGTTCCTGGTTACGGTGGGAGGTCGGGGGCCGAGCAATGCGCGTTTTTCTCGTACACGTACGCGCGTGTGTGCGAGGCGTTGGCTCTAACTGAACCCGAGCGAGGCGTTGGGCTCTAACTGAACCCGAGCGATTGCACTGCAGGCTACGTGTTACTGAAGCCGAGCGATCGATTGATGGCTGTTAACTGAACCCGATCGAGCGATTCCTTCACTACTGCTGCTAATTGAAGCCGATCGATGCTGCCTCTAGATGAACAGTGAGCGTTGCGGGGGGGGGGGGGGGGTTGGATGAACAGTTCCCGGTGGGGGTGGATGAATAGGACCCTGTGGTGTTGCCTCTGGATGAACAGGACCCCGATCGATCTAGCCGGTTGGGGCTGGATGAACAGGACCCTGTGGAGGGCTGGATGAACAGGACCACCCCGTGGAGGGCAGGATAAACAGTAGATGGTGGAGGGCAGGATGAACAGTAGCCCGTGGAGGGGTGGTTGAACAGGAGCCCGTGGAGAGGGCTGGTTGAACAGTAGCCAGTGGAGTAGCGCGTGGTGGAGGCTGGATGAACAGGAGCCCGTGGATGAACAGTCATAGGTGGAGGCTCGAGGAGGTCGACGGTGGATGAACAGTAGCTCATGGAGGCTGGAGGGGGTCGACGGTGGAGATGAACAGTATCCCGTGGAGTCCTGTTCTGCGGTACGCCACACCCCTCCCGATGAACAAGACCCCCGTTTCGACCGTTGCGCTCCAACACAAGTCCGTTTCGTTCGTTTTGCGGTACGCCACACCCCTCCCGATCAACAGGACCCCGTTTCGACCGTAGGAGGTCCATTTCCTCCGGTTTGCAGTACGCCAGACCCCTCCCGATGAACAGGATCCCGTTTCGAACGTGGCCGGTCGAACACAAGGCCGTTTCCTCCGTTTTACGGTACGACGGGCCTCATTTCCATCACCTGTTCCGTCCAAACCCTCCCGATGAACACGACCACGCATTCTGTTTCGACCCAGCCGGTTGGCTCCCACGCATTCCATTGCCTCCCCATGAACACGACGCATTCCGTTGCCTCCCCATGAACACGACGACGACGCTGTTTCTCCGTTCCGACCCAGCCATGTACACGAGCCCTGGCCGTACGTATGCGTGAGTAGGCATTCGAGACCCCGCCCGTATGTACACATACGTGGCCGTATTTTCTTTCTTGCACCCTGGCCACTGTACGTACGTGTAAATGCTATCTGCGCGCCTCTACTACGACTCGTGTGCACCTCTACATCGACCAGTATGTACGTACACGTTCGCGACTAGAATGACAACGCTATGTATGCTTCGACCTGGTGGGTCCTGACTTTCAGGCACTTCCTTGCCTGCGAAGATGTAGCTGGTGGGTCCCAGCAGTCAGGGGGCGAATCGTTTTTTTACCCGGACGCACTTCCTTGCGTGCGAAGATGTAGCTGGTGGGCCCCGGCAGTCAGGGGGAAACATTTTTTTGTGAAATACGTGGCCGCTCCGGTGGGTCCCGCTGTCAGGTGGATGAATAATTATTTTGCACGTAATAAGGAGGCACTTCCTTGCTACGGCCGTGGACCCAACTGTCAGCCTCTCCACGTACAGTCCACGTCCGATGGAAGCCGTTCCTTGACCACGTTGACCACGCCACACCGAGAGCACCAGGACGGTGGACAACGGCGAGGCCTAGGAAGGGGATGACGTGGAGCCGGGGAAGACGCGGCAGTGGATGCCCACACGTAGAGGAGTACGAGGGTTCACTGGTTCGCTGCGGTGTGAGGCTGCCGTCGCTGCAGAATAACAGGGGGTGTAGGTGAGTAGAGGGATGGCCTGGCCAGCAGTGGGAGTAGTAGGGGGCGGTGAGGCCTCCACCACATCGCAGCCGACCACGGGAGGTAGGAGCACGAGGCACGACCGGCGCTGGTTTGGGCGGTTGGAGCAAGAAGACCAGAGGTTGAAGAAGCACTCCGGTCGTTGCATGGACATTGTACTGTCACTGGAGCTAGAATCGTGCATATTGACTAAGTTGACAAAGCCCTCCGTCCCCGTCAACTTAGTAGGCCCACAAGTCAGCCTGCCACTATACTGCGTCCCAGCTAACAGGGTGAGTATTCATTTTTTGTGCGTAATAAGGAGGCACTTCCTTGCGTGCGAAGATATAGCTGGTGGGTCCGAGCTGCCAGCGGCAGTAACGTTTTTTTTCCGCGAAATACAGAGGCCCTTTCGGTGGGTCCCTGATGTCAGGTGGAGGAATCATTATTTTGTGCATAATAAGGAGGCATTTCCTTGCGTGCGGCCGTGGACCCAGCTGTCGGCCTCTCCACGTAAAGTCCACTTCAGATGCATGTTGGTCATTGACCACGTTGACCAGGCCGCGCCGAGAGCACCAGGGTGGTGGACGACGGCGAGGCCTAGGAAGGGAACGACACAGAGGCAGGGAAGACTCGAAAGTTGTTTCCCACACGGAGGGGAGTACGACTGTACGAGGGTTTACTGGTTCGTTTGCTGTCGCTGGAGAATAACAGCAGGTGTGGGTGAGTAGAGGGATGGCTAGGCCAGCGATGGGAGTACGGTGGGGTGGTGAGGCCTGTGCGACAGCAGAGCCGGCCGCGGGGAGGAGGGAACAGGCAGTCCCGCCGACACCTGTTTGAGCGGCTGGAGCAGGAAGAGCAGAGATTGAACAAGCACGTCGGCCATTGGATGGCCATCCAACAGTCACTGCTTGTGCGTCAACCTTTTTTAGGAAAGCCTCAAATCTTTGGAAAACAGCATACAGCCCATCTGCCATTACTTCTAATAATTTACAGCCCATTTGCTAATTATTAAGGTTTTTTTGGAGCCCATATTCTTTTTGTTAGCACAACAGCCCATATTGTGGCCACAGTTAAAAAATTATACGAAAGTTTGCATATTTCGGTGCGGTCCGAACTGTTTTTAATCCCAAAATTTCGACTCACATTCAAACTGATTTTAAAAATAAATGTATATCGATATAAAATCCAACAAATTCTCCACGCATAAAAATTAATGTAATTTCAAATCTCGAAATGAAAAAAAGATATTTGAAACTAATTGCCGGTTTGATGTGTTTTAAAAATGTACAGCCCATTTCTCATTACTAATGGGCCATTTTCTCGGGCAGCCGAATTAAAGCTCTCCTCATCTTGAAAGATTTGCAGCCCAACAGGCCTGAGAAAGCGACTTACTTGGCAAATCACAAAAAAAACTGGGTTGTGGCCGTGGACCCAGCTGTCAGCCTCTCCACGTACAGTACTCTTTCGATGGAATGTCGTTGACCACGTTGACCACGCCGCGCCGAGAGCACCAAGGCGGTGGACGACGGTGAGGCCTAGGAAGGTGACGACGCGGAGCCGGGGAAGACGCGACAGTGGATGCCCACGTGGAGAGGAGTATGAGGGTTCACTGGTTCGGTTGCGGTGTGAGGCTGTCGTCGCCGCAGGGCCTGGCTAGCGGTGGGAGTAGTAGGGGGCGATGAGGCCTCATCGGCAGCACAGCCGGCCACTGGAGGCAGGAGCAGGCGGTCTCCCCGGCGCTAGTTTGGGCGGCTGGTGCAAGAAGAGCAGCAATTGAAGAAGCAGCAGGACCGTTCGATTCAAATCCAATGGTTACTACTGCTAGAATCGTTTGTTGACTAAGTTGACAAGCCCTGCGTACACGTCAACTTAGTAGGCCCACGGTCAGCCTCCCAACCGGTGCACCCCAGATGTCAGTGGGAGGAATCTTTTTTTGCGTAATAAGGAGGCAGTTGATTGCGTGCGACCAGGCCAGCGGAGGGAGTAGGGTGGGCCGGGGAAGCCTGCGTGGTATCACAGCGGGCCACAAGAGGAGGGAGCAGGCAGTCCCGCCGGCGCTAGTTTAGGCGGCTGGAGCAGAAAGATCAGAGATTGAAGAAGCACGTCGGCTGTTGGATGGACATCCGACACTAACTGCTGCTAGAATCGTGTGTTCACTAACAAAGCCTTGCGTAAACAAGTCAGCCTCGAAATCTGTGGCATGTACAGCCCATTTGCTATTATTTTTATAATTTTTACTCATTTTCTAATTCATATGGAATTTATTGCAGCCTGTTTTCCATTTTTAGAATTGCTGGCCATTTTCTGGTTAGTACCAGGGTCAAAAAAGTAACTAAATATGTGGGAAATTTTGAAAATTCGCAAATTTTTGCTAGGGAACGAAATTTTCTTAATTCAAAAATTAATAGCCATACTAAAACAAATTTAAAAATAAATTAGTACTATGTCATGTTAAATCCAATGAAATACGTGTAAGATATCAGTGAAGAACAAAAACAAAAAAAGAAACTTATATCCCATTTGCTATATTTTTTTGGAATTTTCAACCCCTTTTGATATTACTTAAGCCAGGCCGGAATGCATCCCTCCTCATCTTGAAAGATTTGCAGCCCAGTAATTCGGAGAAAACAAATAGGCCTAGCTTGGGTATTCTTCAAAAAGAAATACTGGGCTACCTATTTTCACAAAGAATTGGTGCATGAGCATTTAACTTTATTTATTTACTTATTTAAGTTTAGGGGACCATGAGCATGTACCTGGGCCGAATTCATGTGAGAGCCTCCCTTCCAGTTAATTATGGGCTTCTCTATTGGGCCTTCATCAGTGGGCTGCATGTTATCAACAAGTGGAAAATTTGTTCCGAGTTTCAAAAAATATGTGTTCCGTACGATAAATAGTATGCGCTATGTACGATACGGGGCACTAAAGGATCGAACCGTGCAACGACTTCCAAAACATTGTGTTTGTCGTTCTAACAACACATTTATTCAACCAACAGACGAAATATACTACTGATTGTACATTGGAAACAACAGTAGCAGCAACGAGGGCTGGGGGTGCAACAGAAGCAGTAAGCAGGCCGGAAGAGTGAAGACGCAGCTCTCTTTTCCAAACCAAACATTAGCCATCATTACGAAAGGGCTAAAAAAACAACAAGTGTATGCATCAAACTAAATAAAGATCCTACTACACCAAGTGTACGCATCTAACTAACTGGCTCAGTTAGACGTTACTATTTATTAAGCTGTGGAGATTGGCTGACGGCTTGAACCAGATGGGTGCCTGATGGGGGAAACTCCAGCCAGCAGGTCGAAGTCTGATACTTGCGACCCTCTCTCCTACTTTGGGCTGCAGAGCATGGTGGCACATATCAGGGTATGGCGCATGCAGAGACGCGTGGTACGCTGTGTACACACAGTTTTGCCTGATGAACGAAACCGCGCTGCCACCATGATCCTTGCCGTCGGTTATCTCCTGGTTAATCGGATAATTCATTCCGACAAATAGAGAGTGTGTACCAAGGCTACTTACCAGCCTCCAGTCAAAAATTCCTGAAGGCCCAGAGAAGCTGGGATCCTGCTCAAAGACTTTGCAGTGACTGTGATTGTATTCCGCGAAACAACACGTCTGGTACGTGCGAACGATCATCAATCTTTCGTCATCGTCTGATTGAGCCAGGAACCACCTGCAACTGCCATGCCACTTTTCTTTGAAAGGTTCTGGGATTAGGAAGGGTAGGGACACCAGGCGGCCTACAACATCATATTAAGTTGGAGTCAAATAAAAAAGGGCTTTTGGTTTAGTCAATCTTAAGAACAGCATGTTATGAGCATGAATATTTTTCAGCAAATGTTAACAGTAATATAAGCAAGCCATCGTGATATCATAGGAAAGTAACATACTGCTGTAACAACCGTTTGTAGCGATGACTGGAGTAGGCCAGCAATACATCCAGCCATAGAAGGAGTCGACAGCGTAAATGAAGCCCTTGTGTTCAATGGCATCAGAGAACCATGGAGGATGTATGATCCTGCGATGGACGTGCAGATTTATCCACTTACCGCAGTGACCTGTCAGATAGGCGAGACCGCGGTTGAAGAACGCAATTAGCCTGAAGTCTTTATAATTCGCAGATCTTCTGGGCACTTGGCAGATTACAACCTTGAGAAAATCAAACTTGGTATCATGTTGGCTACTGTAAGATTCTGAGTATTCTGGGCCGCAGTGCCAAAGCAGTGTAGTGTTAATCAAAGGAAGGCGGATCAATCGCCGGGTGTAGACCTCCACGAGCATCCAGCTGCCGCAACCGTCGACGAGCACCATCCAAGACGTGTTCATGCCGACCCAGTACATACCATTAATGTAGTTGAGGCTGACGGGGATCGGATCGCAGTCGAGGGGTTTGATGCTCGCCACCCTATGATCGTTATGCTGCGTGACATGCCGTTTCTGAAGATCAGTCGGCATCAGCAAGCAAGGAGCTGGCTTAAAAAGCTCCGGCCCGAGGGCTTTGAGTAAACGGTACAGCCCCGACGAGCACATGGCGAGCGGCATGGTACTGAGATTGTCCACATGCAAAATAATGAGCTTGATTACCTTTGTGGGGAGCGAATTCCAGCCACTCTTTCGGTGGACGCTGCTCGGTTCTGCCATTGTTAGTGCTTGGGTTTCGGACGAGGGGGGAGGCGCCTTAGCGGGGATGGAAGATTGGACGAGATTATGTGCGGACAAAGATGGAGAAGCGAATATGTGCTGCAGGAAGTGGACAGGTGATGATGACTACAGCACGCCGCTTGACTTACGAGACACATACCAGTAGCGTAGGGTCATGTCGATGCCAGACAACTTTCTTGAGTGATCACAGTACTGGTACTCCCTACAATGCTATGCCCTAACTTGCTTGAGTAGAGTAGTAGAGTAGGACTCTGCTCTACTACTAGCACAAGAGGAGTAGTATATTCTAATCTAAAATAGTTACAAACTTCAATGCCCGAGCGTGGAACGACTACGAACCATGCTCAAAGACCGTGTCTACGTGGTGTTTGCACATGGGCGACAACCTCAACGCCAACGGTGCTGCTCCCGTTGCACCGTATGTGTTTCTGTCCTTCCTGTTCGAAATCGTGGTAGAATTCATGTTTCTACTATGTATCCTACTACTATGCTAGTCCACATGATTAGTTGCGAACGACGACTTCTTCCCCGACCTCGGCAACCTCATCCTCGACGACATGGGCGACAACGTCAACGCCAGCAACCAGTGTGATACAGCGTGTAGGAAGCGGTTTGGGAAATTGCATGCCTTTCCAACCAGTGAGATACTCCGTACAAAGTACGACCGACAAATAACCACAAAGAAGGAAGCTGAAAGTAAACAATCAAACGAGCATTTTTGCATTTGTTTTGCATTGAATCGTTTCACAAGCTTGACTACTGCTGTTTTTCTACTTTTACAAAAACCACATCGTAATGTTAAAACGTGCATTTGCACGTACATAAGTAATAGTAGTACTCCCTTCGTCTAGGTGTATAAGTCTTCCCTCCTTCTTGGTCACGGTGCACAACTGAAGATGACTTATTGACCTGGATGGAGGGAGTAGCACAGTCTACAAGCATATATCGAGAGAGACGTGTAGTGTGATAGTATATAGTAAAGTTTGTGCTATATGCATGTACTTGCAAAATGCGTACGAATACACAAGGTTTCCAAACTTTCCCTTTTACATACTTAATTAAGGACGCTAAAAATTCCTGAACGTTTGGGATTTATCATTTCCGTCCCAAAACTAATGAGATCGCCTTACGAAACAAAAATTATACTCCTCCTAAAAGCCACGACGCTCGCAGGAGCGCTTGCGGCGCGCCACGAGTGCCCTGGTGCGCGGCCGTTTCCCAGCGCACCGACACAACGCCTCTTCCTCAGCCTCGCAACTCGCGGGGTGCTGATTGGCGGCTTGCCGGCGGGCAGGTGCGATCTCACCGGTGTGGTGATCCGACGCCAACAGGTACTCCTCCTCGCTGGAAGCGTGCACCCAGTCCACGTACCGCCAAGCATAGATGAGGCGCTTGGGCTCGACTGCACTCAGGGCGTTGGCACGGGCGTCCTCCGCCACCCTCAAGGCCCTCGCACGAGCCTTCTGCCAAAGAGCCAATTGCCTGACTCTCTCGGACGCGACATAGGCCTCCCAGGCAGCTTGTTCCACGGTGCGCTTCTCTTCCTCGGCCTTCTTCTCCGCCTCTATTTTGGCGCGCTCTGCTGGAGGCAAAGCCTCCCACAAGGCGACATCCATTTCTTTCCAAAGCTCCTCAAGGCTGGGGGGCTCGGTGGGCGGAGCGACGTTCTCCTCGTAGCAGAGAGCCGACACGTCGTCTGGCGCGAGTGCTGGCGAGATTGGGAATGCCGACGCATCCACCTCGATGCGTCGTGATGAGGAGCGGAACACCAACGCGTCCTCCTCGACTAGTGGCGGTGAGGAACGGAACGGTGATGCGTGACCGTCCGCGTGGTGCAGCGAGGGGCTCCTAGGGCATGGGAGGGGCGATGCCATGGTGGTCGACGTGAGAGGGAGGGGGAGGAGATAGCGATGAACGTGAACGTCAGGGGGAGGAGATAGCGATGTCGTGGGAGGTGCAATATTTATAGCAAGCAATGGGACACCTATGTAAGATATGGACTGAGCTGCACTGACTTAACTGTCGGTCCAGTTGCGTCACTGACATGTGGGCCAGACCCCTGTTGGGTCCATATGTCAGTGACCGAATGCACCTGCAGTTAAGTAACAACTACGTGGGCATATTTGTTGGAGTAAATTACGGGGGAGCGAAGGGGTGGAAATATTGCTGGTCACAACAGATTGGATGAGCGTGGGGGGAGGAGAGTCATGCATGCAGATATTTTCACACGGGGTGGAGTGGTGGGACCGCCAGAGGGAGAAGGAGAGTTTGGCAGGCACATTGTTTCCACACATGGAGAGGAAAAAATTTGGAGACGAACGGGCTTCCTGCAGGTATGGGGAACGGTGTATAATAAGTCATCTTGCATGCCGGGCTAGGTATAGTCTCAAGTCATTAAAAACAAACACGCCCCACACATGTTCATATTTCAAGGTGCACTAAATTATTGCATGCGATGATTAAGGCTAGCCATAATGGTGGTATCTTAGCTGGTATCATGCACACGGGAATAGCAAACATGCTGATGTGGCAAAGAATTAAAGAAGAGAGGGGGGTTAGAGTAACTAGAGTTCACGGATGCATTGGTAAACACATTTTTTTGTGGAGAACGACAACACTAGTTGAGTACTTTTGCAGACTTCAAAAACTATTCCACAATGTGTCAACATTCACAATGTCAAATCAACATTTTTACACTCATTATAAAACGTAGTTCTTATACTCCCTCCTTCCATCTATATAGGGCTTACTGCGTTTTTTGAGGCTAACTTTGACCAAATGTTAGAGCAATAATATATGACATGCAACATACAGAAAGCACATCATCAAATTCGTATGTGAAAGGAGCTTTCAATGATATAATTTTCACATTATGCATGTCATGTAGTATTAATTTTATCAATAGTCAAAGGTGGTCTTGAAAAACGCATTAGGCCCTATATAGATGAAAGAGGGAATACTCATTATAATCAGTACTCCCTCCGTCTAGGTGAGCAAGTCATCTTAGATTGTGCACTGTGACCAAGGAGGAGGGGAAAACGAGAGATCTTAATGTTTATTTGCTAATTAATAGCATTGCATGCAATGAAATAACCACTTCATGTCATGTTTGGTAGTCTCAAGTCATTAAAAGCATGCACATCCACATCTCCTATTGGTTGATATGTCAAGAAACAAGAAACGAGGTAGAAGTTAATGCACCACGCCTAAGTGTTTTGGGAGTATTGTAGATATTGATATTTTTAGTATAAATTTGGTCGTGGGATTTCATTGATGCCTGTCAAAGCGTTGACAGGTCTGCTATGCGTGACCTGAAGATGAAAGCGTTGAGCATCTCGAAGTTGATCAACAATCTTCAATTGTCAAAGATTAGCCGTTCGGCCAATAAGGTGGCACACTTAATCGCTAAGTATCGCTTTGACAAAGGATTAGATGGTATTCTTGTAAATAACGTACCGCCCTGTGTGGTGAATATTGTATCGAATGAGTGTACTGGTGTGGCTGGTTAATTAATATAAGATGGTGTTCAAAAAAAGTATAAATTTTGTCAAACACTTTGCAAACGGTTGACGGGAGTAAAAAGGACCAGAGGGAGTATCATGCATGCGGAGTAGGCAAAAAAATTGCTTGTCTAAAAAAAGGCAAAAAAATTGCTCATTTATAGCCGGTCGAAGTCTCAAAGGGCGCGACCGCGCGAGGGAGGCGAAGGTCGTGGGAGGCCCGACGTTTGATGGAATTAAGTGAAGTTACATCCACGCGCCGGCATGGCGTGCGAATAGGCAGAAGCTATACCGTCAGGCCTACGATATGGGTCTAGTAGACATGACATCTAGTGGGTCCCGCATAGTTCTCGAGAACTCTTTGGGGGCTTGCAGCGGTTTATCCACCGGGCAAGCCAGCAACCCCACGCCGTTCGCACGCCCTACTCGTCCCCGTCTTCTACCTTACAACAGTTCGCTCCCAGTCATCTCGTCCTTTCACATTAGTTCGCTCCCAGTTTTTTTTTGCGGGGTACAATAGTTCAACTTCTCCTAACCCTCCTCCAAAATCTATGGCCTCCCAAATCTCCATGGTCGCCGCTGAGTACCAGGTTAGAGCCATTAACGGCGATCAGTTCATCGTCATCTACACACGTGGATCCGAGACGGTGAAAGCATGGCTTGCTCGCTTCCTACGCATGTTCAACAGTTCAACGGATGAGTGGGTTGCTGGGCTAGATGTTGAGTACACCACAGTTCCGGGATGAGAGAAGGATCTAAAGGACGAAGAGAGGAAGAAGCCCGCCGTGATCCAGGTTTGCGTACATAACGTTTGCTTGGTCTACCAGATATGCCATGCCGACGTTGAGTGCCAGGATTTTAAGAACTTCCTCAAGGACAAAAGAGTGAAATTCATTACTATAGGCTTTAAGAATGACAGTGGCGTCCTGCGTCGGATAGATCTCATTGTAGGCTAGCCCTTCGATCTCTAGAAGACAAGCCTGGTGTCCTCCTCCCAACCTTCAATGCTGACCCTGGCAGCAGCCATGATTGATCCTTCGTACCCTAAACTGAAGAAACCTCATCACGAGTTTCATCATGCATGGGAGTCGAAGACATTAGATGAAGATCACATCCTGTACGCAGCAATGGATGCCTACCTTTGTTTAAATATCTACAAGGGTTGGATGAAGAAGCAGAGCCTAGTGTCCGATTCAAGCAAAGAAGCGTCGGCGAAGAGGAAGAGGAAGAGGGAGGAGGACGAAGTCGAGGACGTGGACTCGGACTCCAAGTAGGTGGCAGTGCCGTCGCTCATGCTGGTTCTACTGCAGTGTCAAGCGGACTAGTTGCTTATTAGTTTATTTTCAAGGGTGTGTTGTGCTGAGGCCCCAGCAGAACTATGTTTATGTTCTTTCTCGTTATTTGAACTATTTAGTACGTACAGTAGTACTAGTACTATGTCTTACTACTATTCTTCTTGCAGTTGCTACTACTGCTCGTATCTTCGTGTTCCTACTGTACTTAATACGTTCATACTAGCTGTATAATTTGGGTCAGTCGATTTGTGAAAGAAGTTCGACGGAGCGAAGGAAGAAGACGGCAGAAGAGGTGGAAGAAGCCCTTCTAGCCATCCATGTTGCATCAAACGGCTCACATGAGTCGACTGACCCAAATTGCTCCTTCAGATTGCAGGATCCACGTGGCATTCAAGGTCTCAAAGGTAGATTCCGCGTCCACACCCGGTTTGCGGGCTCGATGCGCGCGCGACCGGCTTCCGCTGCGACAGCCACCATGCGCGCCTCCTCCGCGTGGGCGGAGACGACAATGACACGCTAGTTCCTCCTCGCCGGCGTGCTGGAGCACGCGCTCGTCCTCCTCTTCATACGCTGCATGCATAGACGCGGCTCCACCAGCTGCTCGCGTGCTTGGCAGCGCAGCGGCATCGCGAGGAGGGACTGCAGACGACGTGAGCGGCGAGCCTTCGGCTTCATGGCACAGGGATGGCGGCGACACGACGGTGATGGGCGAGAAATTGTTGGCCGGAGCAGGCGGGCGCCGGCATGCGCAACGGCGGCGGCGGCATATTGATGAGTGCGCGTGTGGGAGCTTACTTTACTTTTATATATAAGTTTGGTCAAACTAAAAAGAAAACCGTACTAGTACACGTAAACATTAGACTTAGGCAGCGCTTTTATTAGTTACTAGCTTATGTTCTTGCCCATTGTGACCAGCCTTAGCCACGATACGGAATCCTGTGCAAGTGCGTGAACTGCGGCCGCGCGGTTGATCGAACGGTGCGTCACCATGTCGCGCTCGAAGGACATCCACCGAACCTTTTTGTGTTTGTGAAAACAATCCTCGAATATTACTCAACTTTTTTTCCTGTGAAAGTTCTTGACGTTGCAATATTTCCATATATTTGAATTTAGCTCCTGTTCGTGTTTATTTGGATTTGGACGTTTTAGGTGCGCCCTAGTTTTTTTAATACTGATTTTGTGTGTGCGACTGAGAGAGAACGTGTGTATGTGTCCATATGTGTGTTGTGGCGGAAGGACAATGTGGATACGGTGTGCGTGTGATACAGACATAGAGAGGTGTGAACGTGCAAATGATCGTGCATGAGTGAGACATAGACAAATGCCGATACGTTGTGTATACATGAGAGAACGGTCTTCTAGTTTACTTGTGTGTGTGTATGTGAGAGAGAGAGAGACAGAGAGAGGAGCATCCGTAACACAAAAACCATCTCTCTCGATTCGTCCGTCCCACGCACGGTCGCATGCAACACATGCATCAACGCGCACATTTTGACACCCTCACCCGGCCCCTGCCCACCTCAAGGCCCGCACAATCTCTTCGTGAATACCCATTTCTCTCATTAGGTTTGTTTTCTCTCAATATCTAACACACACACACAGAGACACATGCAACACAACACACACACTCCCCCGAGCACACAATTCATCCCCATCCAAGGTTATACGGCAACCACTCTCGCTTGTGCTTCTTTGCACCCCAACATGCACAACACCTCAATCTTCAAAGAGGGCAACGAGCAGATCGAAGACGGCGACCACACCGCGCTAGAGAATGCGGGGTCATTTGGAAGCAGGGTGATGTGATGACGGCTGACTGACTCCTCCCCCCACCGTCTCTCTCTCTTGCACAAAATTACCAATCCCTCTCTCTCCCACACAAAATTGTCAATCCCTCAACCCACAAGATCCTTCCCCTCCCGTCCATGTTTTTCCTGCTCTCTTATCAAACATGTTGTCTCTTCTCCTTCCACGTATACAGAATCCAGATGCACACGCATCTCATGTATATTACATATATGCATCTTTCTCACAGACCTAACTTCTTCCTCTCTCTTTCTCTCTCTATCTCTCTCTCTCTCTGTCTCGTTAGGTTTGTCTCCTACTCTCTCGTCCACATACATACAATCTTTCCCACCCTATCTGCTCCATCTTCAAAAGCTCTCTCTGCACGTTTCATTCACACATTGGGATATGTCAAAATGTTGCTTCTATAATGGCTGATGTAGAGTTATGGTTGTTCTTGTTGCATCCTACAAAGTAATAACTATGAAATGCATTTAGATTCTCATTTGAATGGGATTATGTGAGTTTGAGCATGTTGTGAAGTACTATAGACCTTGTATACATCTTGGGATTCGACAATGATTGTAACTATTGAATTGTATAGACCATTACATTCGAAGTCAATAGCCTAATATATTTATTTCGCAATTTCAACAAATGATTAGTTCACTACAAACTAAGAAAAAAAATGTGTACTCCCTCCGTTTTTATTTAACTCCGCGTATTAGCATTGGTCAAAGTCAAGTTTTGTAAACTCTCAGAAAGCTTATAACAAAAAATATTAACATATACAATAACAAATAAATACCATTAGATTCATTATTGAATGTACTTTCACATCATACATATTTGTTATGGTAAATGTTTATATTTTTCTATAAACTTGGTCAAACTTTAGGAAGTTTGACTTCGGTCAAACCTAACATGCAGAGTTTACTACTACTACTCACTAGTTGCTTAGCTGAATCACTCAACACGCCACACGGGGAGTCCAGTGTCACAAAATTTGAGGTCGGCGGGAAAATCTCCCGCGACCCTGATTCGAGTAGTGGGAAGTTACCATCATAGCCTTCGGAACAGGCCTATGGATGACGCTTGGTAGGGGGCTGTTTTCGTAACTTTAGGTTCACCCTACCCAGCCAAACCCACCCCGGCACCTAGAGTAGTACACCTGAATACTCCCCAATTTCTATCCCCACCGCAAAATAGACTTCTCCATGGCACCGCAGCCTTCGTGCTCCCCCCTTTACATCAGCGCACTCGTCCACCGCAGCGCATCTACCTCATCGACGACCTCGTACGCCGCACTGGAGCCGGTCCACCGTCGTCGTCGTACACGGAGCCTCTTCCCCGGCATCGTCTTCCACGGTCTCGGATCTGCTTCCCGGAAGCCGACGCCAAGCACAGAAGTACCACCGTCGTGGATAATGAACTGACTCCCGTTGTCGACCATGACTCATAGAGGCCGCCGTGACCATCGTTCTCCTCCTCGATTGGTAATGTGTGTATTGAATCACTTAGCAGTACATGTGGAGTTCCAATTTTGTTCATACCTACCCTTAAAATTTCCTAGGTGCTATTGTTCCCGTAAAAGTAATTGGTTATAGCCTCCATTGTCCAACAGAATATCAGCTTGTAATTGTGCGTCGCTCATGTATCACGCTGTGCTTGGGTAGGTTTTTCATCTGCAACCAGTAGTGTCGCAAATGATGGAAAGGCTTTTAGAACTAGCAAAATGCCCATGCGTTGCACGCATCAAGATGCATTTGTATGGGTAGTTTATCTTGTTGGAGATGCTCTAACATGGCAGACGAGTGCTTTAATGTTGCCCACAAGATGCACGAGTATTACTAGTAGTATATTTTTCTTGCCATGTTGAGATTTTAAAACCACAAGTGCGAACATGCAGAGGAGCAATGAAGACCAAACACGGGATATTCGGGACATCTTCAAGGAGCGTGGCAATTTAAATAGGAGCTGCTCCGAACATGTAAAACGAGCTTTGGTAAGTAACACCCTTTCAATTACTTTCATGTAGCCTCGTGTTCTTTGATGTGTATATGTTGTAGTTTTTCTTTCTCTTAAGCGTGGTGTTCTTCGATGTGTAATAAGAAGAGTCTTAATCGTCCTAATGCTTTCGTTTTTAGCTTGATGTAGGAAGTGGGTGTTCTCACCTTGTAGTCTGTTTTTATTTATTTTTTCCTTTTGAATTCACTTCTTCGAGTTCTATTTATCTGGCTTCTACTAAATGGATCTAGGTTGCTCTGAGTATTGATCTAAAAAAGAAGTAACTTCATGTCAGGATGCAGTTCCTGTGAGGAGGGAAGTATGGTCAACCTCAAGATCATGTTTCCAAAATGAGGCTAGATTACACACAAGGTGCCAGTTCCCTAATGATGCTGGATTCGACACAAGGTGCAAATTCCCAGATGATGCTGGATTACACACAAGCCAGGTGGAGTCGTCAGCTCTTCGTGTCCTCGTGGCATTAGTAAAGGCTTAAAGAAAGCGTGCAGTAGCCCTTGAGAATGTAGCTGAGTTCCTGAAGAAGCGAAAAGAGCAATCAGATGCTCTCTTCACCCAAGTTAAAGAAGAGATGGAAGAAGCCAGAAATAAGCTAGCAGAGGCAGAGCAGGCTAGGCGTCTCCTGCTATCTAAAACTATTGTCAATACAAAATTTCCTTCATAATAGCCAGGTTCAAATGTTTATCCAGTCAGCATGCCTGTTGTGATGTCCATGCATCTACTGATGTGGCACAAAATGTTTTTTTGGGTCATGTAATAACAGCAATTACTTTCCAAACAATAACAGACGAAGCATTGGACATGGTATAGTTCACGCGCAAGCCCGACATTCCAAGTTCAACTTCCACATCAAACTCATGTTCACAGATATCTGCACATTCATACATAATGTCCACAACCACGAGTCACTTCAAAGCCAAAAAAATGTGAGGAGAGTTATAAATAAAGAAAATCCTCTACAAGTTCCTGCTACCAGTGCGAGCACAACAAGTCAAGACCATGCGTAAATTAATTATATTTTAGTCATTTTTTGTGTTCTAAAATGCCTGCCGGCTCGCGGAAGGATGTGTTGCCGGCACACGCGCGGATTCAATGAAGGCAGGCGGGGCAGTCTTAAGCTAGTTGTATGCGGCGAGGAGGCGTGCTCAGTCGGGCCTGCAGCGAGTGCGTCCCTCTTGGCCGGTGCGCCGGTTCAATGCCTGCGCTATGAGAGGTCGCGTCCGTGTCAGAGCAATCACTCCCTCCAGTCCTTTTTTGTTTGGGTATAACAAAATCTCGTTTTCCATTCACATTTTAGTGGTAGGAGTTGTGCGTGTGTGTCTGTGAGAGAGAGAGAGGAGACGGTAGTCGGGGTTGTCTGGTCGGTAAACAAATGAATAATGTCAGTCTGGGATGGAGACGAAAAGGAGACCGCAACAAATGTTGTGTCTACAGGAGAGTAGAGAGAGTAATTTTAGTGGTATGAGTCATATGTGGAGACATATAGGGTGTGTGAGGGAATCCCATAGAGAGAAAGACAAAGTGAAAGACGAGTGGAGACTGTGTGTTTGGCGGTGAAAAAGAAAGCTTAGGTACCGAGTGATACCAGAGTATAGTGGAGACGTGAGAGATAATGAAAACCGTGTAATTTATAATGATAGGGAGAGTGTGACACTTCTCAAGGGAGACATCGAGAGACCGTGTTTGCGAGGATAGGAGCAACATGAAGTGAGCGTGCGGGTGAGCTAGAGAAAAGAGAGTGATAGCTACCTGAAGGAGCATGCATGCGAGAGAGATGGGCGTGAAAGGAGTGAACAAAAAAGGGATTCAAATATTTGAATTCGAGATGATGATACATGTAATCCATACTCAAACCAAAATTGATCTATCAAACATGCATACTCATATGAATTCACGCACATCTATGTTATTTAATATGTAGATATTACTAATCCATACATTTTAGTAGAACATAATTTGGTTAAATTTTTTCGAATTCAACCTTAAGATTTTGAGGTCGTTGTATTTGTCAATCATATTATACATATAAAGGAGCATAATTCTTTGTTGTGCTTTTGAAAGTATATATAAAAAATGATGTATATAGAATGTAATTCCAATTGAAAATGGATCCCGCCCGGAAAGAAATAGAATACAAATGAGATTCGAATTGAGTTGGCACGGTAAACGTGCACTCTGCAAAATTTGAACGAAGCGGGGAAAGTCACAGTAACCGCCCGAAACCAAAATCTGCGAGATGGAAATCACTATTGCCTGTCCCTACCACGCAAAGCCTATATGCTGGATTTCTATAGGTTTCGATAGGGGTAGGTTTGTAATTTCACCCAAATGTGATGTAACCGCCTCTCACCCGGATTCATACACGGTGGGCGCCAAAACACAATGTGTCCTCGGCCAAAATCGACTCCCTCCCCGATTCATATTCATACACGATGGGCGCCAAAAACAAACTCTCGTCCGCAAATATTCGGTGTATGCGAGATTACCGCCCTATCCCCAACCGACTAGTGTTGCTGTGATGTAGTAGAAATTTGAAACAGGGGCTAAGTTTGTAAATTTCCATGCATTTGAGACAAGTGCGCCCTAAATATATGGTTCCCCTTCCTCTCTACCTCCCTTTTCCCCATTCGTACTCCGTGGGCGCCAAAACACCCTCTCCACCCCACCCTCCTCCGTCCGCCGCCGTCCGCCACCCCATCCACCGCCGTCCTCCTCCACCATGCCGGAGCTGATACCCTGACGCCGCCGTCCATTACAAGAGATCGACCTGTCTCATCCACGGCTTCGGACCGGGATCCTTGCATCCCGTCCTCTCGCATCATCCCCGCTGTCGTCCACCTTGCCGATGCCGTTCCTACAACCGTCTCATCCACCGCGCCCCGCCGCCATCGTCTACCCTCCTAGATCTGCTTCCACGCTGCCGGCAGCCATCGCTACCGCAGCACCATCAAATTCTCAGCAGATGCGTACACGGCGCCGCACCAGAGGCAGTACTCTTTCGTATTTGCTCAACTTATTTATCGCAACAAGAAAATAGATCGCCACTGCTTTACTCTGATTTCTTGTCCTGGTTGCGAAGTTGCCTTTGTCCGGTTTGCACCTTCAGATCCGCCATGGCACGCTCAACACCATACTCGCAATGCTTATGGTTTTCCCCTTTTATATTCCACACTAGTTAAATCACAGTAGACTAAATTTCAAAATTGGGTCAGTCGATTTTTCAGATCTCGCCGGAGTTCGCCGGTGCGATCGATGGGGCTTGGGTGGTTGTGGGGCCTCGCCGAATGAAGAAAACTCGACGTGGGTGGGGGTTGGGGTGGGGGTGGCTTTGGAACACAGGCGGTGGGGGCCGGTGGTCCGGCCGGCGGCCCGTGCGGTGTTCTGTATGCGAAGAAACAGAGACGAGGAAGAAGAAGGGTTAGGAGACGTAGGATCTTCATCCAACCACCTGAAATGGTCGAGAGACAGCTAGGAGTTGCATTCTTAATGCGCTCTGGTTCATCATGTGTGGGCACTGCACAACCAACATTTTATTATCCAAAATCTGCTTGCTCTTCTTTACCATGTTCCCCTTCTGTTCTTCTTTAATATGTACTCTCTCCGTTCCTAAATACAAGTCTTTGTACAGATTCCACCATGGACTACATATGGAGCAAAATGAGTGAATCTACACTCTAAAATGTACCTGGATACATCTATATGTGATCCATAGTGGAAATCTCTACCAAGACTTATATTTTGGAACGGAGGGAGTATGATAGTAGTACAGTATGTTCCTTGTACTGAAGATGAGCAGGGACGTTTGCAGTGTAGAGGTATATACGGTCAGTTGTGATGGACACTTTGAGCCTCTTTGATTCGTAGGATCTTGTAAAAATAGGAATAGGATTTGTAGTGGCCTGCCCACTTGAATCCTATAAGAATAGCAAGGAAATGCGAGGAGCTGTGTCGCCTTTGAAAGTTACATTGATATTAATAGTACCGCACCTTCACTTGAAGAGAGCTGGTATTCGAAGCCTTTCTAGCCGTACCGGCAATACTAGCACATATATTCCAGCAAGTTCCACTTTGCTGATTTTACTCTGATGCTTAAGGTTTTCCCGTTATATCTACACTATGATCTGTGTAGCTGCTTTGTGTCGCACTAGCAGGAGTCCACTCTTGAAGCTAAACACTGCAATGACTTACAAAATTGGCACCAAGGCATTGAGTGCCATTCTGGATGCAATGAAACTCATACGCTCCCTACCTGTTGATTCTTTTTCAAAATATGATCCTAATGACTATTCTAACCTCGAGGAGTCAAAGGCAGATGTCCTGTACTGTTCACCAATCAAGGTGCCTGTTCTAATTTGGCAATGTTTTATTGATTGCGGGTATCTTGCATATGTTGTCTTGCATTTCTTCTACTTTGTTGCACCGCCATCCGCTTAGTTTACTCATCACATATGTTGAGATGCCATGCCCATCCATTATCAATACATATCCATCTGTCATCATACCATGTTTTTCCACTCAAATGCTATTCTTGTGCATCAAACATCAAAAAGGAAGAGGGTGATTGCCGAACCTGAAGGAGCACCAGCAAAGTCCTTGAAAAATGTGGTGGTGCCGGAGAAATCAGACAGCACCCCACTTATATTGGTTGTACAACCAGTGACACAAAACGTAGGACCGACTCCAGCAGACTGTACCCATACATCACTGGCCATACCACTAGCCCCACCACACAGGACCTGCACTCCATCAAAAGGTATACCGATTTCATTTGCCATGGCACCAGCTGTACCACAGAAAAATCCCACTCTAGCAAAAAGTACAGGAAGTCCACTGGCCGAAGACCTATGCCAACTGCAGAGACGGCCAATTCCTGAAAATTGGAACCCCATTCCATTTATTCCCAGTTTAAAAGACAATGCTTTCAATGTTGTTAGGGACTACGTGCATATATTCCCATCATGGGAAGATTATTGTGAAGACAAACACCATTTTCACATCTTCCTGTCCAACTTATGTGTAAGTGCTATTATTCATGGCTATTATTTTCCTGTTTTCTGCTGATTGAACACATCAATGATTTACATTACATTGTTGTAACTAGGCGAGGGTCAATCTGGATAGTCATGACGAGCAAAGCTTGTTTGTGCTTTTCAAGGAAGCATTGTAGCAGTATCGGTGTTACCTGAGGAAATCACACTTTGATGGCAAGTCTATAAACGAATTTCCGGTGAAGTCTCCTGTGCTAAATTTAGAAGACATTGAATGGAAAAACCTTGTTATGCACTGGTCTCGTTCCTAGGATGAGGTACTGTCTATGAAATCACATGACAATTTGAACTTCTACTTTTCCGCATGTGCCTTACGGATCTTTTTTGCAGGAAATCTGCTCGAAGAAGAATTCCGGTTTGACAAGAACGACAGGATATCACAAATATGCTGCCCGCTGCTTTGCTCTTGTTAGTACCTGTTGTCCTGTATCACTGTACTTGCATACATACCTGGTTCATTATGTGAGAGCAGTATGCATGATAGCTTGCTTATCAATTGTTCGCTCCAAATTATCTGATCTGTATGAATGGTTACATTAGTGTAGAATATATCCAATGCCAATGTTTTTTAGCTCTGCATTATTCTTGAAAGTACATGCTGTCCTTTATCAGTGTACTTATAATGACAGGTAGTTGTTCATGTACCATCACTCTGCAGCTTATTTTGCTTTGCCCTTTATTTTCTACACATCCGATCTATATTTACTCTTACCATAAGGTTGGTACTGAAGAAGTTTAGCTGTGCATTGCTCTTGGCTGTACCTTTTGCCTGTATCGCTGCACTTACATTTGTAGCTACTTGGTTATGTAGCATCACTCTTCATCTTATCTTAAATATTCTCCATTTTTTCATATATTATCACATCTATATTTACTCCTAACAAAATGTAGAATAAAGGCAATGATTTTGAAGAAGATTCTATGGTAAACTTCTTGAATTGCCCCCCGATCAGCATGGACAAGGCCTTTATTGAGCCTGTCTTCACCAATAATGTAAGTTTGTCCATCTCAAGCCTTCAAACTTTGTTGTATATATTTGGTTAGGCATGACTGCAACAGCTGTTTATTTTTGGTGCTTGCATCAAATTGCTTGTTTAAAGTTTATTATATGTAGTTCATAAACAAAAGTTCGTCCTTTCTCAATTTAAGTTTTCAGTTGTACAACCAAGTTCCTTCTTCATACCATGTAAATTAAACTATACAGAGCAAGTGATCTTCTTTTGCACTGCATGTATGCTTCTGTTCTTCATCTATAATCCAGTGGTGTGGTGAACCTACCCACTACAGCACAATGTCATATTCTGCAATGTCTTAACTACGAAAAATGTTATATCATTCAATTATTATTCAAACTGTCTCTTTATTTGCCAATCTGAAATGGTATAAATTGATAGCACACTAACCATTGATACTTATGAGTTCTTGATCTGTAATCCAGTGGTGTCGTGAAGCTGCCAACTCCTTCACAATGTCATTTCCTGCCATGTCTTGACCTGAACAATACCATATTGTGTTAATGCAAATTTAAACCGTGTCACTTTATTCGTCAGTAAGAAATGTGATGAATTGTCAGCACTGATACTTTTATGTGCAAAACCTGTCATCTGTCTGCTTGTTTATCTTTCAGAGTGAGGAAGATATAAGTGTTGAATAAGCGCAGTCTCATTATCTTGCTCAGCTGCTTGCGCTGCAGCTCCCCAGCAGGGCTAACCTTTCTTGAACTCTATTGAAGTGCTGTCGGTTTTGTATATTATTTTGTCGGCGTGTTTATTTGCACTGGTGGTGATCTTTGATGCCCAGTGTATGTAATCTGCTGTCTGCTTGTGCTTTATTATCATAGTGGCGAACTTTGATGCCCAGTGGATGTAATATGCCGTAATTTCTTTATTGTATAGTATAGGTTTTTTCTTATTCACGATGCTGCAATTATTTTACTGTATATATATCCTGTCTTCACAGTAAACCGGCCAAACCGTAAAATTACGGTACATAATCGGGCCGTCATGCAATCACGATGTAGGTTGGGCCTGAAACATGCCGATCAGGTCACGGGCCGGCAACAGCCCGAAAAGAACCCCGGCCCATGATTGTGCGAATCAAATCACGGGCTTTTAACAGGCCGAAAAATTGTCTCGGTCCTTGTTTGGCCCAATCAGATATCGGCTGCGAGCAGGCCGGATGCAAACCGGGCCGTAGTTAGGCCCAACTATATGACAGGCTTTTAACAGGCTGAAATAAATATAGGGCCAAAATGTTAAACGGGCCCTTAATAGGCCAAAACTAATATCAGGCCGAATTACTAAGTGGGCCTTTAGCAAGTGGGCCCAAAAGCATAGTGTCTAGTTGACGGGCCGAATGTGATATGGGCCATAATTAGGCCCAAAACCTCTTAAAGGGTCAGAACTGATCTGGGCCGTAATTTGGCCCAGAACATGGTAGGCTTTTAACGGGACGGATCTCATATGGGCCACTATGAGGCCCGGAGCATGGCAGGCCATTAATAGACCGTATCAAATATGGGCCGGCATTTGGCCCAAAACATGGCAGCCAATTAACGGGCCGGCCTACTAGGGTCCTCAAAATCTTGTGGGCCTACAGCTGGGCCGGCCCATTAATGTCGGCGAAATCTCATGGGCCTTTAGGTGGGGCGACCCATTATGATCGATGTCGTGGTATTTCTCACGGGGGGCTTGCGAGTCGACAGATGCCACAAGGGCTTAGTGTGTGGGTAAGACTGCTGCTGATAGGCCCGGGAGCGGGTATGCGAGTAGCACGCGGTGGTTTACCCAGCTTCGGAGCTCTCCGGAGAGATAATACTCCTACTGCTGCATGTCTGAGTGTATCTAATATGTCTAGTACAAAGCGCTCCTGGAGCTGTATCTGAGATCAGTACCGTAGGTATCTGACTTGGTGTATGCCTGCATGAGACATGCTCTAGTGGCCGGCTGTGCCCATGGCCTATGGCCGAATGGGTGTGTGTGAGCTCATGCGTGAGTGAGTGTGAGTGTCCATCCCCCTGGATGGATGGATGAGTGCCCCTTTTATAGTGTGGGCTAGCTTACTATGTAAGCTATGTGGGTAGGCATGGGTAAGGCATGTCATGCTTGTCCCCTGGGTCACTCCATAAATAGTGCCAGGGGACAAGTGACACTGTACATGATGTGATCGCGGTACGGTTGTCTTGTCCGTGGTATGGCCGTCTCGTCGGTGTCTTGTCGATGTCGGGTCGGGCTGCAGTCGGCAGCCGGCTGGTTGGCGCAGTCGGCAGCTGGCTGGTAGGCGCAGTCGGCAGCCGGCTGGGGAGCCGGCGGAAGCGGCCGGGCAGTCGGACTGAGGGGCTTTGCTAGCCCCGATGTCTTGAAATATCGTCTTGCCGTCCTCGGGGTACCCGTGGTCGATTACTCCGACAGTAGCCCCCAAGCCTCCGGGCAACTTGGCAAAGTTGGGCGGAGGTTTTTTGGCGAGTGTTCATGGAAATTGTCAAGAAAAAAGACAAAGTTAGTTCATGCAGATATATCGAATGTTTGCTTTTAGCATTGCAAGTTTTATGCGAAGGGTGCCGACTCGGTTTCGTCCGAGCCCCCTTCAATCTTTTTCGTGTTCCCTCCACTCTTTGGCTTGTGCTCTTGCTTGCCGGACAGCCGCTCTGCGGCCTGTGGCTGAGAGTGGGCCGCGAAGTGGAGTGTACAGTACTCAGAGTCTAGGAGCAGATTCAACCGAGTAGATACTTGGAAAGGAAAACGGCCGGGTCGCCCGAACGTTTTTCTTCCCGGACGTTTTTCGCATGGGTGGCCTCCATCGTACACTCTTGCTAGTCAGACAGCCGCTCCGCGGTCTGTGACTAAGAGTGGGCCTTTGGTACCGCGCATGGTACTAAGCCGTCTGCAGGAACTAACGTCTCAGGCCAAGCGGCCAGCCCCCGGGCCAACTCTGGCTGGCGCCGGGGCGAACAGTGACGCTACTGTAATAAAATGCGGAGACAGCCCCCGAGCATCGCTCGTGGTTATCCATGCTTGCGTGGTGCAAAAAATATGCGGGTGAGGAGCTCACATTGATTTTCGTGTAGTCACGGTCGTCGAAGACAGCCGGCGTGACTCGGCGCTCGCAGAGCGCGTCGGCGCACCCGCTGGGTGAAGCCTTCGCCCGGCCGGTCAGGCTCGACCGGCCAGTCGGCGAGGCGTCTTGCAATGCCCTTTTTCTTCTGCCGGCTGCTAACAGCCGAACAAAACTCTTCTCTTGTCTGCGATCTTCGCGGGGGCGCGTCAGCGCACCCGCTGGGTGTAGCCCCCGAGATTCGGGCCGACTGCTGAGCAGTCGGGCCGGATCTCCCGGCAACTACTTTGTCTTCTCTCTCGCGGGGGCGCGTCAGCGCACCCGCTGGGTGTAGCCCCCGAGATTCGGGCCGACTGCTATGCAGTCGGGCCGGATCTTCCGGCAACTACCTTGTTTTCTTTCTCGCGGGGGCGCGTCAGCGCACCCGCTGGGTGTAGCCCCCGAGATTCGGGCTGACTGCTGAGCAGTCGGGCCGGATCTCCCGGCAACTTCTTTATCTTCTTTTCTTTTTCTTGTCAACCGGCTGTGTTCAGATGGACCGACTCGTCGGTCGGCAAGCCAGCAAAGTGGGCAGACGAAACAGTCGACCCAGCGGCAGCGCGGGCTGTTGACAGGAGCAGTCTGCTGGACTGCAGTCTGCAATTTTTTTTTGCCAGTCGGCTGTGTGCAGTCGGACACACTCCAACCGGCCTCAAGCATCCGACCTTTGACTTTCTTCTCCCAACCGGCAGCAACTTTGCCCCGCAGGCAGCCGGCAAATTTCTTTCTTTTTTAGTTTTCTAGCCAGCCACCACTTCTCACTGTTCATTTCTTCAGAGCATGGGGATGGCGGCAGGGCCGGCCGGTCGTGGGGAAGCCGGCCAACGCGGGCGGCGACCCGACGGACGCGCGGGGGCCGGCAAGGGCTGGAGCGGAGCGGCCGGGCCAAGGGCAGAGGCGCCGGCGACCCGGCGGCCGGGTGCCGCAGGAGGCAGAGCCGGCGGGCAGCAGCCGGCAGGTGGGAGGGCGGAGCGGCGCGAGGCGGCGCGGCCAGCAAGCGGCGAGCCGGCCACGGGACGAGTGGGAGCCGGCCGTCCCCGCCACAGCCGGCGCGGGAACAGGCGGATGCGCGGCAGCCGGTCAGCGCAGGCACGGGAGGAGCCGGATGCGGCTGGTGCGGATGGCCCAACACGGCGCGCAGGGCGGTCAGAGCCTGTCAGGCGAGGCATTGCGGAGGGACGGCTCGCGGAGCAGGCAGGGCCGAGCGCGGAGCCGGCGCGATGCGCGGAGTCGGCAGCGGCGACCTGGCCGGTGCGGGACGCGGAGCGTCTCAGGACGGAGCCGGCGCAAGGGGACCTGGCGGCCCGGCGTAGGCGAAGGCGGACGCTGCGCAGTTGGTGGAGACGAGGCGTGGAGGGGATCGAGGGGGCCCCGCGCAGGTGCCTTAGCGCGCCATGGTAGCAGCTTGCAGGGGAGGGCGGAGCGGCGCGAGGCGGCGCGCTCGGGCCGCGGCACAAGGCGGCGCGGCAAAGGACCCAGCGCATGCGGACGGAGCCGGTTGGCGACCAGCCGGGATGGAGGAACCGGTGTGGGGCAGCGAACGAGGCCGGAGCGGGACAAAGCCGGAGGCGGGGGCGCCGGTGACCCGGTGGCCGGGTGCTGCAGGAGTCGGCCGGGCGTGGGGGCGAGGCGGAGCCGGCCGGAGGCACGGCAGCGGCCGGGTGAGCGGAAGCCGGCAAGCGCGGAAGGAGCCGGGCTGAGGCGGGACGCGGCTGCGCGTGGGGCAGCCACCCGAAGCCGGCGCGGGACTCGAAGAAGCCGGCGCCGGGGCCGGGCGTGTGGCGGCTTTGCGCGGAGGGGGCGGCAAAGGAGGGCTTGCCGGCAGCGTGGCCTCTGAGCGGCGGCTCGAAGCGGCCGCAGGCGCGGCATGCGGGGCTCGCACGGATGAAGAGGTGAAGCTGTGGACGGATGGCGTGGAGTCGGCGGTGACCGAGACCGTGTAGGCGGACGGCGCAGCGGCCGGGGCCGTGGAGCAACAGCCGGAGCCGGGCGGAGCTGGAAGCTGGGCGGAGCCGGACGAGGCCGGAGTCGGGCGGCCGGCGGACGCGGTAGAGATGCGCGGCCGCGCGGCCGGTTGGAGCAGAGCTGCAGGCGGCCCGGTCCCGCGCGCGTGCGCGGGGAGGAAAGCTCGACGCAGGGGCGAAGTCGCGCCCGTGCGGGAGGCGTAGTAGGCCGGAGCTGGGTGGAGCCACGACGGAGAGGCCAGGCGCGCAGGGGTTGGAGGTCGACGCAGCGGAGGAGAAGCAGGTCGCGGACGCTGATTGCTGAGGCAGGCGCGGGACTGCAGCCAACGCCCGGCGGAGGGAGCTGCGCGTCGAGGCCGAGCGTGCTAGCTGCAAACCGAGCCATTGTATGGCCATTGTGCTTGTGTACAGGTCGTGTCCGTCCTGTATCTAACAAGTGTATGGGCGACGTATAGGGATTATACGAGGATTATTTGGGGCTTGTCCGACTTGCATCTGATCATCGTACAAGCGGTGTATGGGCATTGTTTGGGTAGTATATATGCGATGTATATCATGTATCTGGGAGGTTTCAGGCTTGTGCATGGCCAATGGTTTGACCATTGTTGACTGATGCATCTAGCTAGCTTGTAGGTGATATATGAAGGCCAGAGCAAGGCGCAACGCGGAGGAAAGCAGGCGCGAGCGGCGCGTGGACGGCCACGATCGCCCGAGACGAGGCACCGCGCGCGGCGCGCGCGCGGACGGGCAGCCGGCGTCGCAACGGTGGTGGTGAAGAAGGCGAGGCCGACGGCGAGGTCATGCCGCCCCTCACGGCCATTCCGGGGGCATGTTAATGTCGAGCCCCCGACCGCTATCGGAGAGACGGCGCGACATCGCGGTGGTGAAGACGAAGAGGCCGACGGCGAGGACGCGCCACCCCTCACGGCCGCTCCGGGGGCGGGTCGATGTCGAGCCCCCGAGCGCTACCGGGGAGATGGCGTGACGCCACGGCGGAGGCGATGAAGAAAAAGGGGTCCCGCCCGGACAGCGAAACCAGCAGCGGCGTGGTAGCAGAGTACCGACCCACGGTGGGCGCCAACTGTCGTGGTATTTCTCACGGGGGGCTTGCGAGTCGACAGATGCCACAAGGGCTTAGTGTGTGGGTAAGACTGCTGCTGATAGGCCCGGGAGCGGGTATGCGAGTAGCACGCGGTGGTTTACCCAGCTTCGGAGCTCTCCGGAGAGATAATACTCCTACTGCTGCATGTCTGAGTGTATCTAATATGTCTAGTACAAAGCGCTCCTGGAGCTGTATCTGAGATCAGTACCGTAGGTATCTGACTTGGTGTATGCCTGCATGAGACATGCTCTAGTGGCCGGCTGTGCCCATGGCCTATGGCCGAATGGGTGTGTGTGAGCTCATGCGTGAGTGAGTGTGAGTGTCCATCCCCCTGGATGGATGGATGAGTGCCCCTTTTATAGTGTGGGCTAGCTTACTATGTAAGCTATGTGGGTAGGCATGGGTAAGGCATGTCATGCTTGTCCCCTGGGTCACTCCATAAATAGTGCCAGGGGACAAGTGACACTGTACATGATGTGATCGCGGTACGGTTGTCTTGTCCGCGGTATGGCCGTCTCGTCGGTGTCTTGTCGATGTCGGGTCGGGCGGAAGTCGGCAGCCGGCTGGGGAGCCGGCGGAAGCGGCCGGGCAGTCGGACTGAGGGGCTTTGCTAGCCCCGATGTCTTGAAATATCGTCTTGCCGTCCTCGGGGTACCCATGATCGATTACTCCGACAATCGACAAGAATTTTGTGGGCCTTTACCTTGGCCGGCCCATTATGGCACACACAAATCTTGTTGGCCTTTACCTAGGCCGGCCCATTATGGCCCGCGAAATCTTGTGGGCCTTTAGCTGGGCCAGCCCATTATGGTCCGCAAAATCTCATGGGCCTTTAGTTGGGCTGGCCCATTATGGTCCGCAAAATCTTGTGGGCCTTTAGTTGGGCCGGCCCATTTAAACTTGTTGGCCGTGCCACGTGTCGACGTATCATAGGCGCCTTCTGTCCAGTGAGTGGATGACATCTGTCCCGATGATGAGCCGACACATGTTTCCTCTAGCCAATGATGATTTTACACATGGAAAATCCCCATTGGTCGGGGCTATTAACAGGTTATCGGATCCAAAACCCGACCCGATAGCTTAATGGCATTCCGTTATGGTGGATGCCACGTGTCACTTCTACGATGATAATTTTGGTAAAGTCATGGAACACTTCTACGACAGCATAAGTATGACTATCTTGATTCTGTCATAAATTTGTCATGGATGTACATGCATGACAAAAAACGCGACCTACTGTGACAAACACGTATCATCATGGAAGTGTATTTTTTTGTAGTGCTTCACGGTCACTTACGAAAGGGAGATCTGATAGAGATAATAAGATAAATATTTTTGGTATTTTTGTTGTATAGATTGAAAAGTAAAGATTGCAAAATAAACGGTGACATAAATAGCTAGTTGATGGGAAAATAATATGATGTAAAGTAGATCCGGGGGCCATAGGTTTCACTAGTGGCTTCTCTCAGGATAGCATATATTACGGTGGGTGAACAAATTACTGCCGAACAACTGATAGAAAAGCACATAGTTATGATGATATCTAGGCATGATCATGAACATAGGCATCACGTCCGTGTCAAGTAGACCAAAACAATTCTACATCTACTACTATTACTCCACACATCAACTGCTATCCAGCATGCATCTAGAGTATTAAGTTCATAAGAACATAGTAACGCATTGGGCAAGATGACATGATGTAGAGAGATAAACTCAAGCAATATGATATAAACCCCATCTTTTTATCCTCGATGGAAACAATACAATACGTGCCTTGTTGCCCCTGCTGTCACTGGGAAACGACACCGCAAGATTGAACCCAAAGCTAAGCACTTCTCCCATTGCAAGAAAGATCAATCTAGTAGGCCAAACCAAACTGATAATTCGAAGAGACATGCAAATATATAAAATCATGCATATAAGAATTCATAGAATAATCAAATATTGTTCATAGATAATCTTAATCATAAACCTACAATTCATCGGATCTCGGCAAACAGACCCCAAAAAGAATTACATCGAATAGATCTCCAAGAACATCGGGGAGAACTTTGTATTGAGAACCAAAGAGAGAGAAGAAGCCATCTAGCTAATAACTATGGACACAAAGGTCTGTGGTAAAGTACTCACACATCATCGGAGAGGCTATGGTGTTGATGTAGAAGCCCTCCGTGATCGAATCCCCCTCTGGCAGATTGCCAGAAAAGGTCCCCAGATGGGATCTCGCGGGTACAGAAGGTTGCGGCGGTGGAAAAGTGGTTTTCCTTGCTCCCCCGGATGTTTTTAGGGTATAAGAGTATATATAGGAGAAAGAAGAAGGTCGGTGGAGCCACGAGGGTGGGGGGTGATGACCCACAAGTATAGGGGATCTATCATAGTCCTTTTGATAAGTATGTGTGTCGAACCAAACGAGGAGTAGAAGGAAATGACAAGCGGTTTTCAGTAAGGTATTCTCTCCAAGCACTGAAATTATTGGTAGCAGATAGTTTTGTGAGATGGTAATTTGTAACGGGTAACAAGTAATAAAAGTAAATAAGGTGCAGCAAGATGGCCCAATACTTTTTGTAGCAAAGGACAAGCCTGGACAAATTCTTATATAGAGGAAAGCACTCCCGAGGACACATGGGAATTATCATCAAGCTAGTTTTCATCACGTTCATATGATTCACGTTCTGTACTTTGATAATTTGATATGTGGGTGGACCGGTGCTTGGGTACTTCCCTTTCTTGTACAAGCATCCCACTTATGATTAACCCCTCTTGCAATCATCCGCAACTACAAAAGAAGTATTAAGGTAAACCTAACCATAGCATGAAACATATAGATCCAAATCAGCCCCTTAAGAAGCAACTCATAAACTAGGGTTTAAGCATCTGTCACTCTAGAAACCCATCATCTACTTATTACTTCCCAATGCCTTCCTCTAGGCCCAAATAATGGTGAAGTGTCATGGTCGACGTTCACATGACACCACTAGAGGAGAGACAATATACATCTCATCAAAATATCGAACGAATACCAAATTCACATGACTACTTATAGAAAGACTTCTCCCATGTCCTCAGGAACAAACGTAACTACTCAAAAATCATATTCATGTTCATAATGAGAGGGGTATTAATATGCATAAAGGATCTGAACATATGATCTTCCATAAAATAAATCAACTAGCATCAACTACAAGGATTAATCAACACTACTAGCAACCCACAAGTACCAATCTGAGGTTTTGAGACAAAGATTGGATACAAGTTATGAACTAGGGTTTGAGATGAGATGGTGTTGGTGAAGATGTTGATGGAGATTGACCCCCTCCTGATGAGAGGATCGATGGTGATGATTTCCCCCTCCCGGAGGGAAGTTTCCCCGGCAGAACAACTCTGCCAGACCCCTAGATTGGTTCCGCCAAGGTTCCGCCTCATGGCGGCGGAGTTTCGTCCCGAAAGCTTGTTTATGATTTTTTTTCCAGGGAAAAAGACCTCATATAGCGGAAGATGGGCACCGGAGGCCTGCCATGGGGCCCACGAGGCAGGGGGCGCACCCCCACCCTCGTGGATGGTGGGTGGCCCCCCTCTGGTACTTCCTTCGCCCAATATTTTTTATATATTCTAAAACTTGCTCTCGTGAAGTTTCAGGACTTTTGGAGTTGTGCAGAATAGGTCTCTAATATTTGCTCCTTTTCCAGCCTAGAATTCCAGCTACCGGCATTCCCCCTCTTCAAGTAAACCTTGTAAAATAAGAGAGAATATACATAAGTATTGTGACATAATGTGTAATAACAGCCCATAATGCAATAAATATCGATATAAAGGCATGATGCAAAATGGACGTATCAACTCCCCCAAGCTTAGACCTTGCTTGTCCTCAAGCAGAAACCGATATCGAAAAATATGTCCACATGTTTAGAGATAGAGGTGTCGATAAAATAAAAGACGGACATGAGGGCATCATGATCATTCTTATAACAGCAACATATACAAATATTGTCATATGATCTCTTATGCTAAAGTAACAATTCATTCATAGTTTCATGTATGAATCAGAAACTTCATTGAAAACTAACAAACTATAATCTCAGTCATTGAAGCAATTGCAATTTATCATAACATCGTAAAGAGTCAATATAAGAGCTTTTCAGCAAGTCCACATACTCAACTATCATTTAGTGTTTCACAATTGCTAACACTCACGCAATATTTATGGGTATGAAGTTTCAATCGGACACAGAGAAAGATAGGGGCTTATAATATTGCCTCCCAACCGTTTACATCAAGGGTAATGTCAACAATAATAGTTCATGAAAACTCACATCCAATTAGCTATATATATAAGGATCTTTCCAACACATTGTGCTTTTCCAAAGGATAAAATGTAAAAAGGAAAGGTGAAAATCACCATGACTCTTGTATGAAGTATAAGACAAGTATAAAAGATAAGCCCTTCGTAGAGGGAAGCAGAGGTTGTCATGTGCTTTTATGGTTGGATGTACGAAATCTTAATGCAAAAGAACGTCACTTTATATTGCCACTTGTTATATGGACGTTTATTATGCAGCCTGTCTCTTTTATTTCTTCCACATCAAAAGATCGTATAGAGCTTATTTTCTCCACACTAATAAATCATACATATTTAGAGAGCAATTTGTATTGCTTGCAACAATGGCAAGTTACTTGAAGGATCTTACTCAATCCATAGGTAGATATGGTGGACTCTCATGGCAAAATTGGGTTTAAGGATATTTGGAAGCACAAGTAGTATCTCTACTTGGTGCACATAATTTGGCTAGCATGAGAGGAAAAGGCAAGCTCAACATGTTGGATGATCCATGACAATATAATTTATTTCGGATGTAAGAAAACATAACCCATTATGTTGTCTTCCTTGTCCAACATCAACTCTTTAGCATGTCATATTTTAATGAGTGCTGACAATCATAAAAGATGTCCAAGATAGTATATTTATATGTGAAGACCTCTCTTTCTTTATTACTTCCTATTAATTGCAATGATGACCAAAACTATGTTTGTTAACTCTCAACAACTTTTATTCATCATACTTTTTATATGTGAAGTCATTACTCTCCATAAGATCCCTATGATCTCTTTAAGTCTTTTCATTCTTTCTCTTCTCTTTTATTTTTATCCCCTCAAAATCACAGCAAGATAATAAGGCCCTTGACTCAACACTAATCTTTATTATGTAAAGCTCACGGACTCGATTACATAGAAGGATCATAAAGCAAAACTCAAAACTAGATCATACTAAAACTTTATTCTACTAGATCAAAATATTGCTAAATAGATCGAACTAAGAAAAACGGTAAAGATAAAGGTGTGATGGTGATACAATACCGGGGCACTCCCCCAAGCTTGGCAGTTGCCAAGGGGAGTGCCCATACCCATGTGTTTATGTTTCCTTCCTCGAAGGTGGTGATGATGGAACTGTTGATGATGTGGGCTTGTCGTCCATCTTCCAAGGCATAGGCTCACCATCATAGAAGGATGATCGAGTCTCCGGGATCCTCAAATCTGCAGCCAAACTCATCCTCTTGAATCTGTATTCATACTCACAGTTTTGGTTTTGCAGGTCATAGACCTAGGCTTGGAGATGCTCGATTTTCTCGTGAAGCTTGAAGATGGTCTCCCCGATGTGTGTGGCTTCTTGCTTGGTGTTGTTGGTGAACTCCCTGATCATTATGTGGTTGGCGTCGAGTCCATGCTCCACCATCTCTTGGCACTTGAAAACTTGTTGCTCCATTGCCTCGAGTCTTGTCCCCACGCTTCCGGTCCTCCTTGGTCCCTCAACATCACGGATGTGCAGAAACCCCTCACGCATCTCAATGGTTTGAGGGTGTTGCAGCACCTCCGCGAGGTAGGGGTTGATGACCTTCTCGAAGAACTTGTCCTTGGGGGCACTTGAAGACGTCATGGTGATCTAGATCTGTCAGAAAAATAGCTCGAAACAAAGACAGAAGATATTTGCATGATACGGTGGTCAAAACCTTCGGGAGATTATATAATGAAATTTTACCGATCAAAAGAAGAATCATGCAAGAAAACGGAGTCCGGAGAGCACACGGGGTGCCCACGATGCAGGGGGCATGCCCACCACCCTCGTGGATGCCTCGTGTCCTTCCCAGACTAGTTCTCATTTTCCTATTTTCTTAAATATTCCAAAACGGAGCAAAATTGCTATTAGAACTGTTTTGGAGTCGGTTTACTTACCGTACCACATACCTCTTCCTTTTCGGAGTCTGAAACAATCTGGAAAGTGTCCCTTATGTATTCCTATGGGGTTATGGTTTCAATAACATTAGTTTCAACATTTATAGGATTACCTGACATATAATGTTTAGTTCTTTGGCCGTTCACCACCCTCGGGTTTGTGCCTTCGAAGTTGTTGATTTTTATGGCACCGAAACGATAGACCTCGTAGATAATGAAAGAACCTTCCCAATTTGAGAGGAGTTTGCCGGCAAATTTTTTTAACGAGAGTTGTATAGCAAAACATAATCACCAACATTAAACTCACGCTTTTGTATCCTTTTTTCATGCCATATTTTAACTTTTTCTTTAAACAGTTTGGCATTCTCATAAGCCTGGGTTCTCCATTCATCAAGTGAGCTGATGACAAATAATCTCTTCTCACCGGCAAGTTTGAAATCATAATTGAGCTCTTTAATGGCCCAATATGCCTTACGTTCTAGTTCGAGAGGTAAGTGACATGTTTTTCCATAAACCATTTTATACGACATACCCATAGGATTTTCATATGCAGTTCTATAAGCCCATAATGCATCATCAAGTTTCTTGGACCAATTCTTTCTATATCTATTAACAGTCTTTTGCAAAATTAATTTAAGCTCTCTATTACTCAGTTCTACTTGATCTCTAGACTGTGGATGATATGGAGATGAAATTCTATGATTAACATCATACTTAGCAAGCATTTACGAAAAGCACCATGAATAAAATGTGAACCACCATCAGTCATTAAGTATCTAGGGACTACAGACCTAGGAAAAATAACTTCTTTAAGCATCTTAATAGAGGTGTTATGATCATCACTACTAGTTGGAATAGCTTCTACCCACTTAGTAACGTAATCAACAGCAACTAAAATATGTGTATACCCATTAGAGGAAGGAAACGGTCCCATATAATCAAAGCCCCAAACATCAAATGGTTCAATAACAACTGAATAATTCATAGGCATTTCTTGACGTCTACTAATATTACCATTTCTTTGACATTCATCACAAGACAAGACAAACTTACGGGCATCCTTGAAGACAGTAGGCCAATAAAACCCGGATTGCAATACCTTATGTGCAGTTCTGTCTCCAGCATGGTGTCCTCCATAAGCCTCGGAATGACACTTGCGTATGATCTATTCCTGTTCATGCTCAGGTACACAACGACTAATAATACCATCTACTCCTTCTTTATAAAGGTGTGGTTCATCCCAGAAGTAATGTCTTAAATCATAGAAAAACTTTTTCTTTTGTTGGATTATGAAACTAGGTGGTATAAATTTAGCAACATTGTAATTAGCATAATCAGCATACCATGGAGCAGCATGAGAAGCATTTATGACAGCCAATTGTTCATCGGGAAATCTATCATCAATAGGTAGTGGGTCATCACTAACATTCTCTAGCCTAGACAAGTTGTCTACAATGGGGTTGACAGCTCCCTTTCTATCGATAATATGCAAATCAAATTCTTGTAGTAAGAGAACCCATCTAATAAGTCTAGGTTTAGCATCTTTATTTTTCATAAGATATTTAATAGCAGCATGATCAGTGTGAATGGTTACTTTAGAATTTACAATATAAGGTCTGAACTTATCACAAGCAAATACGACTGCTAAAAATTCTTTTTCAGTAGTAGCATAATTTCTCTGGGCACTGTCCAAAGTCTTACTAGCATATTGGATAACATTTAATTTATTATCAACTCTTTGTCCTAGAACAACCCCTAAAACATAATCACTAGCTCCACACATAATTTCAAAGGGTAAATTCCAATCAGGTGGCTGGATAATAGGTGCAAAAATCAAGGCTTTCTTAAGTATTTCAAATGCTTCTACACAATCATCATCAAAGACAAATGGAACATCTTTTTGTAAGAGATTAGTCAGAGGCCTAGAAATTTTAGAGAAGTCCTTAATGAACCTCCTATAAAAACCGGCATGACCAAGGAAACTTCTTATACCTTTAATGTTCTTAGGACACGACATCTTTTCAATAGCATCAACTTTAGCTTTATCAACTTCAATACCGCTTTCAGAAATTTTATGCCCTAAGACAATACCTTCATTAACCATAAAGTGGCACTTTTTCCAATTCAAGACAAGATTAATTTCTTCACATCTCTCCAAAACTCGATCAAGGTTGCTCAAGCAATCATCAAAAGAAGTTCCACATACGGAGAAATCATCCATGAAAACCTCAACAATCTTTTCACAAAAGTAAGAGAATATAGCAGTCATACATCTTTGAAAGGTAGAAGGTTTATTTCATAAACCAAAAGGCATACGTCTATAAGCAAGGTACAGAAAGGGCAAGTAAAAGTTGTCTTTTCTTGATCCTCTTTTGACACAGGTATTTGAGAGAAACTAGAATAGGCATCTAGGAAGGAAAAATTGAGTATGTTTGGATAGTCTTTCTAGCTTTTGATCAATAAAAGGTAAAGGGTAATGATCCTTTTAGGAAGCTTTATTTAATTTGTGGAAATCAATTACCATTCTGTAACCTGTAACAATTCTTTGTGGAATCAATTCATCTTTATCATTACGAACAACAGTAATACCTTCCTTCTTAGGGACACAATGGATATGACTTACCCACTAACTATCAGCAATGGGATAAATTATACCTGCCTCCAGAAGCTTTAGTATTTATTTTCTTACCACTTCTTTCATCTTAGTATTTAACCGTCGTTGGTGATCAACAACTGGTTTCGCGTCTTTCTCCAATTTTATTTTGTGCTGGCATAGAGTGGGACTAATGCCCTTAAGATCATCAAGCGTATATCCAATAGCAACACGGTGCTTCTTTAGAGTTTTCAATAATTTCTTTTCTTCATGCTCTGAAAGGTTAGCACTAATAATAACAACATATATATCTTTCTCATCAAGATAAGCATATTTAAGAGTATCAGGTAAAGGTTTAAGCTCAAACACGGGATCACCCTTTGGTGGAGGAGGATCCCCTGGGATTTCAACAGGCAAGTTGTGTTTCAAAATAGGTCCCTGTTTAAAGAATACTTCATCTATTTCCCTTCTTTAATTCATAAACATACCATTTTCATGGTCGAGCAAATATTGTTCTAAAGGATCACTAGGAGGCACGGCAATAGAAGCAAGACCAATAATTTCATCTTTACTAGGCAATTCTTTATCATGGGGTTGTCTACGAAATTTAGCAAAATTAAACTCATGAGACATATCCCCCAAACCAATAGTAACAACATCCTTTTTGCAGTCTATCTTAGCATTAACAGTATTCAAGAAGGGTCTACCAAGTATAATGGGGCAAAAGTCATCTTGTGGGGAACCAAGAACAAGAAAATTAGCAAGATATTTAACTTTCCCACACAAGACTTCAACATCTCTAACAATTCCAACTGGTGAAATAGTGTCTCTATTGGCAAGCTTAATTGTAACATCAATTTCCTCTATCTCAGCGGGTGCAATATCATGCATAATTTCTTTATATAAGGAATGAGGTATTGCACTTGCACTAGCACCCATATCACACAAGCCATGATAGCAATGATCTCCTATTTTAACATAAATAACAGGCATGCCTAAAACAGGTCTATGTTTAATTTTAGTATCGGATTTAGCAATTCTAGCAGCTTCATCACAGAAGTAAATAACATGCCCATCAATTTTATTGGCCAAGATATCCTTAACCATATCAATACTAGGTTCAACTTTAATTTGCTCAGAGGGTGTATGTGTTCTAGGATTACTCTTACGAACAACAGTTGAAGCTTTAGCATGATCCTTTATTCTAACAGGGAAAGGTGGTTTCTCAATATAAGTAGCAGGAACAACAGAATCATTATAAGTAATAGTCTTTTCTTCAACTTTAATAGGTGCAACTACTTTTACTTCAATGCGAGGATTATATTGAAACCACTTCTCCGTAGGGAGATCAACATGAGTAGAAAAGGATTCACAGAAAGAATCTACTATCTCAGAGTCAAGTCCATATTTAGTACTAAATTCACGAAAGGTATCAATATCCATAAAATATTTAACACAATCAAACTTTGGAGTTATACCTGACTCCTTACCTTCGTTGAGATCCCAATCTTCGGAGTTGCGTTTAATTATTTCTAATAAATCCCATTTTAATTCAATAATCTTCATCATAAAAGAACCAGTACAAGAAGTGTCGAGCATGGAGCAATTATCGAGAGAAAGCCGAGCATAAATTTTTTGAATAATAATTTCTCTTGAGAGCTCATGATTGGGGCATGAATGTTACATTGACTTAAGCCTCCCCCAAGCTTGAGCGATGCTTTCTCCTTCGCGGAGCCAAAAATTATATATATAATTATGGTCACATTGAACAAGATGCATAGGATAAAACTAGTGATCAAATTCCAATTTCAATCGGTTGTAGTTCCATGATCCCATATCATCACATAGCCTAAACCATGTCAATGCCTTTCCCTTCAAAGATAAAGGGAAGACCTTCTTCTTGATAACATCCTTGGGCATACCTGCAAGCTTAAATAATCCACAAACTTAATCCACATAGATTAGGTGCAGATCGGGATGTAAAGTTCCATCACCTGTGAAAGAATTAGCTAGAAGTTTCTCTATCATACCCGAAGGAATTTCAAAGTAAAAAATTTCATTAGGTTCAGTAGGTTGAGGAGCAACTCTTTGCTCTACTGGTCGGGGTGAAGATACCCCAAACAAGCCCCTCAAAGGATTATGTTCCTTAGTAACAAGTGACAGTAAATTTCAGCACACTATATAAATTTTTCCTTACCAGATTCCACCTACCAAAGGCGCTTACCTCCCCGGAAACGGTGCCAGAAAAGAGTCTTGATGACCCACAAGTATAGGGGATCTATCGTAGTCCTTTTGATAAGTAAGAGTGTCGAACCCAACGAGGAGCAGAAGGAAATGATAAGCAGTTTTCAGTTAGGTATTCTCTGCAAGAACTGAAATTATCGGTAACAAATAGTTTTGTGATAAGGTAATTTGTAACGGGTAACAAGTAATAAAAGTAAATAAGGTGCATCAAGATGGCCCAATCCTTTTTGTAGCAAAGGACAAGCCTGGAAAAACTCTTATATAAAGGAAAACGCTCCCGAGGACACATGGGAATTATCGTCAAGCTAGTTTTCATCAGGTTCATATGATTCGCGTTCGGTACTTTGATAATTTGATATGTGGGTGGACCGGTGCTTGGGTACTGTCCTTCCTTGGACAAGCATCCCACTTATGATTAGCCCCTATCGCAAGCATCCGCAACTACAAAAGGATTATTAAGGCAAACCTAACCATAGCATGAAACTAGGGTTTAAACATCTGTCACTCTAGCAACCCATCATCTACTTATTACTCCCCAATGCCTTCCTCTAGGCCCAAACAATGGTGAAGTGTCATGTAGTCGACGTTCACATGATACCACTAGAGGAAAGAGAACATACATCTCATCAAAATATCGAACGAATACCAAATTCATATAACTACTTACAGAAAGACTTCCCACATGTCCTCAGGAATAAACGTAACTACTCACAAATCATATTCATATTAATAATCAGAGGGGGTATTAATATGCATAAAGGAGCTTAACATATGATCTTCCACCGAATAAACCAACTAGCATCAACTATAAAGTGTAATCAACACTACTAGCAACCTACAGGTACCAATCTGAGGTTTTGAGACAAAGATTCGATACAAGAGTTGAACTAGGGTTTGAGATGAGATGGTGATGGTGAAGATGTTGACGGAGATTGACCCCCTCCCGATGAGAGGATCAATGGTGATAACGATGGTGATGATTTCCCCCTCCTGGAGGGAAGTTTCCCTGGCACAACAGCTCCGCCGGAGCCCTAGATTGGTTCCGCCAAGGTTCCGCCTCGTGGCGGCGGAGTTTCGTCTCGTAAGCTTGCTTCTAATTTTTTCCAGGACGAAAGACTCCATATAGCCAAAGATGGGCATCAAAGGGATCCTAGGGGGCCCACGAGGCAGGGGGGCGCGCCCAGGGGGTAGGGCCCGCCCCCCCACCCTTGTGGATGGTGGGTGGCCCCCCTCTAGTACTTCTTTCGCCCAATATTTTTTATATATTCTGAAACATGCTCCCGTGAAATTTCAGGACTTTTGGAGATGTGCAGAATAGGTCTTTAATATTTGCTCCTCTTCCAACCCAGAATTCCAACTGCCGGCATTCTCCCTCTTCATGTAAACCTTGTAAAATAAGAGAGAATAGGCATAAGTATTGTGATATAAGGTGTAATAACAGCCCATAATGCAATAAATATCAATATAAAAACATGATGCAAAATGGACGTATCAGGACACAAATTTGATTTTTCAACCAATATATATGCACTGGAGCTCGTGCATGTAGTTCAAATTTGAATTATGCACATGAAATGCCTAGAAAACCCAGTTAATGTATAAAAATGTCCAAACGAACCCTGAAAATTTCCAAAAGTAAACACAACACTCCTGTTGTTCTATGTTGACACTAGAAATTTTTTGAAAGCAATTAGAGGCAACGAATATCGTTTCGTCCCCAAAGGTGGCACGTTCCCTACCGAAACCATCACGCTTGTTGTCGGAGTAATGGGCCACGGGTAGGCTAACCCGAGGCCCAGAACCTTTCAAGACATCGGGGCAGGCTGCGCCCCTCAAGATCCCAAGACGAAGAGTCGCCTTCTAAGGAGCCGACGACAAGACGGCCGACTGACCACTCACGACCGAGTCCCAGGGACGACTGCAGGGATAAGCCGACGCCTGACTGGCGACTTCCAGAGAAGCCAGCTTTGGGGATTTGGCCTGCGACTCCAACAAACCCCATGACCTCATCAAGAGGGATGGGGCAGGGGAGTGGCTACAGTGAAGCCCACTCCCGCCCCTTACCAAGGGCAGGCATGGCCACAACACGCCGTACCCCGGAAGATCTCCGTGCGGTGTGGCACTGTTGCCATACCAGCCCTGAAATCAACACCATAGGATTGAATCCTGTACCCACGACGGCTTGTCTGTACGGCCCAAAGGCAGCGGGTCCCACCAGTCAGTGAGACCCCAGGAGACGGCAAGAGGGCCACCAGTCGGACCCGTCAGGAGTCGGCCCCGGGGAGTCGGCCGAGCCCTCCCCCGGGGCCCACGCGCCATTAATCAAGATGTGATGGAGAGTGGCAATAGTGATCGCTTGCCAGGCGGCGGGGCTGTTGCCACGACCGTACGATCAAACCCGCGTCATCAGAAGCACAACTACAGTAATCAGCAGCCGGCAAGACCCGCCCGCGGCGGACGCGGCCTGTCGGCTCCGTACCAGGCCAGTCGGCGGGGAAGACGGAGGCCAGAGGCGCTGACGGCGGGGCCCGCGTCCAGCCGGATTACCATTGTACCCCTGGGGGGTAGGCCTATATAAATCCCCAGGGCACCCATGCAAAGGGTTGGAACCCATTAGCTCTAGACCAGATCATATAGGAGGGAGAGAGCTAGCCTTGCCCTCTCCTACCTCCAGGAAACAGCTCGAGGAGCAATCGTGTAAACACTTTGCCATAGTGATCATGCGGAGACCCCGCAGAGCAGCAGTAGGGGTATTATCTCCCCGGAGAGCCCTGAAGCTGGGTAAGATTCACCGGCGTGCATGTCTTCGCCTCACCCCGTTTCCAGGCACCGGCGACATTCTACTCGCCCCCACCATGATAAGCCATCCTTTGGCATATGTCGCACCTAACCCCCGACATTTGGCGCCCACCTTGGGGCATGGTGCACCGCCGTCCGGAGACCTGTTCTGGATGGGAACCCTTTTCCTCCCTGGCGAGCGCAGCCACCCAAGCACGCCAGACGGGGTTTGCGCCGACGCGCTGCGCGGCGTTGAGATCGCATGCGCGGCCAGCTGCCTGGCCGAACTCGTCGGCGAGGTTCGCCTCTCCGACGAACCTGCATCCAACGCAGGCACGAGCGGCTCCGAGAGCCTCCTCGCGGGCCTCCTCAATCAAATCCACGTTTCCGGCGAGCCTGCCGTAGACTTGGAGTCTGTAGGCTCCACCGACCCGATGCTGGTCGACTCCGACACCGCGTCGCTCGACGCGTTCCCCACCAATGTGGTGGTCTATGACGAGCCTCTCCCTTGCGCGGAGATTAACGGAAGCACCGTCACCGAGGTGCTCGTCATCAGTCATGACGAGCTCCCCGGCGGAGGAGCGCATGACTCACTCGGCGCGGCGCTACAAGACCTAACTGCGCCCATCCCGGAAGACGCTGACGCAGAGACGTTGGAGGCGTGCCGCCATCAGCTCGTTGAAGGCACGAAGAAGTTGGCCAGCATGAGACGCTTGTCAGAAGCCTACCAGCGGGAGATGGATCGCGCCGTCGGCGGCTCGCCGGCCCCGGCAGAGCCCAGCCGCCTTGGCGCGGTCCAGCAGCACGGCATAGCCATCGCCAACCTGTTTGGGGCAAGCCGCCCTATATACGCTACCCCAGCGGAGAACATCCGAGCTGCCCAGGCAGCGGCGGAAGAGCTGGACAATTTCGAGGGCGAAGAACGCCGCGTCATGATGGAGCGAGTCCAGCGGCTCCTCGACGCGGCTGCCGCACAAAACAAGGCCGGCTGCCGCACGGAGGCGCCGCAGCGGCAAAACGATGACCTTCGCCGAGATCAAGGTGCGATGTCTCGGACGCCGACTGGCGGCGCCCAAGGAAGAAGAGACAAGGATCCGGCTGTCAGCCACAGTCAGACTCGCATTACCATAGAGCGCGACCGAGACGGCCATCCAAGAGCAGTGGAACGATGGGACGACTGTCCGCCTCCCCCTCCTCGCTAGGAGAGGCGAGTCTCCCCGCCGCCTGTTGACCATCCGACTCTCGGCGACTGCCTTGGCCGCCGAGAGGGAGTTGGAGAGAATGAAGCCCGCCACCAGAACGACCGACTTCACCGATGCCTAGCGCTGGAAGAAGAAGACGAGCTGGGTCCGCCTTGTTTCGGGCCCCGCATTCGGGACGAGCCCTTTCCCAGAGGGTTCACACTCCCAAGAGACACGCCCAAGTTTACCGGCTACGTGAAGCCGGAAGACTGGCTAGTCGACTACTCCACGGCTGTCAGCATAGCAAATGGCAACAAGCGTGTCACCGTAAAGTACGTTCCACTCATGCTCCAGGGCACGCCCCGGACATGGCTAAACAGCCTGAAGCCCCGCAGCATCAACAGCTGGGTAGACTTCACCGAAGCATTCGTCCGCAACTTCACCAGCACGTACAAGCGTCCTCCCAAGCCTTGTCAGCTCTCCTTGTGCGTGCAAGGCCCCGACGAGTCGACTCGCGATTACCTCACGCGTTGGGCCGAGCTTCGGAACTCCTGCGAGGGTGTGCACGAGGTGCAGGCCATCGAGGACTTCACAGCCGGGTGTAGAGAAGGCACCCTCCTCAAGCACAAGCTCCTCTGCGATGAGCCAGAAACCCTCGACGAGCTGCTGATCATAGCGGACAAGTACGCCATGGCCGACTCCTCCATGAAGGCGGAGACTCAAATCAGCATGACTGGCAAAGTGGCCCCTCAAGCTCCAAGAACTCCGGCGGGAGATGCCAACCGGCGACAACAGCAGGGCGACCACAAGCGCAAGGCCCCACAGCCGGCTTCCAGCAGCCGGCAGGTCGCGATCGTTGAAGCCCGGCAGCCGGATGGGGAGCCTCCGCCCAAGCGACAGAAGGGCAGCAAGACAAACTGGTTGCCGGCCTTCTCCTATGAGTAGATCGTGGATGGACCTTGCAAGTTCCATAGCGGTGCGAAGCTGTCGAACCACACCACCCTGAAGTTCCACTGGCTCATCAGGAACGCCAAGGGAGACGGCCTCCTGCCTCCCCCGCCTGTTGGGCAGCCGCCTCCGCCTCTGCCCCAGCAGCCAGCTGTCAGGCCAGTCGGCGCAGTGCAAGACAAAATACCCTGAAGAACACGGAGCCTACATGGTGTTTACCAGTATGGCTGATGATCGACGCAGCAGGCGGCTGCAGCGACAAGAGGTGAATGCGGTAGCATCAGAGACGCCAGAGTTCATGCACTGGTCCGAGAAGCCCATCAGCTGGAGCAGGGCTGACCACCCAGAGGTGATGCCAAGTCCGGGCTCCTATGCCTTGGTCTTGGACGCCACCTTTGCTACGGATAGACGAGCCGCGAGTTTCTCGCGAGTTCTGATAGACGGAGGCAGCATCATCAATATCCTATACAAGGACACTATGTAGAAGTTAGGAATCAAGCAAAGACAGCTTCAAAACAGCCGGACTGTGTTCCGCGGCATTGTTCCTGGGCTTTCCTGCTCACCAATCGGCAAGATTTTGATGGACGTCCTCTTCGGAGACAAAGATCACTTCCGCCGAGAGTCGGTTTGGTTTGAAGTGGTGGACCTTGAGAGCCCATACCATGCGCTACTCGGCCGACCCACCTTGGCCAAGTTCATGGCGGTCCCCCACTACGCCTACCTCAAGATGAAGATGCCCAGTTCCAGGGGAATTCTGACTATAGCCGGCGACTACCGGAAGTCGTCTGCCTGTGCGGCTGAGAGCAGTCGGCTGGCCGAGTCCCTGGTAATCGCGGCCGAGAAGCGGCTCCTTGAGCGAGTTGTGGCGATGGCCGGCAAGCAGCCTGAGGTATCGCCCAACCCAAAGGAGTCGGAGGCTGAGGGTTTGTTCAAGCCGGCCAAAGAGACAAAGAAGATACCCTTGGATCCGGAGCACTCAAAGAGGTACGCCGTCGTAGGTGCAAACCTCGACAGCAAATAGGAAGGCGAGCTCATCGATTTCCTTCGTGAGAATCGGGACATCTTCGCATGGTCCCCCAAAGACATGCCAGGTGTACCGACGGAATTCGCCGAGCACAAGTTACATGTCCGATCTGATGCAAAGCCGGTCAGGCAGCCCCTGCGCCGCCTATCAAAAGAGAAGAGAAGAGTTGTTGGAGAAGAGATAGCCCGACTCCTAGAAGCCGGCTTCATTATGGAAGTATTCTTTCCAGAATGGCTAGCAAATCCGGTCCTGGTACTAAAGAAGAACAAGCAGTGGCGAATGTGTATTGACTACACGAGCCTCAACCAGGCCTGCCCCAAGGACCCGTTTGCTCTACCGAGAATCGATCAGGTGATAGACTCCACAGCCGGATGCGAGCTGTTGATTTTTTTGGATGCATACTCAGGATATCACCAGATCAAGCTGAACCCGGCTGATAGACTGAAGACCGCCTTCATCACACCGTTTGGAGCCTTCTGCTAACCTCACCATGACGTTCAGCTTGAGGAATGCCGGCGCCACCTTTCAGCGTTGCATGCAGAAGTGCCTCCTCAAGAATCTCGGCAGGAACGCCCACGTCTACGTAGACGACGTGGTGGTGAAGACGGAAAAGCATGGAACGCTGCTGGAAGACCTCAAGGAGACCTTTGAGAACCTACGCCGATGCCAGATCAAGCTCAATCCTGAGAAGTGTGTCTTTGGAGTACCAGCCGGCCAGCTCCTTGGCTTCCTGGTCTCTGAACGCAGCATAGAATGCAACCCAGTAAAGATCAAGGCCATTGAGAGAATAGAGGTACCCAGCCAATTGCTGGATGTGCAAAAGTTCACCGGCTGCTTGGCGTCCTTTAGCTGATTCATCGGTCGGCTGGGCGAGAAAGCTCTCCCCTTATACCAACTCATGAAGAAGACCACTTTTTTCGAGTGGAACCATAAGGCAGACGAAGCTTTTCTCCAGCTGAATAAGATGCTGACTACTCCGCCCGTCCTGGCGGCTCCGACTTCCAAGGAACCTATGCTCCTGTACATCGCCGCCACCAGCAGGGTGGTCACCACGGTCATTGTAGTGGAACGCAAGGAGGAAGGCAAGGCACTACCTATCCAGAGACCGGTATATTACCTGAGCGAAGTACTGTCGACCTCCAAGCAGAACTACCCCCACTACCAGAAGATGTGCTATGGCGTACACTTTACTGCCAAGAAATTGAAGCCTTACTTTCAAGAGCATCCAATCATGGTGGTCTGCACGGCCCCGCTTGCCGAGATCATTGGTAGCCGAGATTCTTCTGGCCGAGTGGCCAAGTGGGCCATAGAGCTGGCTCCCTACACCATCCACTACCAGCCCCGCACCGCTATCAAGTCACAAGCACTGGCCGACTTCCTCGTCGACTGGGCCAAGACCCAGTACCTACCTCCAGCGCCTGACTCCACCCATTGGCGGATGCATTTCGACGGCTCCAAGATGCGCAACGGCTTGGGAGCCGGCGTCGTCCTCACCTCTCCTAAAGGCGACAAGCTCAAATACGCACTGCAAATCCATTTTGCCGTCTCCAACAACGTCGCCGAGTACGAGGCGCTCATTCACGGGCTCCGGCTGGCCAAAGAACTTGGCATCCGCCAGATCTTGTGTTATGGCGACTCGGACTTAGTGGTCCAGTAGTCATCTGGCGACTGGGACGCGAAAGATGCAAACATGGCGAGTTACCGTTTCCTCGTGCAGCAACTCAGCGGGTATTTTGAAGGGTGCGAGTTCCTCCATGTGCCAAGAAACTACAACGACCAAGCAGACGCCTTGGCACGAATAGGCTCTACCCGCCAAGCAATACCATCCGGCGTCGCCCTTCAACGCCTCCTCAAGCCGTCTGTCAAGCCTTCACCAGAATCAGACTCCATTTTTGTGCCGGCTCCTCCCGAAGACGTCGGATCCGTTTCCAGAGCCCCGGCAGTTGGTACGGGGATTTTGGCAGATAGCTCCAAAGCCGCCACAGTCGAGCCCGGCCCGGGGACTGCGGCGGCAGACTCGAAGACTCCAGAACTCGACCCAAGCACTACTAGGAAAAGGGCTACTAATGGCGCACCAGTTTTGCCTACTAATGGCGCATCACTGGTGCGCCATTAGTATCACGCCACTAGTATTTTTTACTAATGGCGCACCACTGGTGCGCCATTAGTATAGGCCACAGTGCGCCATTAGTATAGGCCACTGGTGCGCCATTAGTATTTTTGAAATTTGAAGGCGGGAAAATAGAAGTGGTGCACCGTCTAACCCCCACCGTGCGCCATTGCTACTTTTGAATTTTGAATTTGGATCTGGATCGTGATTTTTTTGCCCATTTTTTGCTCGTTTTTTTGCTCGTTTTTTGGCACGATATTATTTCAAATTTTGTTCCTGTTTTTGGATCTTGTACATTCTTTTGTCGTGTTCTTTTGCCGGAGAGGAGTTCGCCGGAGAGGAGGAGGAGGAGGTCACCGGAGAGGCGCTCGCCTACATTGCCGGAGAGGAGGAGGAGGAGTTCGCCGGAGAGGAGTACACCGGAGCATCGGAGAGGAGGAAGGAGAAACCATGAGGGGATGGGAGGAGAGGAGGGAGGAGGAGCTCACCGGAGAGGAGGGGGGAGAAACCGTGAGGGGAGGGGAGGGGAGGAGAGGATGGAGGAGGAGGTCGCCGGAGAGGAGGAGGAGGAGGTCGCCGGAGAGGAGGAGGGTAGTATGGTGGAGGAGAGAAGGGAAGATGGAGTGGAGGAGTGGAGGAGAAGAATGAAGAGGTAAGGAGGAGAGGATCATGCCCATCCATATATACGGCATAGTAATGGCGCACCGCGGGTAGGTGCGCCATTACTAACTTTTTTTTATTTTTTTGATTTATTTTGAATTTTGAAGGCGGGAAGATACTAATGGCGCACCATGGGCAGGTGCGCCATTAGTAACTTTATTTATTTATTTTGACTTATTTTGAATTTTGAAGGCGGGAAGATAGTAATGGCGCACCATGGGTAGGTGCGCCATTAGTAAGTTTGAATTTTTTTGAATTTTTTTGCCTCTCCAGATCTTAAAAGCCCCGTATCTTTTTTTCTGTTAGGTTTTTGAGGATTTTTAAAATGTTTAACGGGGTTCCCCCCATTAAATTCGGATGTAACTTTTCGAGTAGATGATTTTTCATATAAAAACTTTTTCATCCGAGTTCATATGCAAAATTTATGCCCATTTTACAAATTCTCGAGAGATTTCGCAAATAAAGTTGAAATTCATATTTGTAAATTTTCACTACTAGACCACATATCACATGGGAAACTTATTTTCTTTTATTTTTTTGACATTTCCATCATTTATTTTTATTTTTTTAAACTGAAAAGGCAGTCCACGGGGGGGGGGGGTGCATTCGGTGGAAGTGGTGGCCAAGTTACTAATGGCGCACCGTGGGAGTGGTGCGCCATTACTAGTTCAACTAGTAATGGAACTAGTAATGGCGCACCACTCCCACGGTGCGCCATTAGTATTTGGACACTAATGGCGCACCAACACATGGTGCGCCATTAGTATATAGTAATGGCGCACCACATGTCTGGTGCGCCATTAGTGTCAATTCCATCTATAGCCCTTTTCCTAGTAGTGAAGGGCCGCGCCAGCCGGCCTGGGGACTTCATTAACCCAGCAAGCGGTTGTTGACTCCAACCCGCCGCCTCCCAGCCCAACCACCCTCGTCCAAGTCGCAGTTCTGGCAGTCGAAGAAATAGCAGCACCCTCATGGGCCCAGCCCATCCTCAAATTCCTGGTGAGCAAAGAGCTGCCAACTGATGAGACCTCATCTCGGCAAGTACAACGCCGGGCGGCAGCCTACACCATAGTCAACAGAGAGCTGGTCAGGCGCAGCGTCACTGGTGTCTACCAGCGCTGCGTAGAGCCAGAGCAAGGCCAAGCAATTCTCAAAGACATCCATCAAGGCGAGTGCGGCCACCATGCGGCTTCAAGAGCGCTCGTCGCAAAAGCCTTTCGACACGGTTTCTTCTGGATGACTGCCTTAGAAGAAGCCAAGGAATTGGTCCAAAAATGCTAAGGGTGCCAGAAGTTCAGCTCCAAGCCGCACCAGCCGGCTTCTACACTCAAGACCATCCCCATTGCCTGGCCTTTCGTAGTTTGGGGTCTAGACATGGTGGGACCATTCAAGATAGCACGAGGTGGCCTAATTCACTTACTCGTCGCAGTAGACAAGTTCACCAAGTGGATAGAAGCAAAGCCAATCAAGAAGCTGAACGGTCCGACTGCCGTAACTTTCATCTCTGATATCACAATTCGGTACGGCATACCACACAGCTTCATCACCGACAACGGCACAAATTTGGCCAAAGGCGCCTTGGCCCGTTTTTGCGCAACACAGGGCATCCGACTGGACCTAGCGTCCGTCGCCCACCCACAGTCAAACGGTCAGGTGGAGCGAGCAAACGGCCTCATCCTGTCCGGCATCAAACCCCGGCTGATCGAGCCTCTGGAGCGCTCGGCTGGCTGCTGGCTCGACGAGCTACCAGCCGTCCTCTGGAGTCTGCGCATGACTCCAAACAAGTTAACCGGCTTCACACCTTTCTTCCTCGTCTACGGTGCCGAAGCCGTCATCCCAACGGACATAGAGTTCGACTCCCCATGAGTCACCATGTACACCAAGGAGGAAGCAGAAGAAGCACGACAAGACGGCGTCGATCTGCTAGAAGAGGGCCGGCTGTTGGCACTCAGCCGGGCCAGCATCTACCAGCAGAGCCTATGCCGATACCACAACAGGAAGGTCAAGCCAAGATCTTTCCAAGAGGGTGACCTTGTGCTCCGGCTGATCCAGCGCACAGCCGGTCAGAACAAGCTGTCGGCGCCTTGGGAAGGCCCTTTCATCAACAGCAAAGTACTGGGCAACGAGTCCTACTACCTGATTGATGCTCAGAAGCCCCGAGCACGCAAGAGGGATGACTCCGGCAAGGAGACAGAGCGGCCATGGAATGCAAATCTCCTCCGAAGATTTTACAGTTGATGCAGTATGTACCACGCTACCTTTTGTATTAAAGTACCAAGACTTCGGGCCCCCCGAGACGAACTCGGGGACTGCCCTCTTTTGTCTGTATGATAAAAATTATGCCTACAAGTACGTTACTCTTTGTTATGCCGCCTAGCACTGGGCTCGACAAGTCGGCCCGGGGACTTGCCGCCTTGCACTATGAAATGCATCCTGCAGCCGGACAAGTAGTGTGCAACACCTAAACCGTCTCCTGTTAGAAGCCGCAGCTCGCAGAAGCGACTGTATGGTGGGCACAAGTAAGGTAGAATGGGTGTTCGCACGAAAAAATGGCTAAGGACTCAAAGCATAAAACATAGCTCAAGACGGCTTCCAGCCTTTTTTTTCACAAACCGACTCTCGAATAGTCGGATTGCCGCCTTCTATTCAACTTGCTCAAAAACTCTTAAAAACGGCTAAGTACTTGCCTTCCCAAAGTTGCCAAGCATTTGATCCAGTGGCAGTCCGCAGAGCGGCTGTCTGATTGGCAAGGCAGGCAACTAAGGGAAAGCGGCAAAGGAAAAAAGCCAAAAGAGCAATGAGCAAGAAAAGATAGAACTCGGATAAATATATTTACATAGCATAGGCCCTTGGCCGAATCTTCGAGCAGAATTTCAAAATACACCCCACGAGTGGAATTGTGCGAATTAACAATTTCTTCAAAGACTACTTAAGCAGATAAAATAAAGGTAAAGCGGCAGGTTAGGAAGCAGCAGACGAATTCGGAGGGTCGGAGGAGGCGGCAGCGTCAGGCGTCGGGGCGGCCGGCTGGCTAGTCTCGGCTTGATCGCCTCCGGCGGCAGTCGGGTCGGTCGCACGCGGCTCGTTGCTGGAGGCGCGGTCGAGCTGAGGCTGGCCGTCTGCTCCGTCTTCTGGTGCCTCCGTCTCGCCTCCGTCCTCCACCTCGCCTTCCTCCTCGACGCTGGAGCCAATCACCTCCGCCGACTCTGCGCCGTAGTCTGGGTTCATCCCAAACCACTCCGGCGGTACCTCCTCGCCATCTTCAGACCGCTCAGGGACGAAGATGCTGGTGTCGGTGTACTCGGCGATCACCGCAGCACGCTTGACGAGGGCGTCTTCCACAGCTGCTAGCTCCGGCTGGGCCTTCGGCCGAAGTGTGGCCAGCCGGTCTAGATCCAGCCCCGGATACCACGCCTTGACGAACTCCAAGGCCCGGCGCGCCCCATCTCGGGCCAAAGAACCCTTCCAGGCGTCAAGACGACCAGCCGCGACCTCTAGCCAGTCGACCATCAGGCAGGGGGTGCGCGGAGCCTGCATGTCTGGCCACAGGGCGGCAATCGCCTGGGCATCGACACACTGAAGCCGGCGCATCATCCGGTGAGTCGGCCGAAGGCGAGCCTCGATGCTCAGGATGTGCTCGTCAAGGGTTCGGGGGGCGTCGGCGGCGATCTCTGTGCCCTCCGCCCTCCGACCTTCACGGTCAGCCTCGATGGCTTGGATGGCGGCCTGCGAGTGCCCAGGAAAGAAGTCTGCCAAGATGGAAGAAACGAAGAAGCAAGTCAAAAACCAGGAGTCGGCACGACTTATAATCGGCAGCTCGAAGAAAGAAAGTAAAGAAATTCACCATCAACGATGTCTTCAATCTCATGGAAGCCGGAGGCCAGCATCGCCTCCTTGTCAGACCAGGAGGAGCACTCGCTCGTGAACTCGGCCAGGAGGGCGGTCTCCGTCTCTTCCGCCTCCCTCTGCGTCTTCACAAGCAGCTCCTTCCGCACTGCCAATTGAGTGGCTAGCAGATCACGCTCCGTGGCGAGCTTGCTACACTCCTCCCCTTTGGCGCGCAATGCGGAGTTGGCTTCGCTCAGCTGCTGTTGAAGAGCAGCGTTGGCTCCTGAAAAGAAGGAAGAAAGAAGGCGTTAAGTCATCAATAAAGAAGATCGCCGGGGAGATCCGGCCCCACTGCTCAGCAGTCGGCCCGAATCTCGGGGACTACAGCCCGCGGGTCCGCCAGCGCGCCCCCGCAGAGAAGACAAAGGACTTACTCCGGCTCTCCGACAAATCGGCGGTCCACTTGCCCAGCTCTTCAACGTTACGGTTGAAGGCAGTGACGCGGAGGTTGTGGTAATCCTGCGTCAAGCGTTTCAGACAAAAAGTCAATACCCAGGTTCATGAATTGGAGTTCCGGGCCGCCTGCTCAGCAGCCAGCCTGAAACTCGGGGACTACACCCAGTGGGTGCGCTGGCGCGCCCCCACAGAGAGGAACAAGGAAACAAGGACCAAAGGAAAAAACATACCCAGACGACTGCCTGCGACGCCAGGTACGCCTTGGTGCAATTCTGGAGAGCGTCGCCCTCAGCATGAAGCTTCGCCTGGACGTCCAGAAGCGCCTGGTTCAGCGGCGTTGTGCCGCCTCCTCGCACCCACCCAATGGGCGCGGCGCTTGTCGCTTCGGCGTCTGGGATCGCCGAGCTGGCGGTGCCGGCCTCTAGGGGGCGGGGTGCCGAAGTCGCCTTCTCCACACGGCGGCGCGTCGGCGAGCCGACTTGGAGGAGTAACCTCGCCATGGCCTCGTCTTCGGTCGGCGGCACCGGAGGGTCTGCTGGCTGCTTGCCTTGCGCACTTTCATATGGCGGCGGAGGCGGCGGTGGAACGATCACGTCCAGCGTAGAGGGGTCATCGCCTTCCCTCTCCACGACGGGGTTCTCGCCGCCGGCTTCCCCAGACTGCCCCGTGGACTCCGGAGGCGGCGGCGCAGAGTTTAGCAGGGTGACGAACACCGCCGATTGGCGGCGTGTGGCCTCCTCAGCCTGCCGCTTCATCGCGGTGGCGGCTTCGGCCTCCGCCAGTTTTTTCTTGGCAGAGGCCTCCGCCTTCTCCAGGCGAACGACCTCTTCTTCGTTGCGCTTCTCCTGCGCATTCCGCTCTGTCGCCTCCCGAAGGTCAGCAGCGGGGTCAATCCGCCGAGTGGTGGCGGACGTCTCCGCTGACCCCATGACGGAGGCGGCGGTGACCCTCTCAAGAGTAAGGGGAGCCCTGAAGAAAGGGAAGCAAGCAAAAGACTCAGGCAAAGCCACAAAGAAAGAATAAAGCATTGAGACAGAATACTCACGTGGAGACCAATGGCGGCTTCTTCACTTCCTTACGGAAGCGGATGGCCTTCGCAGCCGCCTCGTCCCGCTAGGTCGCCGCAGCCGAACCCTTGGGCTTCTTCGGCCGACTGCCGAACAAAGTCGGCATGGCCCTGCGCTTCTTCCCGCCGCCTGGAGCACCCGGCGCGGCAGGAGAGCCGGCACCAGGCTGGCTGGCTCCTGGCCGATGGCGGGGGGCGACTTCTCCCTCGGTGTCGTCGTCAGGCCAGTCGGTGAAAGTGGCCGAAGGCCTGAAGTCGCCTGCTGCTCCTCCTCCTCCCTCCGCGTCGTCCTCCAGATCCGTCACCCCCAGATCAGCGTCGTCGACGTCGCTCTCTGCCCGGTCGGCGAGTAACTCGCGGGCCGGCCCCGAGGTGCCGGCTGGCGGGTGGAGGAGGGGATTCTGACCAAAGCCGACTGGTTAAAACAAACTCGGCAAGAAAGAAGACAATCCAAAGAAAGAAAGGAAAGGTAACTCACCACGGGCGGGGGGTTGGCGCGGGAGTACGGCTCCTTGCCGAACCACCAATCCTCCAGGAGCTTGCTGTCTGAGAGGTAGTTCACCATGAAGGCCACCTCCTCGTGAGGCATGTCCTTGGTGCACATCCGACTCGGGTCGCGGTGCCCGCTCATTTGGCATATCATATGGGGGCGGCCTTGGAGCGGGAGGACTCGGCGCACCACAAAGGCGGCCAGCAGGTCTGGACCAGTCAAGCCCTCCGACTGCATCAGCACTCGGAGTCGCGCGAAGGCGCTGGCTCCCGCAGGCGTTAGCGACTTGGCCCGATACGACCAGTTGGGTAGTCTCCCAGCCGGCGGGTCGGCTTCGAAAGCTGGCAGGTTGACCTAGTCGCCCCTTATAGAGACGCTCCTGATGTAGAAGTACGATCTCTACCACATCTTCATCGACTTTCTCAGCGGGATGGAGGGGAAGGGGTTGTCGGCCCCCGACCTTCGCACGGCGATAAAAGCGCTGCATTGAGCCGGCACGCCTGTAGCCTGGGTGCCGAGCTTGGAGAAGAAGAACTCCCCCCCAGAGCTCGAGGGTGGGGAGGACTCCAAGGAAGCCTTCGCACAAGGCCATGAAGGCGGACAGCAGCACCACCGTGTTGGGGGTGAGGTGGTGCGGCTGGAGGCCGTAGAACTCTAGGAAGGATCGAAAGAAACTGCTCGCCGGCAGCCCCAACCCGCGCAAGTAGTGCGAGCGGAAGATGACCCGCTCGCCCTCCTGCGGTGCGGGGGAAATCTCCCCCTTCGGTGCAAGATGCACCCGCACGTGATCCTCACCGGGGAACCGACGAGTCCAGCGGAGGAACTCGATGTGGTCGTCGTGAACTTCGGAGCCGTCCCAGGTGCCGGAGCGCACCGGGGGAGGCGCAGCGGTAGAGGAAGAACTCATCGCGAGCTGATCGCCGCGACATTCGTCAGAGCTTGGGCGCGTGGTGGAGCGAAGAAGAAGGAGGAGAGCGAGGAGCAGTGAGAAGGGGGAGAGCGAGGAGTAGTGGGAAGGAGGGGCGCGCATGCCCCCCCTCTTTCCCCTACTTATAGCCTCGTGGGCTGCGAAGCCGAGGGGGCGGTCGTGGGATTTATTGCGCCCACGGCCCCATGACCCCCACGTTCCATGACAAAGTTACTGCGCACAGTAACTCTAAGGGAATCCCAACCGTCCGCTGGGGCCGCGGCGGATACGCTCGGGCGCCGAGGCACGGTAGTGGCGGGCCCCGCCTATGGGCATGCCCCGCCGCACGCGTAGGCTGGCAGAATGGCCCATCCATGTGTCATCGCATGACAGGCCTAGAACGGGCGGCGGCCCAGAGGCTTAGCAAGCACGCTACTTGGATCCCGCCGCGACGTTCGAAATATTGTGCAAGTCAGAGTTGGGCGAGTCCGACTCCTTCTAGCCGGCCCGGTGGAAGTCAACCAAGAGCCATGTGTTGAGCACCCGGAAAGAGAAACTACTGAGGCTTCTCGGCCGATCGTCCGCGGTGCCTCACCAGCTTCGGGGACTACTGTCGGAGTAATGGGCCACGGGTAGGCTAACCCGAGGCCCAGAACCTTTCAAGACATCAGGGCAGGCTGCGCCCCTCAAGACCCCAAGACGAAGAGCCGCCTTCTAAGGAGCCGACGGCAAGACAACTGACTGACCACTCACGGCCGAGTCCAAGGGACGACTGCAGGGATAAGCCGACTCCTGACTAGCGACTTCCAGAGAAGCCGGCTTTGGGGAGTCGGCCTGCGACTCCAACAAACCCCATGACCTCATCAAGAGGGACGGGGCAGGGGAGTGGCTACAGTGAAGCCCACTCCCGCCCCTTACCAAGGGCAGGCATGGCCACAGCACGCCGTACCCCGGAAGATCTCCGTGCGGCGTGGCACTGTTGCCATACCGGCCCTGACATCAGCACCACAGGATCGAATCCTGTACCCACGACGACTTGTCTGTACGGCCCAAAGGCAGCGGGTCCCACCAGTCAGTGAGACCCCAGGAGACGACAAGAGGGCCACCAGTCGGACCCGTCAGGAGTCGGCCCCGGGGAGTCGGCCAAGCCCTCCACTGGGGCCCACGCACCATTAATCAAGATGTGATGGAGAGTGGCAATAGTGATCGCCCGCCAGGCGGCGGGGCTGTTGCCAGGACCCTACGATCAAACCCGCGTCATGAGAAGCACAGCTACAGTAATCAGCAGCCGGCAAGACCCGCCCACGGCGGACGCGGCCAGTCGGCTCCGTACCAGGCCAGTCGGAGGGGCCCGCCATTTGGTGGGCCCCAGCGGTCGGCGAGGAAGACGGAGGCCAGAGGCGCTGACGGCGGGGCCCGCGTCCAGCCGGATTACCATTGTACCCCTGGGGGTAGGCCTGTATAAACCCCCAGGGCACCCATGCAAAGGGTTGGAACCCATTAGCTCTAGACCAGATCATATAGGAGGGAGAGAGCTAGCCTTGCCCTCTCCTACCTCTAGGAAATAGCTCGAGGAGCAATCGTGTAAACACTTTGCCATAGTGATCATGCGGAGGCCCCGCAGAGCAGCAGTAGGGGTATTATCTCCCCATAGAGCCTTGAAGCTGGGTAAGATTTGTCGGCATGCATGTCTTCGCCTCATCCCGTTTCCAGGCACCGGCGACGTTCTACTAACCTCCACCATGATAAGCCATCCTTTGGCATATGTCGCACCTAACCCCCGACACTTGTTGTGAGAAGCTAAAGTTTTTGAGAAGCTTATACCCAAACCTGCCCCAAATGGGACAATTTTTTTACCACAGCATGTTGATGCCACTCCATGATAGCATGCCAAGTTTCATGAATTTCAGATGAGTTCTGGATTTAATACAATTTAAAAACCTGGTATCTCAATGTTTTGCCGGCAATCAACAGTGCCCTGGAGTTTGAAATTCATTCCGCTTTCTTGCATGGGACCTAAGCATGCCTCGAAGGACACAAATTTGATTTCCAAACCAATTTATATGCACTAGAGCTTGTGCATGTAGTTCAAATTTGAATTATGCACATGAAATGCCTATAAAACCCAGTTAATGTATAAAAATGTCCAAACGAACCCCGAAAAATTCCAAAAGTAAACACGACACTCCTGTTGTTCTGTGTTGACACTAGAAATTTTTTGAAAACAATAAGAGGCAACGGATATCATTTCGTCCCCAAAGGTGACACGTTCCCTACCGAAACCATCATGCTGGTTGTGTGAAGCTAAGGTTTATGAGAAGCTTATACAGAAACCTACCCCAAATGGGACAGAATTTTTACCACGGCATGTTGATGCCGCTCCATGATATCATGGCATGTTTCATGAATTTCAGATTAGTTTTGGATTTACTAGAATATAAAAACCAGGTATCTCAATGTTTGCAGCCGAGTTACGGTGGCAGGGTGTTTGAAATTCATTCCCATTTCTTGCATGGGACCTAAGCATGCAACCAAGGACACATATTTGATTTTTCAACAAGTTTATATGCACTGGAGAATGTGCATGTAGTTCAAATTTTAATTATGCACATAAAATGCCTAGAAAACCCAGTTAATGTATAAAAATGTCCAAACGAACCCTGAAAAATTCCAAAAGTAAACACAACACTACTGTTGTTCTATGTTGACACTAGAAATTTTTTGAAAGCAATAAGAGGCAACGGATATCGTTTTGTCCCCAAAGGTGACACGTTCCCAACTGAAACCACATGCTTGTTGTGAGAAGCTAAGGTTTCTGAGAAGCTTATATAGAAACCTACCCAAATGGGGCAAAATTTTTACCATGGCATGTTGATGCCGCTCCATGATAGCATGCCAAGTTTCATGAATTTCAGATGAGTTTTGGATTTACTAGAATATAAAAACCAGGTATCTCAATGTTTGCAGCCGAGTTACGGTGGCAGGTTGTTTGAAATTCATTCCCATTTTTGCATGGGACCTAAGCATGCAACCAAGGACACATATTTGATTTTTCAACAAGTTTATATGCACTGGAGAATGTGTATGTAGTTCAAATTTGAATTATGCACATAAAATGCCTGGAAAACCCAGTTAATGTATAAAAATGTCCAAACGAACCCCAAAAAATTCGAAAAGTAAACACAACACTCTTGTTGTACTATGTTGACACTAGAAATGTTTTGAAAGCAATAAGAGGCAACGGATATCATTTCGTCCCCAAAGGTGACACGTTCCCTACCGAAACCATCATGCATGTTGTGAGAAGCTAAGGTTTCTGAGAAGCTTATACAGAAACCTACCCCAAATGGGACAAAATTTTTACCACAGCATGTTGATGCCGCTCCATGATAGCATGCCAAGTTTCATGAATTTCAGATGAGTTTTGGATTTACTAGAATATATAAAAATCAGGTATCTCAATGTTTGCAGCCGAGTTACGGTGGCAGGGTGTTTGAAATTCATTCCCATTTCTTGCATGGGACCTAAGCATGCAACCAAGGACACATATTTTATTTTTCAACAAGTTTATATGAACTGGAGAATGCGCGCATAAAATGCCTGGGAAACCCAGTTAATGTATAAAAATGTCCAAACGAACCCCGAAAAATTCCAAAATTAAACACAACACTCCTGTTGTTCTATGTTGACACTCGAATTTTTTTGAAAGCAATAAGAGGCAACATATATCATTTCGTCCCCAAAGGTGGCACGTTCCCTACCGAAACCATCACGCTTGTTGTGAGAAGCTTATGCACAAACCTGCCCCAAATGGGAATTTTTTTAGCACGACTTGTTGATGCCGCTCCATGATAGCATTCTAAGTTTCATGAATTTCAGACGAATTTTGTATTTAGTAGAATTTAAAAACCAGGTATCTCAATGTTTGCGGCCGAGTGACGGCGGCGGGGTGTTTGAAATTCATTCCCATTTCCTGCATGGGACCTAACATGCAACCAAGGACACAAATTTGGTTTTCAACCAGTTTATATAAAATGCCTGGGAAACCCAGTTAATGTATAAAAAATGTCCAAACGAACCCCGAAAGAATCCAAAATTAAACACAACACTATTGTTGTTCTATGTTGACATTCGATTTTTTTAAAGCAATAAGAGGCAACGGATATCGTTTCCTCTCCAAAGGTGGCACGTTCCCTACCAAAACCATCACGCTTGTTGTGAGAAGCTTATATGCAAACCTGCGCCAACGGGACAAAAAATTTACCACGGCATGTTGATACCACTCCATGATAGCATGCCAAATTTCATGAATTCCAAACGAGTTTTGGATTTACTAGAATTTAAAAACCAAGTATCTTAATGTTTGCGGCCAAGTGACGGTGGCAGGGTGTGTGACATTCATTCCCATTTCTTGCATGGGACCTAAGGATGCAACCAAGGACACATATTTTATTTTTCAACCCTTTTATATGCACTGGAGCATGTGCATGTAGTTCAAATTAGAATTATGCACCTGAAATGCCTACAAAACCAAGTTAATGTATGAAAACATCCAAACAAACCCTGAATAATTACATTTTTTGACGACACACCTATAGTTGCATGTTCACTGCAGATAAAAGTTCTAGCAATTCAAACACCATCCTTTGTAGTTGTGACCCCATTATGTAATTCAAATCAAGACGATAAATCAAGTAGATCGCACACAATTTATTCTCACCAACCGTGAGAGATGCATCACAAAATATCTTGGAGCAACGTCGGTGTATAGTACGCCTATGGCTAACGCGAGAAGGTGCATCGGGTACAGTCCACAGCCGACGTGTCAAGCACACTAGCTCACTCCCCAAATATCATTTCACCGTTCATTCATCGCCGGTGAAAGATTGGGACGTGGACCCACGTCGTGAGGGCAACTTCGGCGGCCCACTCCGGCGAGAGCACGGCCGCAACTAATAGGCGTGTGCTAACAAGCTTCGTGAGGGCGACCGCAGTCTTCGTCCGGGCGGCCAAGGCAGCCCAAACGGTCGCTGTTTCTTCTCAAGCGGTGACAGCACCATCTGCCTCGAGGATAGCAACTGGCGAGAGTGGCACAACAGCTATTCCTTCCGTAGCAGCAGCCTTAGCCCTGAAGGAGGCCGCCCACTACCATGTCGAGGCCGTCCATGCCCAGCTCGTGGCGGTCACCGCACAAATCGAGCAAAGCTTCTCCGACAATGGTCGGCAACCCACGGCCGAAGAGTTGGCAATCGCCGAGAGAGTTCGAGCAGCCGTCCGTTATTGGATGGCATACCGTGACACGACGGAGGCCGCCAGAGCCCAGATCACGGCCGTGCACGCCCAGCTCATGGCAGCCTATTCCAAAGATATGGCGGACGCGGATGGCGAGATGCTTGTCGAGTATGGTGCAATTGATGCCATGGAGCCCCTTCCCCCGGAGACCGCCGGGCACGAGCTGGCCATGGAGGCGGCGGCGGAGATCGATGAGCACCAGCCGTAGTATTACTCTTTGTTTTGTTTAATTAAGAGCACCGGTCTTTAATTTGTTAGAGTAATGTTTAGGTCAGCTAGCTCTGTTTGGTTGCTGAACTTGCTCGATTAAGAAGTTAGTCTCCTTTGTGTACCCAAATTATGCAATGACGTGGATGACCACTTTAACCAGAGAAATTCAAACAAAAATTTTGACGTTCAAACTCAACACACACGGGTTAAGCAATCTGAATTGTTTGTGATGTTCACATATCGTACACAGTTCTGAATAAGGGATCGTGTTTGATGACACTTTGCACGCCAGTTTTTTCGCTGAAGCAATTGAAACTTTTGGGCTCCCGTGGAAATATCTACCTCCCCGTCCCATCCCCCTTAACAAAAGCCACATTTCCCCTGTTTCCGCCTTCCTTTCCAAGTTGAAACCCTCAATCCTTGTTTGCAGTGCGACCTCCTCACCGGCGACACTCCTCCACGCTGCTCGGCCTCACCTATCCAGGCAGGTAATCCACAACCGACCCCCATCCTCCTTCTCCTTCCACATCCCACATGCCCCGACCGCCATCGTGACACCTTCCACCCACATCACCAATCCCTCGACCAAATAAGCGCCGCCCTAAGTCATGGTGCGCGCGGTATAGCCAAGATCCTAAGGAACATTTGGCAGCGGAGAAGCAAATCGCGGTCACACGCGCGGATGAGGTCGCGATGGCTGCCATTCGTGTCGACCCCTAGATCTTGGAGGAGCATCTTGCCGTCGAAGCAATCATCGACGCCTCGCACACCGACGACGCGACGCGGTTGGTTCTACCTCTTGAGCACTGCGTTGGTTTTCCCTTGAAGAGGAAAGGGTGATGCAGTAAATCAGTGTAAGTATTTCCCTCAGTTTTTGAGAACCAAGGTATCATTCCAGTAGGAGACCACGCGCAATTCACCTCATACCTACAAAAACAAATAAGAACCTCTCAACCAACGCGATAAAGGGGTTGTCAATCCCTTCACATCCACTTGCAAGAGTGAGATCTAATAGAGATGATAATAATAAGATAAATAGTTTTGGTATTTTTATGATATAGATTGAAAGTAAAAGATAGCAAAATAAAGTAGATGTGAAACTTATATGATGGAGAATAGACCCGGGGGCCATAGGTTTCACTAGTGGCTTCTCTCAAGAAAGCATAAGTATTACGGTGGGTGAACAAATTACTGTTGAGCAATTGATAGAAAAGCAAAAATGTAGGCATGATCCTGTATATAGGTATCACATCCGTGACAAGTAGACCGAAACGATTCTGCATCTACTACTATGACTCCACACATCGACCGCTATCCAGCATGCATCTAGAGTATCAAGTTCAAAAGAACAGAGTAACGCCTTAAGCAAGATGACATGATGTAGAGGGATAAACTCATGCAATATGATATAAACCCCATCTTTTTATCCTCGATGGCAACAATACAATACGTGTCGTTTCCCTTTCTGTCACTAGGATCGAGCACCGCAAGATTGAACCCAAAGCTAAGCACTTCTCCCATTGCAAGAAAGATCAATCTAGTAGGCCAAACCAAACTGATAATTCGAAGAGACTTGCAAAGATAAACCAATCATAAATAAAAGAATTCAGAGAAGATTCAAATATTGTTCATAGATAAACTTGATCATAAACCCACATATCATCGGATCTCGACAAACACACCGCAAAAGAAGATTACACTGAATAAATCTCCAAGAGAATCGAGGAGAACTTTGTATTGAGATCCAAAGAGAGAGAGAGAGAATCCATCTAGCTACTAGCTATGGACCCGAAGGTCTGAAGTAAGCTACTCACACATCATCGGAGAGGCCATGGAGTTAATGTAGAGGCCTTTTGTGATCAGTGCCCCCTCCGGCGGAGCTCCGGAAAAGGCCCCAAGATGGGATCTCTTGGGTATAGAAGGTTGCGGCGGTGGAATTAGGTTTTCATGGTGCTCCTGGATGTTTGCGGGGTACGTGGATATATATAGGAGGAAGCAGTAGGTCGGTGGAGCAACGAGGGGCCCACTCCAAGTCTCCTGGATCACGTTCGTTGAGAAAATCATGGTCCCGAAGGTTTCATTCCGTTTGGACTCCGTTTGATATTCCTTTTCGGCGATACACTGAAATAGGCAAAAAACAGCAATTTGGGTTGGGCCTCCGGTTAATAGGTTAGTCCCAAAAATAATATAAAATTGTAAAAATAAGCCCATTAATGTCCAAAATAGATAATATAATTGCATGGAGCAATCAAAAATTATAGATACGTTGGAGATGTATCAGCATCCCCAAGCTTAATTCCTGCTCGTCCTCGAGTAGGTAAATGATAAAGAAAAGAATTTTGTATGTGGAATGCTTCCTAACATATTTCTTAATGTAATTTTTCTTTATTGTGGCATGAATGTTCGAGTCTTTTGCTAAGTTACTGTTGTTTGACTGATCGGGTCTTTTCGAGAGAAGGAATATCCTTCGTTGATTGTGAGAGCTTGGGATGGGCTAAGTTGGGACAACCCTGCAGGGTATAAACTTTTGAGAATCGTGCCCTTGGTTATGTGGCAGATGGGAATTTGTTAATATCCGGTTGTAGAGAACTTGACACTTGACTTAATTAAAATGAATCAATCGCATGTGTAGCTGTGATGGTCTCTTTTCGACGGAGCCCGGGAAGTGAACACGGTTTGAGTTATGTTTGAACGTAAGTAGTTTCTGGATCACTTCTAGCATCACGACCATTGTGTAGCATCTCATCTTACTCTTATTTGCGTATGTTAGCCACCATATTTTCTTAGTGCTTGCTGCAACTCCACCTCATTACCTTATCCTACCCATAATCTTAAATTGTCTTGATCACACGGGTTTTGAGATTGCTGAGTCCTTGTGACTCATAGATACTACCAAAATAGTTGCAGGTGCCGATGATACCAGTGCAGGTGATGCTACCGAACTCAAGTGGGAGTTCGACGAGGACCTTGGTCGTTACTATGTCTCATTTCCTGATGATCAGTAGTGGAGCACAGTTGAGACGATCGGTGATCTAGCATTTGGGGTTTATCTTCTTTTCATTTAGATTTGACCATAGTCGGTCTATGTGTGTATTTTGGATGATGTATGACTTATTTAAGTATTGGGTGAAGTGGCGATTGTAAGCCAATTCTCTTTATCCCCTTCTTGTTCATTACATGGGAGTGTGTGTGACACCCTCAATGCGGCTATATCTCCCACGTGTCGAAGCGCGACTTAGAGGCATAACCGCATTGAAAGCAATGTCGAAATTGAGGTAATCTTCACAACAACCCATGTAAATAAATAAAGGGGAAAGGTACATAGTTGGCTTACACTCGCCACGTCACACAAATAGATAAATAAGTCATTACATTCATCCAATACACTCAGGGTCCGACTACGGAACCAAAATAAAGATCAACCCCCAAATGCGACAAAGTCCCCGATCGCCCCAACTGGGCACCACTACTGATCTTCTGGGAAAGACACGTACTAACGACGAGAGTCTTCATCGAACTCCCACTTGAGCTCGGTCATATCATTTGGAGCGGTATCATCGGTCCCTGCATCCGGTTTCGGGAGTAATCTGTGAGTCACGGGGACTCAGCAATCTCACACCCTCGCGATCAAGACAATTTAAGCTCATAGGAAGGGTAAAGGTATGAAGTGGAGCTGCAGCAAGGGACTAGCATATATGGTGGCTATCATACACAAAACAGAGCGAGAAGAGAAGGCAAAAGCACAGTCAAACAACTATGATCAAGAAGTGATCCTAGAACAACCTACGTCAAGCATTACTCCAACACCATGTTCACTTCCCGGACTCCGCCGAGAAGAGACCATCACAGTTACACACGCGGTTGGTGGTTTTTAATTAAGTTAAGTTTCAGGTTATCTACAACCGGGCATTAACAAATTCCCATCTGCCCATAACCGCGGGCACGGCTTTCGAAAGTTCAAATCCCTGCAGGGGAGTCCCAACTTAGCCCATCACAAGCTCTCACGGTCAACGAAGGATATTCCTTCTCCCAAGACATTCCGATTAGACTAGGCATCCCGGTTACAAGACATCCTCGACAATGATAAAACAAGTCTAGCAACACCGCCCGAATGTGCCAACAAATCCCGATAGGAGCTGCACATATCTCGTTCTCAGGGCACACTCAGATGAGACATCCTACGAGTAAAACCAACCCTCAAGTTGCCCCGAGGTGGCCCCGCAGTCTACTTGGTCGGACCAACACTCAGAGGAGCACTGGCCCAGGGGGGTTTAATAAAGATGACCCTTGGGCTCCGGAAACCCAAGGGAAAAAAGGCTAGGTGGCAAATGGTAAAACCAAGGTTGGGCATTGCTAGAGGAGTTTTATTCAAGGCGAACTGTCAAGGGGTTCCCAGTATAACCCAACCATGTAAGGAACACAAAATCAGGGAACATAACACCGGTATGACGGAAACTAGGGCGGCAAGAGTGGAACAAAACACCAGGCATAAGGCCGAGCATTCCATCTTTTACCAAGTATATAGGTGCATTAAGATAAACAAGATAATATGGTGATATCGCAACAATAAACAAGTTCCAACAAGGAACGATCTCCAAACTTCACCTTCAACTAGCAACGCTATAAGAGGGGCTAAGCAAAGCGGTAACATAGGCAAACAACGGTTTGCTAGGACAAGGTGGGTTAGAGGTTTGACATGGCAATATGGGAGGCATGATAAGCAAGTGGTAGGTATCGTAGCATAGGCATAGAAAAAGAGCGAGCATCTAGCAAGCAAAGATAGAAGTGATTTCGAGGGTATGGTCATCTTGCCTGCAAAGTTCTCAGAGTTGCCTTGATCCTCATAAGCGTACTCAACGGGCTCCTGTTCACGTACTCGTCTCCCGGCGCTACCCAAGCAATAACAACAAGCACGGAACACAATCAACCACGTGCAATGCTCAAGTAACATGATGCAAAACATGGTATGATATGCGGGATGCGATATGTGATGCATAGGCATGATTTGGAAAGGAATGGTTGAACCTGGCCTCACTTTGGAAAACCAAGAGTGCCACTGGAAAGGTGAGGTGATTTCGGTTGAAATTGATATAAAGATCCCCGGAATCGGAAGCACAGTTTGGAAATGGCAAGCAAAACAAATATGGCACCGGTCTGCGATTAACAGCAAGTAGCCATCTAAATGCAACAAGAACAACATGCTACAGCACTCCAACATGGCAACAAAATACATGGTAGGGATCCACTCATGATGCTTGACAAAAGCTGAACAATGAGCTATGGCTAAATCACTCATAAACAGGTTCAAAGAAGCATGGCAAAAGTACAAAAGATAACAGGTTACAGACTTAGTGAAATTAACAGCGTGTCAGGAATTTATCATCAGGAAGCAATGTTTAGAGCATGATAACTACATGCTACAGGAACATATCATGGCAAAGAAAAACATGGAATGAAGCTAATCAAAGCATATAATAAAAGTCCCTTAGTGACCATAAGGCAAAAGGGATCAGAAAATACAATTGAAAGCATGTGAACATAGCAAAAACATAAACAGATTCAGACTTCGTGACAAACTGGAACATTGCAAAACAGATAACGAGTAGGCATGTTTACGAGCTCGATGCACTCACTGCGAGGCATTGCATGGAAAACTAAGCATACACACCACAAATAGACATGTCATAGAGGCTATACATGGCAAGAACAACAACATAGCACGCACGGATCAACAACAACAAGCTTGGCGAAATTGCAAAACATGGTAACAATCTGCCAGGAACATTTTATAGCAAAAGTAGAGCTCGATTGACTCAAGCTAGGGTGCTCCATAATTGCAAACACCCCTGTATAGAGCACAACATTATCTACAAAACATCCTTACTGATCATGCTCAAAAGAGGCATGGATCACTAGGAAACAACATGAACATATGGCATAAAAATAATGACAGGGCAAGGACTTAGTGAAATTCTAAGTCCCTGAAATCAGCATCATTGAGTAAGCTACTTTGCATGCTTGTGCTAGTCACCACAAGGATCACAAAAATACATGGCATACACCCCTGTAAAGATAACATTGCATTCTTCAAAACACATGTAGGGCTCAGGATCATACCATGCACACATTAATCATGGCAAAAATGACAAAAGTGCATTTGCTGAAACAGATCTGATACTATCATCACATTGCCCTCTTCCAACAGCATTTCGGGCATTAAGATGAGCTCAAATGAAAATGATGCAATGAGATGAAATGACGTACTCGTCGAGACGAACATTTTGATATGCTACACACATGAATCGGAGCTACGATGAGGAAGTTATGGCATGCCAAAGAATGCAAAAAATAACTGAGAGAGGGGGACAAAGTCAACCGATCCGGATCTAGGGTTTGCACGCCGATCGAGGATCGTCGGATCCGAGCTCGCCGGAGCTGTGTACGAGGTCGCCGGAGTTGGAGTCCGCCGGATCCGGCCCGGAAGAGGATGGAGAGGACGACGAGGTGGTCGGCGCGACGTGGGCGCGGCGGCTCCAGGCCGGATGCGCGAGGCGGCGCGGCGTGGGAGGTCGCCGGCAAGGCGGCAGGGCGAGGAGGTCGATGGCGGCGGCGGCAGGGCGCGCGGCGAGGCTGCGGGGCTGACGAGCGGCGCAGTGCGGCAGAGCTGGCGGCACGCGAGCGGCGGGGCTCGGGCCCGGTCGGGCGGCGGGAAGGGCTGGCCACGGGCCCCGCGCGCCGGTGGCGGCGAAGTGGGCTCGGGGACCATGTGGCGGCTCGGGACTGGCGGCGGCGGTTGTGTCCGGTGCATCCGGACGTGTCCGGCATGCTGAGGACGAAGGGGCTAGGGTTAGGGTAGGATTTGATCCGGAATTTAGAAATGGGGGGTCTATATATAGAGGTAGAGGGAGCTAGGAAGCTCCAAATGAGGTGCGGTTTGCGGCCACGTGATCGTGATCGAACCCTCTAGATGATATAAGGGGTTTAGGTGGGTTTTGGGCTAGTTTGGAGGGGTGTTGGGCTGCAACACACATCAGGCCTTTTCGGTCCCTCAGTTAACCGTTGGAGTATCAAACGAAGTCCAAATGGCACGAAACTTGATAGGCGGTCTACCGGTAGTAAACCAAGGCTGCATGACAAATCTCGGTCCATTCCGAAAACGTTTAGTACCCGCACATGAAAAGAGGTAGAAAGGGACACCGGGTGACATAGGAGCGCCGGAATGCAAAACGGACAACGGGGAAAATGCTCGAATGCATGAGACGAACACGTATGCAAATGCAATCTACATGATGACATGATATGAGATGCATGACAAAGACAAAACACACGGAGACAAAAACCCGACAACGAGGAAATAACATAACTTAGCACCGGAAACGGCAAGAGTTGGAATACAAATAAGATAAATTACATCCGGGGTGTTACAACACTCCACCACTACGAAAGGATCTCGTCCAGAGATCTAGGACTGGAAAATCTCTGGGTACTCAGAACGGAGGTGATCCTTGCATTCCCAGGTGGCTTCATGGTCGGAATGATATGACCACTTGACTTTCAGGAATTTGATTGACTTGTTGCGAGTCTTGCGCTCAGTTTCTTCTAGAATAGCAACGAGGTGCTCATGATAAGACAAGTCTTCTTGGAGATCAATGTCTTCGAAGTTGACGGTGCGGTCAGGAGTCTTGAAACACTTGCGGAGTTGAGAGACATGAAACACGTCGTGCACGTTTGCAAAGTTGGAGGGAAGCTCAAGTTGATAGGCGAGATCGCCTCTCTTGCTGACGATCTTGAAAGGACCCACGTATCTAGGGGCAAGCTTCCCTTTGATACCGAAGCGACGAGTACCTTTCATTGGAGAGACGCGGAGGTAGACATGGTCTCCGATATCGAAAGCCAAGTCATGATGCTTACTATCATAGTAACTCTTCTGGCGCGATTGCACGGTTTTGAGATTATCACGAATGACTTTGCACATCTCTTCTGCCTCTGTGATCAAGTCATTGCCAAGAAGTTGATGTTCACCAGTCTCTGACAAGTTAAGAGGAGTACGACACTTCCTGCCATAGAGAATTTCAAATGGGGCCTTGCCCGAACTCGCTTGAAAGCTGTTGTTGTAGGAGAACTCGACATATGGAAGACAATCTTCCCACTTCATACCGAAGGAGATAACGCAAGCCCTGAGCATATCTTCGAGAATTTGATTTACTCGCTCGACTTGGCCACTAGTTTGAGGATGAAAAGTTGTGCTAAAATGGATGTTGGTGCCCATGGCCTTCTGAAAAGAATCCCAAAACTTGGAGGTGAAGATGCTGCCATGATCTGAAGAAATCAACTACGGAATGCCGTGCAGAGAGACAATCCGGGAGGTATATAGCTCTACCAATTGAGCTGCTGTGATAGATTCTTTGATAGGAAGGAAATGAGCCACTTTAGTGAGTTTGTCGATGACAACGAAGATAGCATCATTGCCACGCTTGGACTTTGGAAATCCAATCACGAAGTCCATCTCAATGTGGTCAAACTTCCATTTTGGAATGGTAAGAGGTTGGAGGAGACCAGCTGGTCATTGGTGTTCTGCCTTCACTCTTCTGCAGACATCACATTCATTCACGAACTGAGCAATCTCGTGCTTCATTCGAGTCCACCAATACGACTGCTTGAGGTCCTGGTACATCTTTGTACTTCCACTATGGATAGAGAGGAGTGAATTGTGAGCCTCATTCATAATGACTTTACAAAGGTTACCTTTAGGAACAACAATATCATCCTCGAAGAATAGAGTATCCTTGTCATCAAGACGATAGCACTTGTACTTGGGTTGACTCTTGGCAATCCCAATCTTCACCTTCTTCACCATAGCATCAAGAAGTTGAGCCTCGCGAATCTGATCTTCCAAAGTAGGAGAGACTTGAAGGTTGGTGAGGAAACCTTGAGGAACAACTTGAAGATTGAGTTTGCGGAAAGCTTCACAAAGCTTGGGTTGGTAAGGCTTGAGAATCAGACTATTGCAGTAAGCCTTCCTGCTCAACGCGTCAGCAATTACATTGGCCTTGCCTGGAGTATATTCGATACTCGGGTTATATTCTTGAATCATTTCGACCCAACGAGTCTGCCTGAGGTTGAGGTTTGGCTGAGTGAAGATGTACCTGAGACTCTTATGATCAGTGAAGATGTCCACTTTTCTTCCCAATAAGAGATGTCTCCAAGTTAAAAGAGCATGCACAACTGCCGCCAACTCGAGGTCGTGAGTGGGGTATTTATTTTCATTGGGCTTCAACTGGCGAGAGGTATAAGCCACAACTTTCTTCTCTTGCATCAACACTGCACTAAGACCTTGAAGAGAAGCATCATAGAAGACCTCGAACGGTTTGGATTCATCAGGAGGTGTCAGAACTGGAGCAGTGACTAACTTCCCTTTCAGGGTGTTGAAAGCGATGTCACATTCAGGAGACCAAACGTACTTGACGTGCTTCTGGAGAAGGTTGGAAAGAGGCTTCGCGATCTTAGAGAAGTTCTCAACGAACCTTCAACAATAGCTTGCGAGCCCAAGGAAGCTGCGGAGTTGCTTCACATTCTGAAGTGGTTCCCAATTCACAATTGCAGACACCTTCTCAGGATTCATATCAATGCCCTTGGCGGAGATGATATGCCCAAGGTAGAGAACCTCATCGAGCCAAAACTCGCACTTTGAAAACTTGGCATAGAACTGATGTTCTCTGAGCTTATCCAGCACCAAACGCAAGTGCTTGGCATGCTCTTCCTTGTTCTTGGAAAAGACCAAAATGTCATTGAGGTAGACCAAGACAAAGTCATTTGTGTAGGGGTTGAAGATGAAGTTCATCATGCGAGAGAATGTTGGAGGAGCATTGAGGAGGCCAAATGACATGACAGTGTATTCATATGAACCATAGCTTGTTCTGAATGTTGTCTTGGGGATATCTTGTTCACTAATGTGAATCTGATGATAGTCCATACGGAGATCAAGCTTGAAGATTACTTGAGCACCTTTGAGTTGTTCAAACAACTCATTGATGTTGGGAAGTGGGTACTTGTTCTTTATGGTCTTCTTGTTCACTGGACGGTAGTCGACACAGAGTCAGTCCGTTCCATCCTTCTTCTTCACAAAAAGAACTCCACAACCCCATGGAGAAGAACTTGGTCGGATGAGACCCATACGCTCTTGAATATCGAGTTGCTTCTTTAGCTCCTTGAACTCTTCAGCTCCAAGCTTGTAAGGACGTTTGCAAATAGGTTCCGTGCCAGGCTCAAGATCGATGACGAATTCAACTGGCCGGTGAGGAGGCATTCCTGGAAGCTCTTCTGGAAAGAAGTCTTGATATTCGCAAATGACTGGAATTTGAGAAATGGCATCCAGTTCACCCTTCTCATTGAGAGAAAACAGATGAATGGTATCATCACGAGCGGCAAAGACAATTACATCCTCAGACGAATGAGTCAATTGAATCTGCCTGGCGGCACAATCAAGATGAGACTTGTGCTTAGAAAGCCAGTCCATTCCGAGAATAAGATCAATATCCAAGTTACCAAGGACCACTTGAGAGGATAGAAACTTGTAGTCGCCCAACATGATAGTAACATCCGGAGCAACCAAACTAGAAGTCAAAAGCTTGCTGGGAGAAACAACTTGCATTACTTTGGGCATAACCTCAGTGTCAACATTGTGCTTCGATGCAAATGGGAATTACAAGAAAGAATGCGATGCACCAGTATCAAAAAGTACTTTTGCAGGAACATCGTTAACAGGAAGGTTACCCATGATGACATCTGACGAGTCATCTGCCTGAGCTGCATTCACCATGTTGACCTTGGCGTACTTGGGGTTATGCTTGACCACTGCGGTACTAGCAGATCTCACGGGAGGAGGAGGAGGAAGACGCCTCTGATTGAAGCATTTGTTGGCATAGTGACCCTTCTGCTGACACTTGTTGCACGTGACCTCCGAGAGCGGACGATGATACGGAGCACTTGATCTTGGAGCTTGAGACGAAGTCTTGTTCTGAAAGCCAGGGTTGGGTGGGCGGGAAGATCCATTGCCACCTTTGCTCTTCTGCTGATAAGGCTAACGGAACGGAGGAGGAGGCAGCCAATACTTTTGCTGCATAGAAACCACTTGAGTTGAGGAAGAAGGAGTTGCATCTCTGACTCGCTTCTTGGAAGCATCGCACTTGAGTTGAGCAGTCTCCTGCTTCATTGCCATATTGGCTCGAAATGCACGAGAGCAAGTTGAAGATCTTCTCTGAGGCCACCCCTGAACTGATAAATCATGCTCTTCTCGTCAGGGATGTCTTGCTTGGCGAAACGAGCGAGCCTCTGGAACAGAATGTTATACTGGTAAACAGACAAGCTGCCTTGCTTCAGGTTGCGGAATTCCTCACGCTTGCTTTCAACAACACTCAGAGGAATGTGATGAGCTCTGAACTCTTGACGGAATTCATCCCAGGTAATCGCACGGCCTCCTCTGGAATCTTTGTATTGCTGAAACCATTCTGCAGCTTGGTCTTTGATTTGGAAGGAGACAAACTTGACAAAGTCCTCAGGCCTGACGTTGCTGCACTCGAAATGCTTGCATATATCAACGAGCCAATCATCAGCGTCTAAGGCCTCGACACAGTTGCTGAAGGTCTTTGGCTGATTAGCGAGGAACTGGTTGAGTGTAGCAAACTGATTCTGATTGTTGCCATGGCCATGATTCCCTTGGTTGCGCTCTTGCAGAATTTGCATGATCAGCTGCGTGTTTGCATTGGTAGCGGCCATCACAGCTTGCCATGCCTCCGGAGGTGGAGGTGGTGGTGGCGGATCCTGATTCTGATTGTGACCCTTAGTAGGAGCCATCCTGAAGAGGGTGACATCCGTTAGCATATCGACAGACAAATATTGAAGCTGAATCGAAAAGGATCGAAATTGCAACATAAAGTATTCACATCCGAACAAAATGAACGAATGTATTCCAATCGAAATGGTCACATTTCCATAAATTGAGAAGCCACTTAGATATAGGTAGAAGAATAAAACAACAAGGTACAGACAAGAACAAATACTTGGTGAGGATTACCCAATCGCAAACCAAATATCCGCGGAAGAAGAACTAGAGCTACAAGAATTCCCACCTACGAAACTCCCGAACCTTTTCGGTTATGCAATCAGGTGTTGGTGATACAAGGGAACCATAATATCTCACCCAAAGCTAGCAAATCCTACATCCACCTGTATCCATCCTTCAACACATAACCAAGAAACCTTCGGAAATCATTTACCTCAACCTTCGAAAAGCATCCGTTATACAAGTTATGGCAATACTCCCGAACTCCCGCCCAAGTACTGGGTGGCGTCGAGGTTATCTCACCAACAACTGCATAAAAGAGATTTTCGATGTCGGTGAAACTCAGGTATTCCAGAATCTCAACGATAAAATTGTGACGACAACACCTCGGAGCTCAACTCCTCGGGACACTGCCACAACCCCTAAATGTCAGGAGGCACCAAAAACAATGTTCTCGTCACAAAACCATTGGAACGATTCCAAGATACCCGCGTGATCCTAAAAAAAATAGTGAAATTTGAGAAGAGAAGAGTCAAAACTCTACGTCAGGATGCCTCACCAGAGCGACGAAGGGACTGAGAAGTAAAAAAGAAGTCCTACTCTCCGATATATATAATTCCTAAAAGACACAAAACATTTTTCTAGACTCAACAACGCCAACGATTCGATCAAGCAGGGGGCTCCTAAGGTCGGGGATGGCTCTGATTACCAACTTGTAACGCCCTCGATGCAGCTATATCTCCCACGTGTCGAAGCGTGACTTAGAGGCATAACCCCATTGAAAGCAATGTCGCAAGTGAGGTAATCTTCACAACAACCCATGTAAATAAATAAAGGGGAAAGGTACATAGTTGGCTTACACTCGCCACGTCACACAAATACATAAATAAGTCATTACATTCATCCAATACAGTCAGGGTCCGACTACGGAACCAAAATAAAGATCAACCCTCAAATGCGACAAAGTCCCCGATCGCCCCAACTAGGAACCACTACTGATCATCTGGGAAAGACATGTAGTAACGACAAGAGTCTTCATCGAACTCCCACTTGAGCTCGGTCATATCATCTAGAGCAGTATCATCGGTCCCTGCATCTGGTTTTGGAAGTAATCTGTGAGTCACGGGGACTCAGCAATCTCACACCCTCGCGATCAAGACTATTTAAGCTCATAGGAAGGGTAAAGGTATGACGTGGAGCTGCAGCAAGTGACTAGCATATATGGTGGCTATCATACACAAAAGAGAGAGAGAAGAGAAGGCAAAAACAGAGTCGAACAACTATGATCAAGAAGTGATCCTAGAACAACCTACGTCAAGCATTACTCCAACACCTTGATCACTTCCCGGACTCCGCCGAGAAGAGACCATCACGGTTACACACGCGGTTGGTGGTTTTTAATTAAGTTAAGTTTCAGGTTATCTACAACCGGACATTAACAAATTCCCATCTGCCCATAACCGCGGGCACGGCTTTCGAAAGTTCAAATCCCTGCAGGGGAGTCCCAACTTAGCCCATCACAAGCTCTCATGGTCAACGAAGGATATTCCTTCTCCCAAGACATTTCGATCAGACTAGGCATCCCAGTTACAAGACATCCTCGACAATGGTAAAACAAGTCCAGCAACACCGCCCGAATGTGCCAACAAATCCCGATAGGAGCTGCACATATCTCGTTCTCAGGGCACACTCAGATGAAACATCCTACGAGTAAAACCAACCCTCAAGTTGCCCCGAGGTGGCCCCACAGTCTACTCAGTCGGACCAACACTCAGAGGATCATTGGCCTAGGGGGGTTTAATAAAGATGACCCTTGGGCTCCGGAAACCCAAGGGAAAAAAGGCTAGGTGGCAAATGGTAAAACCAAGGTTGGGCATTGCTGGAGGAGTTTTATTCAAGGCGAACTGTCAAGGGGTTCCCATTATAACCCAACCGTGTAAGGAACGCAAAATCCGGGAACATAACACCGATATGACGGAAACTAGGGCGATAAGAGTGGAACAAAACACCAGGCATAAGGCCGAGCCTTCCACCCTTCACCAAGTATATAGGTGCATTAAGATAAACAACATAATATGGCAATATCCCAACAACAAACAAGTTCCAACAAGGAATGATCTCCAAACTTCACCTGCAACTAGCAAGGCTATAAGAGGGGCTGAGCAAAGCGGTAACATAGCCAAACAACGGTTTGCTAGGACAAGGTGGGTTAGAGGTTTGAAATGGCAATATGGGAGGCATGATAAGCAAGTGGTAGGTATCGTGGCATAGGCATAGCAAAAGAGCGAGCATCTAGCAAGCAAAGATAGAAGTGATTTCGAGGGTATGGTCATCTTGCCTGCAAAGTTCTCAGAGTTGCATTGATCCTCGTAAGCGTACTCAACGGGCTCCTCGTTCACGTACTCGTCTCCCGGCTCTACCCAAGCAAGAACAACAAGCAAACGGAACACAATCAACCACGTGCAATGCTCAAGCAAGATGATGCAAAACATGGTATGATATGCGGGATGCGATATGTGATGCATAGGCATGATTTGGAAAGTAATGATTGAACCTGGCCTCAAATTGGAAAACCAAGAGGCCACTCGAAAGGTGAGGTGATTTCGGTTAAAATCGATATAAAGATCACCGGAATCGGAAGCACGGTTTGGAAATGTCAAGCAAAACAAATATGGCACCAGTCTGCGATTAACAGCAAGTAGCCATCTAAATGCAACAAGAACAACATGCTACAGCACTCCAACATGGCAACAAAATACATGGCAGGGATCCACTCATGATGCTTGACAAAAGATGAACACTGAGCTATGGCTAAATCACTCATTAACAGGTTCAAACAAGGTTTAGAGCACGATAACTATATGCTACAGGAACATATCATGGCAAAGCAAAGCATGGCATGAAGCTACTCAAAGCATATAATGAAAGTCCCTTAGTGACCATAAGCCAAAAGGGATCAGAAAATACAATTGCAATCATGTGAACATAGCAAAAACATAAACAGATTCAGACTTAGTGAAAAACTGGAACATGGCAAAACAGATAACGAGTAGGCATGTTTATGAGCTCGATGCACTCACTACGAGGCATTGCATGACAAACTAAGCATACACCCAGAAAATACACATGTCATAGAAACTAGACATGGAAAGAACAACAACATAGCACGCATGGATCAACAACAACAAGCTTGGCAAAATTGCAAAACATGTTAACAATCTGCCAGGAACATTTTGTAGGCAAAGTAGAGCTCGATTGACTCAAGCTAGGGTGCTCCATAATTGCAAACAAAGACATGGATGGATAGAGCACAACATTATCTACAAAACATCCTTACTGATCATACTCAAATGAGGCACGGATCACTAGGAAACAACATGAATATATGGCATAAAAATAATGACACGGCAAGGACTTAGTGAAATTCTAAGTCCCTGAAATCAGCATCATTGAGTAAGCTACTTTGCATGCTTGTGCTAGTCACCACAAGGATCACAAAAATACATGGCATACACCCCTGTAAAGATAACATGGCATTCTTCAAAACACATGTAGGGCTCAGGATCATAGCATGCACACATTAATCATGGCAAAAATGACAAAAGTGCATTTGCTGAAACAGATCTGAAACTATCATCACATAGCCCTCTTCCAACAGAATTTCAGGGATCAAGATGAGCTCAAATGAAAATGATGCAATGAGATGAAATGATGTACTCGTCAAGATGACCATTTTGATATGCTACACGCATGAATCGGAGCTACGATGAGGAAGTTATGGCATGCCAAAGAATGCAAAAAATAACTGAGAGAGGGGGAGAAAGTCAACCGATCCGGATCTAGGGTTTGCACGCCGATCATTGGAACCCATTAGCTCTAGACCAGATCATATAGAAGGGAGAGAGCTAGCCTTGCCCTCTCCTACCACCAGAAAACAGCTCAAGGAGCAACCGTGTAAACACTTTGGCCATAGTGATCATGCGGAGACCCCGCAGAGCAGCAGTAGGGGTATTATCTCCCCGGAGAGCCCCGAAGCTGGGTAAGATTCGCCGACGTGCATGTCATTGCCTCATCCCTTTTCCAGGCACCGGCGACGTTCTACTTGCCCCCACCATGATAAGCCATCCGTTGGCATATGTCGCACCAAACCCCCGACATTTGGCGCCCACCATGGGCTGTCGGAGTAATGGGCCATGGGTAGGCCAACCCGGGTCCCAGAACCTTTCAAGACATCGGGGCGGGCTGCGCCCCTCAAAGACCCCAGGACGAAGAGCCGTCTCCTGAGGAGTCGATGGCAAGATGGCTGACTGCCCGCTCACGGCCGAGTCCCAGGGATGACTTCCAGAGAAGCCGGCTTTGGCGAGTCGGCCTGCGACTCCAACAAACCCCATGACCTCATCAAAGGGGACGAGGCAGGGGCGTGGATACAGTGAAGCCCACCCCGCCCCTCACCAAGGGCAGGCATGGCCACAGTACGCCGTACCCCGGAAGATCTCCGTGCGGCGTGGCACTGTTGCCATGCCGGCCCTGACATCAACACCGCAGGGCCGAATCCTGCATCCATGACGGCTTGTCTGTAAGGCCTGGAGGCAGCAGGCCCCACCAGTCAATGAGACCTCGGGAGATGGCAGGAGAACCACCAGTCGGACCCGTCGGGAGTCGGCCCGGGGGAGTCGGCCGAGCCCTCCCCCGGGGCCCACGCGCCATTAATCAAGATGTGATGGGGAGAGGCAACAGTGAGCGCCCGCCGGGCGGCGGGGCTGTTGCCATGACCTCATAATCAAGCCCGCGTCATTAGAAGCATGGCTATAGTAAGCAGCAGCCGGCAAGACCCGCCAGTGGCAGACGCAGGCTGTCGGTTCCGTACCCGGCTAGTCGGCGGGGCCCGCCAGTTGGCGGGCCCCAACGGTTGGCAGAGAAGACGGAGGCCTGAGACATTGACGGCTAGGCCTGCGCCCAGCCGGATTACCATTGTACCCCTGGGGGTAGGCCTATATAAACCCTCCAGGGCACCCATGTAAAGGGTTGGAACCCATTAGCTCTAGACCAGATCATATAGAAGGGAGAGAGCTAGCCTTGCCCTCTCCTACCACCAGAAAACAGCTCAAGGAGCAACCGTGTAAACACTTTGGCCATAGTGATCATGCGGAGACCCCGCAGAGTAGCAGTAGGGGTATTATCTCCCCGGAGAACCCCGAAGCTGGGTAAGATTCGCCGGCGTGCATGTCTTCGCCTGATCCCGTTTCCAGGCACCGGCGATATTCTACTCGCCCCCACCATGATAAGCCATCCGTTGGCATATGTCGCACCAAACCCCCGACATTTGGCGCCCATCGTGGGGCCTGGTGCACCGCCGTCCCGAGATCTGTTCTGGACGGGACCTCTTTTCCTCCCTGGCGAGCGCAGCCAGCCAGGCACGCCAGATGGAGTTTGCGCCGACGCGCTAAGCGGCATCGAGATCGCCTGCGCGGTCAGCTCCTTGGCCGAACTCATCGGCAAGGTCCGCCTCTCCGAGGAACCTGCATCCAACGCAGGCATGGGCGGCCCCGAGAACCTCCTCGCGGGCCTCCTCGATCAACTCCACGTTTTCGGCGAGCCTGCCATAGACTTGGAGTCCGTAGGCTCCACCGACCCGATGCTGGTCGATTCCGACACCGCGTCGCTCGGTGCGTTCCCCACCAATGTGGTGGTCTACGACGAACCTCTCCCCCACGCAGAGAGCAACGGAAGCACCGTCACCGAGGTGCTAGTCATCAGTCATGACGAGCTCCCCGACGGAGGATCGCATGACTCGCTCGGCGCAGCGCTGCAAGACCTAACTGCACCCATTCCGGAAGATGCTGACGCTGAGACGTTGGAGGCGCGCCGCCTTCAGCTCGTTGAAGGTGCGAAGAACCTGTCCAGCATGAGGCGCTTGTCATAAGCCTATCAGCGGGAGATGGATCACGCCGTCGGCGGCTCGCCGGCCCCGGCGGGGCCCAGCCGCCTTGGCGCAGTCCGGCAGCGCGGCGTAGCCATCGCCAACCTGTTTATGGCAAGCCGCACTGTGTACGCTACACCAGCGGAGAACATCCGAGCCGCCCAGGGAACGGCGGACGAGCTGGACAATTTCGAGGGCGAAGAACGCCGCCTCATGATGGAGCGAGTGCAGCGGCTTCTCGACGTGGCTGCCGCACAGAACAAGGCCGACTGCCGCGCGGAGGTGCCTCAACGGCCCATCGACGACCTTCACCGAGATCAAGCCATGACGTCTCGGACGTCGACTGGCGGCGCCCGAGGAAGAAGAGATAAGGAGCCGACTGTCAGCCACAGTCGGACTTGCATTACCATAGAGCGCGACCGAGACGGCCGCGCAAGAGCAGTGGAACGACGGGATGACTGTCCGCCTCCCCCTCCCCGCAAGGAGAGGCGAGTCTCCCTGCCGCCTATTGACCATCCGACTCTCGGTGACCGCCTTGGCCGCCGAGAGGGAGTTGGAGAGAACGACGCCCGCCACCGGATCGACCGACTCCACCGATCCTTAGCGCTGGAGGAAGAAGACGAGCTGGGTCCACCTTGTTTCGGGCCCAGTATTTGGGACGAACCCTTTCCTAGAGGGTTCACACTCCCAAGAGACATGCCCAAGTATACCGGCTCAGTGAAGCCGGAAGACTGGCTAGTCGACTACTCCACGGCTGTCAGCATAGCAAACGGCAACAAGCGTGTCTCCGTAAAGTACGTTCCGCTCATTCTCCAGGGCACGGCCCGAACGTGGCTGAACAGCCTAAAGCCCCGCAGCATAAACAGCTGGGTCGACTTCACCGAAGCGTTCGTCCGCAACTTTACCAGCACGTACAAGCGTCCTCCCAAGCCTCGTCAGCTCTCCTTGTGCATGCAAGGCCCCGACGAGTCGACTCGCGATTACCTCATGCGTTGGGCCGAGCTCCGGAACTCCTGCGAAGGCATGCACGAGGTGCAGGCCATCGAGTACTTCACGGCTGGGTGCAGAGAAGGCACCCTCCACAAGCACAAGCTCCTTTGTGACGAGCCAGAAACCCTCGACGAGCTGCTGATCATAGCGGACAAGTACGCCACGGCCGACTCCTCCATGAAGGCGGAAATTCAAATCAGCACAACTGGTAAAGTGGCTCCTCAAGCTCTAAGAACTCCGGCGGCAGATGCCGGCCGGCGACAACAGCAGGGCGACAACAAGCGCAAGGCCCCACAGCCGGCTTCTAGCAGCCGGCAGGTCGCGACCATTGAAGCCCAGCAGCCAGAAGAGCAGCCCCCGCCCAAGCGACAGAAAGGCGGCAAGCCAAACTGGTTGCCGGCCTTCTCCTATGAGCAGACCTTGGATGGACCTTGCAAGTTCCACAGCGGCGCAAAGCCGTCGAATCACACCACCCGGAAGTGCCACTGGCTCACCAGGATCGCCAAGGGAGACGGCCTCCTGCCTCCCCCGCCTGCTGGGCAGCCGCCTCCGCCCCAGCAGTCGGCTATCAGGCCAGTCGGCGCAGTACAAGACGAATACCCTGAAGAGCATGGAGCCTATGTGGTGTTAACCAGTGTGGCTGATGATCGATGCACCAGGCGACTACAGCGACAAGAGGTGAACGCAGTAGCGTCCGAGATGCCAGAGTTCATGCACTGGTCTGAGAAGCCCATCAGCTGGAGCAAGGCTGACCACCCAGAAGTGATGCCGAGTCCGGGCTCCTATGCTTTGGTCCTGAACGCCACCTTTGCTACAGACAGACGAGCCGCGCGTTTCTCGCGAGTTCTGATAGACGGGGGTAGCAGCATCAATATCATGTACAAGGACACCATGGAGAAGTTAGGAATCAAGCAAAGACAGCTTCAGAACAGCCGAACTGTGTTCTATGACATTGTTCCTGGGCTTTCCTGCTCGCCAATCGGCAAGATCCTGATGGTCGTCCTCTTTGGGGACGAAGATCACTTCCGTAGAGAGCCCATTTGGTTTGAGGTGGTGGATCTTGAGAGCCCATACCATGCGCTGCTTGGCCGACCTGCCTTGGCCAAGTTCATGGTGGTCCCCCACTACGCCTACCTCAAGATGAAGATGCCCAGTTCCAAGGGAATTCTGACTGTGGCTGGCGACTACCGGAAGTTGTCTGCTTGCGCAACAGAGAGCAGTCGGCTGGCCGAGTCCTTGGTAATCACGGCTGACAAGCGGCTCCTTGAGCGAGTTGTGGCGATGGCCGGCAAGCAGCCTGAGGTGTCGCCCAACCCAAAAGAGTCGGAGACTGAGGGTTCGTTCAAGCTGGCCAAAGAGACAAAGAAGATACCCTTGGACCCGGAGCACCCAGAGAGGTACGCCGTCGTAGGCGCAAACCTCGACAGCAAATAGGAAGGCGAGCTCGTCGATTTCCTCCGTGAGAATCGAGACATCTTTGCATGGTCCCCCAAAGACATGCGAGGTGTACTGACGGAATTTGCCGAGCACAAGTTACATGTCCAATCTGATGCAAAGCTGGTCAGACAGCCCCTGCGCCGCTTATCAGAAGAGAAGAGAAGAGTTGTCGGAGAAGAGATAGCCTGACTCCTAGGAGCCGACTTCATTATGGAAGTATTCTTTTCAGAATGGCTAGCAAATCCGGTCCTGGTACTAAAGAAGAACAAGCAGTGGTGAATGTGTATTGACTATACGAGCCTCAACAAGGCCTGCCCCAAGGACCCATTTGCTTTACCAAGAATCGATCAGGTGATAGACTCCACAGCCGGATGCGAGCTATTGAGTTTTTTGGATGCATATTCAGGATATCACTAGATCAAGCTACACCCGGCTGACAGACTGAAAACCGCCTTCATCACGCCGTTCGGAGCCTTCTGCTACTTCACCATGACGTTCGGCTTAAGGAACATCGGCGCCACCTTTCAGCGTTGCATGCAGAAGTGCCTCCTCAAGCAGCTCGGCAGGAACGCCCATGTTTACGTGGATGACGTGGTGGTGAAGACGGAAAAGCGTGGGACACTGCTGGAAGACCTCAAGGAGACCTTTGAGAACCTGCGCCGGTTCGAGATCAAGCTCAACCCCGAGAAGTGTGTCTTCGGAGTACCAGCCGGCCAGCTCCTTGGCTTCCTGGTCTCTAAACGCGACATAGAATGCAACCCAGTAAAGATCAAGGCCATTGAGAGAATGGAGGTACCCAGCCGACTGCTGGACGTGCAGAAGTTCATCGGCTGCTTGGCGTCCATCAGCCGATTCATCAGTCGGCTGGGCGAGAAAGCTCTCCCCTTGTACCAACTCATGAAGAAGACCACTTTTTTCGAGTGGAACCATAAGGCGGACGAAGCTTTTCACCAGTTGAAGAAGATGTTGACTACTCCACCTGTCCTGGCGGCTCCGACTCCCAAGGAACCTATGCTCCTGTACATCGCCGCCACCAGCCGAGTAGTCAGCACGGTCACTGTAGTGGAGCGCAAGGAGGAAGGCAAGGCGCTGCCTGTCCAAAGACCGGTATATTACCTGAGCGGTACTGTCGACCTCCAAGCAGAACTACCCCCACTACCAGAAGATGTGCTATGGCGTACACTTTGCTGCCAAGAAATTGAAGCCTTACTTTCAGGAGCATCCAATCACGGTGGTCTGCACGGCCCCACTTGCCGAGATCATTGGTAGCCGAGATGCTTCTGGCCGAGTGGCCAAGTGGGCCATAGAGCTAGCTCCTTACACCATCCACTACCAGCCCCGCACCGCCATCAAGTCACAAGCACTAGCCGACTTCCTCGTCGACTGGGCCGAGACCCAGTACCTACCTCCAGCACCTGATTCCACCCATTGGCAGATGCATTTCGACGGCTCCAAGATGCGCACTGGCTTGGGAGCCGGCGCTGTCCTCACCTCTCCCAAAGGCGACAAGCTCAAGTATGCGCTGCAAATCCACTTTTCCGCCTCCAATAACGTCGCCGAGTACGAGGCGCTCATTCACGGGCTCCGGCTTGCCAAAGAGCTTGGCATCCGCCAAATCTTGTGTTATGGCGACTTGGACTTAGTGGTCCAGCAATCATCTGGCTACTGGGACGCGAAAAATGCAAACATGGCGAGCTGCCGTTTCCTCGTGCAGCAACTCAGCGGGTATTTCAAAGGGTGCGAGTTCCTCCATGTGCCAAGGAATGACAACGACCAAGCAGATGCATTGGCACGAATCGGCTCTACCCGCCAAGCAATACCATCTGGTGTCGCCCTTCAATGCCTCCTCAAGCCGTCTGTCAAGCCTTCACCAGAATCAGACTCCATTTTTGTGCCAGCTCCTCCCGAAGACGTCGGATCCGACTCCAGAGCTCCGGTAGTCGGAACGAGGATTTTGGCGGAAGACCCCAAAGCTGCCACAGCCAAACCCGGCCCGGGGACTGCGGTGGCGGACTCGAAGACTCCAGAACTCGGCCCAAGGACCGCGCCAGTTGGCCTGGGGACTTCAACAACCCAGCAAGCGGCTGTTGACTCCACCCTGCCGCCTCCCAGCCCAACCGCCCTCGTCCAAGTCGCAGTTCTGGCAGTCGAAGAAATAGCAGCACCCTCATGGGCCCAGCCCATCCTCAAATTCCTGGTGAACAAAGAGCTGCCGACCGATGAAACTTCAGCTTGGCAAATCCAACGCCGGGCGGCAGCCTACACCATAGTCAACAGAGAGCTGGTCAGGCGCAGCGTCACTGGTGTCTACCAGCGCTGCGTAGAGCCAGAGCAAGGCCAAGAGATTCTCAAAGACATCCATCAAGGCGTGTGCGGCCACCATGCGGCTTCAAGAGCACTCGTCGCCAAAGCCTTTCGGCACGGTTTCTTCTGGCCAACTGCCTTTGGAAGAGGCCAAGGAGCTGGTCCAAAGATGCAAAGGGTGTCAGAAGTTCAGCTCCAAGCCGCACCAGCCAGCTTCTGCACTCAAGACCATCCCCATTGCCTGGCCTTTCGCAGTTTGGGGTCTAGACATGGTGAGACCATTCAAAACAGCACGAGGTGGTTTAACTCACTTACTTGTCGTAGTGGACAAGTTCACCAAGTGGATAGAAGCAAAGCCAATCAAGAAGCTGAACGGTCCGACTGCCGTAACTTTCATCTCCGATATCACAATTCGGTACGGCATACCACACAGCATCATCACTGACAACGGCACAAATTTCGCCAAAGGCGCCTTGGCCCGTTTCTGCGCAACACAGGGCATCCGTTTGGACCTAGCGTCCATTGCCCACCCACAGTCAAACGGCCAAGTGGAGCGAGCAAACGGCCTCATCCTGTCCGGCATCAAGCCTCGGTTGATCGAGCCTCTAGAGTGCTCGGCTGGCTATTGGCTCGACGAGCTGCCAGCCGTCCTCTGGAGTCTGCGCACGACTCCAAACAAGTCAACCGGCTTCACGCCCTTCTTCCTCGTCTACGGTGCCTAAGCCGTCATCCCAACGGACATAGAGTTTGACTCCCCACGAGTCACCATGTACACCGAGGAGGAAGCAGAAGAAGCACGACAAGACGGCGTGGATCTGCTGGAAGAGGCCTGGCTGTTGGCACTCAGCCGGTCCAGCATCTACCAGCAGAGCCTGTGCCGATACCACAACAGGAAGGTCAGGCCAAGATCTTTCCAAGAAGGCGACCTTGTGCTCCGGCTGATCCAGCAAACAGCCGGCCAGCACAAGCTGTCGGCGCCTTGGGAAGGCCGTTTCATCATCAGCAAAGTACTGGGCAACGATTCCTACAACCTGATCGACGCTCAGAAGCCCCGAGCACGCAAGAGGGATGACTCCGGCAAGGAGACAGAGTGGCCAAGGAATGCAAATCTCCTCCGAAGATTTTACAGTTGATGCAGTATGTACCACACTACCTTTTGTATTAAAGTACCAAGACTTCGGGCCCCCCGAGGTGAGCTCGGGGACTGCCCTCTTTTGTCTGTACGATAAAAATTATGACTACGAGTATGTTACTCCTTTTTATGCCGTTTGGCACCGGGCTCGACAAGTCGGCCTGGGGACTTGCCACCTTGCACTATGAAATGCTTCCTACAGTTGGACAAGTAGTGTGTAAACGCCCAAACCGTCTACTGTCAGAAGCCGCAGCTTGCAGAGCGACTGTACGGTGGGCAGCAGTAAGGTAGAATGGGAATTCACATGAAAAATGGCTAAGGACTCAAAGCATAAAACATAGCTCAAGACGGCTTCCAGCCTTTCTCGCAAACCGACTCTCAGATAGCCGGATTGCTGTCTTCTATCTAACTTGCTCAAAAAATCTTGAAAACGACTAAGTACTTGCTTTCCCAAAGTAGCCTAGCACTTGATCCAGCGACAGTCCGCAGAGCGGCTGTCCGATTGGCAAGGCAGGCAACTAAGAGAAAGCGGCAAAGGAAAAAAGCCAAAAGAGCATTGAGCAAGAAAAGATAGAACTCAGATAAATATATTTACATAACATAGGCCCTTGGCCGAATTTTCGAGTAGAGGTTCAAAATACACCCCGCGGGTGGAATTGTGCGAATTAAAAAGTTCTTCTAAGACTACTGAAGCAGACAAAACAAAGATACAGCGGCAGCTTAGGAAGCAGCAGACGGACTCGGAGGTTCGGAGGAGGCGCCAGCGCCAGGCGTTGGGCGGCCGGCCGGCTAGTCTCGGCTTGATCGCCTCCGGCAGCAGTCGGGTCGGTTGCACGCGGCTCGTTGTTGGAGGCACGGTCGAGCTGAGGCTGGCCATCTGCTCCGTCTTCTGGTGCCTCCGCCTCGCCTTCGTCCTCCGCCTCGCCCTCTTCCTCGACGCTGGAGCCAATCACCTCCGCCGAGTCCTCGCCGTAGTCTGGGTTCATCCCAAACCACTCCGGCGGTACCTCCTCGCCGTCTTCAGACCGCTCGGGGACGAAGATGCTGGTGTCGGTGTACTCGGCGATTGCCGCAGCACACTTGATGAGGGCGTCTTCCGCGGCCGCCAGCTCCGGCTGGGCCTCCGACCGAAGCGTGGCCAGTCGGTCTAGGTCCAGTCCCGGATACCATGCCTTGACGAACTCCAAGGCCCGGTGCGCTCCAGCTCGGGCCGAAGAGCCCTTCTAGGCCTCAAGACGACCAGCCGCGACCTCCAGCCAGTCGGCCATCAGGCTGGGGGTGTGTGGAGCCTGCATATCCGGCCACATGGCGGCAATCGCCTGGGCACCGACACGCTGAAGTCGGCGCAGCATCTAGTGAGCCGGCCGGAGGCGAGCCTCGATACTCAGGATGTGCTCGTCAAGAGTTCGGGGGGCATCGGCGGCAATCTCTGCGCCCTCCACCCTCCGACCTTCATGGTCAGCCTCGATGGCTTGGATGGCGGCCTGCGACTGGCCAGGGAAGAAGTCTGCAAAAGACACGAAGAAACGAAGAAGCAAGTCAAAAACCAGGAGTCGGCACGATTTAAGTCGGCAGCTCGAAGAAAGAAAATAAAGAAACTCACCATCAACGATGTCTTCAATCTCGTGGAAGCCGGAGGACAGCAACGCCTCCTTGTCAGACCAGGAGGAGCGTTCGCTCGCAAACTCGGCCAGGAGGGCGGTTTCTATCTCCTCCGCCTCCCCCTGCGTCTTCACAAGCAGCTCCTTCTGCTCTGCCAATTGAGTGGCCAGCAGATCGCGCTCCATGGCGAGCTTGTCGCACTCCTCGTCTTTGGCACACAAAGCAGAGTTGGCATCGCTCAGCTGCTATTGAAGAGAAGCGATGGCCCCTGAGAAGAAGAAAGAAAGAAGGCGTCAAGTCATCAGTAAAGAAGGTCGCCGGGGAGATCCGGCCCGACTGCTCAGCAGTCGGCCCGAATCTCGGGGACTACAGCCCGCGGGTGCGCTAGCGCGCCCCCGTGAAGAAGGAAAAAGGACTTACTCCGGCTCTCCGACAGATCGGCGGTCCGCTTGCCCAGCTCTTCGATGTTACGGTTGAAGGCAGTGACGCGGAGGTTGTGGTAATCCTGCGACGAACGTTTCAGACAAAAAGTTAACACCCAAAGTTCATCAATTGGAGTTTCGGGCTGCCTACTCAGCAGCCAGCCCGAAACTCGGGGACTACACCCAGTGGGTGCGCTGGTGCGCCCCCACAGAGAGGAACAAGAAAAACAAAGACCATAGGGAAAAAAACATACCCGGACGGCTGCCCGCGACGCCAGGAATGCCTTGGTGCAACTCTGGAGAGCGTCGCCCTTAGCCCGAAGCTTCGCCTAGATGTCTAGGAGCGCCTGGTTCAGCGGCCCTGTGCCGCCTCCTTGCACCCACCCAGTAGGCGCGAGGCTTGTCGCCTCGGCGTCTGGGATCGCCAAGCTGGCGGTGCCGGCTTCCAGGGGGCGGGGCGCCGAAGTCGCCTTCTCCAGGCGGCGGCACGTTGGCGAGCCGACATGAAGAAGTAGCCTCGCCACGGCCTCGTCTTCGGTCGGCGGCACCGGAGGGCCCGCCGGCTGCCCACCCTGCGCACCTTCAGACGGCGGCGGAGGCGACGGCGGAACATTCACATCCGGCATAGAGGGGTCGCCGCCGTCCCCCTCCACGATGGGGTTCTCCCCGCCGGCTTCCCCAGTCTGCCCTGTGAACTCCGGAGGCGGCGGCGCAGAGTTCAATGGGGTAACGTGAACCGCCGACTGGCGGCGTGCGGCTTCCTCGGCCTGCTGCTTCACCACGGCGGCGGCTTCTGCCTCCGCCAGTTTTTTCTTGGCGGAGGCCTCCGCCCTGTCGGCCTCCACCTTCTCTAGGCGGAGGGCCTCTTCTTCGTAGTGCTTCTCCTGTGCATTCCGCTCCGTCGCCTCCCAGAGGTCAGAAGCGGGTTCAATCCGCCGAGTGGTGGCGGACGTCTCCGCTGACCCCATGACAGAGGCGGTGGTGACCCTCTCAAGAGAGAGGGGAGCCCTGAAGCAAGAGGGGCAAGCAGAGACTTAGATAAAGTCACAAAAAAGGAAAAAAACTTTGAAGACAGAATAATTACGTGGAGACCAATGGCGGCTTCTTCACTTCCTTATGGAAGTGGATGGCCTTCGCGGCCGCCTCGTCCCGCCGGGTCGCTGCAGCCGAACCCTTGGGCTTCTTTGTCCGACTGTCGAACAAGGTCGGCATGGCCCTGCGCTTCTTTTTGCTGCCTGCAGCGCCCGGCGCGACAGAAGAGCCCGCGCTAGGCTAGCCGGCTCCTGGACGATGGCGAGGGGCGACTTCTCCCTCGGCGTCGTCGTCAGGCCAGTCGGCGAAGGTGGCCGAGGGCCTGAAGTCGCCTGCTATTCCTCCTCCTCCCTCGGCGTCATCTTCCAGAGCCACCGCCCCCAGATCGGGGTCGTCGACGTCGCTCTCCGCCCGGTTGGCAAGGAACTCGCGGGCCGGCCCCGAGGTGCCGGCTGGTGGGTGGAGGAGGGGATTCTAACCAAAGCTGGCTGGTCAAAACAAAACTCGCCAAGAAGAAGACAATCCAAAGAAAGAAAAGAAAGGCGACTCACCACGGGCGGAGGGTTGTGTAACTGCATCTAGTGCCACCCCTAGTTGGTTTTGGAGTATTGACGACAAACCTAGTTGAGGGACTAATGTGCTTGTGAGAATTGCAGGATAACACAGGTAGAAGTCCCTCATTGATTCGGTTTTACTACCAGAGATGACCCCTAAAAATGTATGAAGACATTGAAGACAAAGGTGGTATATGAAGATATTCACATTGAAGACTATGACAAAAGAATACACGTTGTGAAGACTATGGAGCTCGAAGACTTAGATCTTACATAGTTCTTTTTCTTTTGTGTTGAGTCATAGGAACCACTGTACTGTTAAGTGGGGTCCTAGAAAACCAGTCAGAATGACTGAAGTGATGCCTAAACCAAAAACCTATGTCTTCGAGTGAAGACAATGAGAGCGAATCTTGTCCAGAGCCGGACAAGTCAGCTTTGCTTGTAGCCCAAGTAAAGTTGCCATGAGAGTTTGAAATCTGACCATTGAGACACGTGTCAGTTCCTTAGTGACCCAGGGTCATTTCGGACAAATCAGGTCGGGTTGCCAAGTGGCTATAAATAGCCCACCCCCTACAACCATAAATTGTTGGGGCTGCTCGGATTTTAGTGCACGTCTTTTGTCGTTTGAGAGCAACCCACCTCGAAGCCTTTGAGAGAAAATTCCTAGCGAGGAGAAAAGCCCTAACCACCCAAAGCCAGAGAACATTGGGCATCACTTAAGTCTTCTTGTCTGTGTGATCTGAAGACTTATTACACTTGAGGACTGTGAATCCTCCAGACGGTTAGGCTTCGCGTTCAGAGCATCCAAGAGACATTGTGGATTGCCAGTGAACGAAGTTTGTGAAGGTTTGAGAGTCTACCTTGAAGACTTACCAGAGTGATTGGGCGAGGACTATGTGACCTTAGCTCAAGGAGAATACGGTGAGGACTTGGTGTCCTGAGCTGCGTGTTCAGGACTGGGTGTCCGGGACTGTGTGTCCTAAGGTTTAAATACCTAGCCGCTCCAACCAGACGTACAGTTGTCACAGCAACTGGAACTGGTCCAACACATCATTGTCTTCAACGAGTCACTGGTTTCATCTTCACTTCCTTTTTCTTACTGTTACTCATTGTGAAGCTATTGCATGCTTGCTCTATCTTTTGTCTTCACAACGTGAATGTAGGATCTGTTTGGCTTCATAACTTATTCCTACCTGATCCTTATTACACTGCAGCTGTTTGTTATTGTGCTCTCACTCTATTGAATACTTGACCATGGCTGGCCTAGTGTAATCTAACTTCCGCTGCATAGTAATAGGCATAATCTTTGCTGTTTGTCTTCATAACTCCCACGTTTTGAAGACTTTCATAAAAATCGCCTATTCACCCCCCCTCTAGTCGATATAACGCACTTTCAATTGGTATCAGAGCAAGGTGCTCCCTTGTTCTGTGTGATTCGGTTTAACCACCTGGAGTTTTAGCTATGTCGACTGCAAGGATAATCAAAGTCTCCGCTGCGTGCCCCGTCTTCGATGGAACTAAATATCCCTACTGGAAGAATAAGATACGCATGCATCTTGAAGCCATTGACGTCGACCTATGGTATGTCGTCGAGAATGGCGTTCCCAAGGCTGGAGAAGGTGTCACTGCTGCTGATGTCAAGAAGTTCACTCAACTGGACTCTACTGCCAAAAATATCATCTGTGGTCATCTGAGAAAAGGACAGTATGGCCGTGTGAGTGTCTTGAAGACATCCAAGCTGGTCTGGGACTGGCTCTCCAAGGTCAATGAAGGCGTCTCAACCCAGAGAGATCAAAGAATCAGTGTTCTTCGCAACCTCTTCAACCGCTTCAAGCGAAATGACAATGAGAATGTCCAGCACACATTTGACCAACTCACTGACATCACAAATGAGCTTCAAGCCCTCGGCGCCACTGAGATCACCAAACATGAAATCGTCAAGATGCTGCTGAGATCACTTGATAGTTCGTTTGACATCCTAGCCCTAATGATTCAAGAATGTCCTGATTTCAAGAAACTCAATCCATCTGACATACTTGAGAGGCTCAACACACATGAGTTTCAGCTTTCTGAGAAAAGAGATATCTACGGTCCAAACTATGGGCGAACTCGTGCCTTGAAGGCAAAAGCTGTTTCCTCATCTGAAGAAGAATCTGACAGCAGTTCTGATGATCCTGAAGACATTGGAAGAGAACTTGCAATGCTAGTGAAGAAGTTCCAAAAATTCACCAAGAAGAAAGGCTTCAGAAAATCTTCACGATCAAGCTCAAGGAATGATGAAGCTTCTGCTCATGACTACAAGAAGAAAACATGTCACAAGTGCAAGAAAACTGGACACTTCATCTCTGAGTGTCCACAGTGGGACAATGAGAACAGAAGGAAGAAGAAGAGCAAGGAATATGATTCAGAGGAGGAGTCTCCTTCTGAGGAGGCAGAGGTGGAGTCTGAGGAGGAGTCTGATTCTGGCATTGCGAGTCTGGCTACAGCATACGTCGCCAAGTCCATCTTCAATACTGAAGACAATGACTGCATCACCGACACCGATGAAAATGACAAGAACGACTCCACTCCTACCTACTGCTTCATGGCACGCGGTGCCAAGGTAAACACATTCACTACTCGCTATCAAACATCTAGTGACAATGACTCTGACTGTGATTCAAAACCCAGCTACAAAGCACTTGCTAAAATTGCAACTGAACAACAGAAAGCTATGGAACATATTAAAAAACTGTTAGACAGAAGCGATGATCTGTTGGGTGCTGAAATGACTTGATCTCAATCCTTAATTGAAGACATAAAAAATCTTCACGTTAAGTATCAGGAACTTGAAGATCGTCTTGATACTCTCTCAACAACTCATGAAAAGCTTTCCTATCTTCAAAGGAAGCAAGAACTTGAGAAATTGAGAGCGGCTCATGAAGATCTTCAAAAGGAAAACGAGTCACTTCGCGCTGAACAGATCAGTTCCGCTCAGGAAGGATTTGAACCACCATGTCTTAAATGTATTGAGCGTGATAATGCTACTTCTGTTGCTGAATGTTCCACTGCTACTGCTGTTGCAATATCTTCAACTGTTGATGTGGTAACTAACCCCTCTACTGAGGATACCACTGCTATTGCTGATGAGAATGCTAGGCTGAAGACATTGCTTGAAACAGGGATGTACAAAAGTCTTAAAGGACATCAGACATTATGTGATGTCCTCAAGAAGCAGATTCTGAACCGAAACCCTAGGAAAGAGGGTGTAGGGTTCGTAAGGAAAATAAATGCAGATGGCTCTTACTGGAGACCTGAGCAGTACCCCAAAACCACATGGGTTGCTGCAAAGGAACTTTCAGCAGATCCATCCAATTTATCTGGCTTCATTTGCGCTAACCCCATTATCATTGATGAATCCTTTGATGTAAACTATAAACTGTTTAAGAATCAGAATGGTGAAGTGTTTGCCAGGTACATTGGTACTAACTGCAGGAATGGACCGCCTATGAAGAAGATCTGGGCTCCGAAAAAGTGTCTGGAAAATCTTCCTGTGAATGTCTTCATGACACCTCACTTGAAGAAGACAAACCTTAGACCAAAGGCTTCATATGGTCCAAAGGCTTCATACAAACAGAGGACTCACCTGAGTCATACTAACGCAAATGCTTTGCAGGGAAACCATACTCAGGCATATGAATATGAGAGCGGTTCATCCAACCGTCATGTTCATATGACCAAAAATTATTCTGCTTATTCCTATAAGTATTATTGTCCACCTGCAAGACTGTTTGCTAAGGCTTCAAAGCCAAAATTCTCAGATGCTGCACTTAGACATATTGCTTCTAAGCCACCCTTGAAGATGTGGGTGGTTAAGAAAGCTTAACTCTCTTTTGCAGGGAAAGGTCTCTAGCAGAAAAACAAAATCTTCTGACGCTATTGCTGGGGACCTTAAAAATCTTGTAGGGCGCAAGATAAAATGCCCGAATGGCATCATTATGTACTTCGTTCTTGAATCGCATGCTACTCTCCCTATTAGTCCTAATCTGGATCTAAGTTTTCATAACCCACTGGTTCGTCAAATGTTTTTGCTTCACAATTCTCTTCGTGAAGCCTATCCCCCTAACTGCACTGTAGGGTACGACACCAGCGTCTTCAAAGTTTTCAGAATGGATTATTGACAGTGGGTGTACAAATCACATGACTGGCAAAAGAAGCCTTCTTATGGACTCAACCTTACGTCCATCCGACAAGAGCCACATCACATTTGCTGACACTGGTAAAAGTAAGGTATTGGGTCTAGGTAGAGTTGCAATCTCAAAGGATCAACACATGGATAAAGTCATGCTTGTTGAATCCCTTGGCTTCAACTTAATGTCTGTCTCAATGCTTTGCGATTTGAACATGATCGTAATGTTTGGAAAATATCGTTGCCTAGTACTAATGGAATCTGACAAGTCTCTAGTGTTTGAAGGGTATCGAAAAGATGATCTGTACGTGGTAGATTTCTCAGCAGGGCCACAACTTGCAGTATGTCTTCTTGCAAAAGCTTCAGAATGCTGGCTTTGGCATCGGAGGCATGGGTATGCTGGCATGAGGAACCTCCACACCCTTGCGAAGAAGAAGCATGTCATAGACATCGAGGGCGTCAAGTTCAAGAAAGATCACTTATGCGGTGCCTGTGAAGCAGGGAAGATGACAAGGGCAAAACATCCTTCGAAGACAATCATGACCACTACTCAACCCTTCGAACTGCTCCACATGGATCTTTTCGGTCCCACTCACTACTCAACTTTTACTACTACTGCTTGCCTCTATGGCTTTGTCATTGTTGATGATTACTCTAGATATACATGGGTGCACATAATCCTTTACAAGACTGAAGTGCAGGAAGTCTTCAGACGCTTCGCCAATCGAGCTATGAACAATTTTGGCGCCAAGATAAAGCACATCAGAAGTGACAATGGCACTGAATTCAAGAACACTGGCCTTGATACATATCTTGATACCTTGGGCATCACACATGAATTCTCAGCTCCGTACACGCCACAGCAGAATGGCGTCGTCGAACGCAAGAACAGAACACTCATTGAGATGGCCAGAACAATGCTAGATGAATACAAGACTCCAAGAAAATTCTGGACTGAAGCCATTGACACTGCATGCCATACAATCAATCGTGTTTATCTTCACAAGATTCTGAACAAGACATCTTATGAACTCCTAACTGGCAAGAAGCCAAATGTCAGTTACTTCAGAGTATTTGGTGCAAGGTGCTGGATCAAGGACCCACACCACACCTCAAAGTTTGCACCAAAAGCACATGAGGACTTTATGCTTGGATATGGAAAGGATTCGCACTCCTACAGAGTCTTCAATCTCTTTCATTACAAAGTGGTTGAAACAGTGGATGTGCGGTTCGATGAGACAAATGGTTCACAAAGAGAGCAACTGCCAAATGTGCTAGATGAAGTTCCAGCTAGTGAATCAATCAAGCTTATGGGAACTGGAGAGATTATACCTTCTGAAGCTCATCCTGAAGAAGAACTTATCATCTCAGCACCTAATCAACATGAAGACAATGCTCAGCCTGGAGACATTCCTCCCAACAACAACACAGATCAGCAAGAGCAAAGTCTTCGCCCTGTACATCCTCGTGTTGCCAATGAAGTGCAAATTGACAGAATAATTGACAACATCAATGCACCTGGTCCACTCACTGGTTCAAGGGCAACTCATCTAACAAATTTCTGTGGGCACTTTGCATTCGTATCAATATCAGAACCCAAGAAAGTTGAAGAAGCCTTCATGGAACCTGAATGGATTCAAGCTATGCAAGAAGAGCTTCAACAGTTTGAACTGAATAATGTATGGGAACTGGTCAAGCGTCCTGATCCACGGAAGCACAACATAATAGGCACCAAATGGATATACCGCAACAAGTAAGATGAGCATGGTCAATTTGTCAGAAACAAAGCTCGTCTCGTTGCTCAAGGATATACTCAAGTGGAGGGCATTGACTTCGATGAAACATTTGCTCCCGTGGCTAGGCTTGAAGCCATACGCATTCTGCTGGCCTATGCAGATCATCATAACATACTTCTATATCAAATGGATGTGAAAAGTGCCTTTCTCAATGGCAAGATTGAAGAAGAAGTGTATGTTGCACAACTGCCTGGCTTTGAAAATCCAAAACATCCTGACATGGTATACAAGCTCAACAAGGCACTGTATGGCCTCAAACAAGCCCCTAGGGCCTGGTATGACACACTCAAATACTTCCTGAAGAGCAAAGGCTTCATACCTGGTTCCCTGGATCCCACTCTTTTCACGAAGACATATGATGGTGAACTGTTTGTGTGCCAAATATATGTGGATGACATTATCTTCGGTTGCACCAATCAGAAGTACAGTGAAGAGTTTGGATATATGATGCAAGAGCAATATCAGATGTCCATGATGGGGGAGCTGAAGTTCTTCCTTGGTCTTCAAATACGACAACAACGCAATGACATCTTCATATCTCAATAGAAGTATCTCAAAGATTGCCTGAAGAAGTTCGGTATGCAAGACTGCAAAGGCTTCACAACACCAATGCCAGCCAAACATCAACTAGGTCTTGACGACAATGGTAAAGAGTTCGATCAAAAGGTATACCTCTCCATGATTGGTTCTTTGCTTTATTTATGTGCATCTAGGCCAGATATTATGCTTAGTGTTTGCATGTGTGCTCGATTTCAAGCAGCACCAAAGGAGTCACATCACTTAGCTGTGAAGCGAATTCTTCGATATTTGGCTCACACCCCAACTCTAGGATTATGGTATCCAAAGGGCTCAGAGTTTGATTTGGTTGGATTTTCGGATGTTGATTATGCTGGTGACAAAGTTGATCACAAGTCTACATCAGGCACATGTCACTTTCTGGGACGATCACTTGTATGTTGGTCTTCAAAGAAGCAGAACTGTGTATCTCTCTCCACTGCTGAATCTGAATACATTGTTGCTGGATCTTGCTGTGCTTAGCTTCTGTGGATGAAGCAAACACTCAAGGACTATGGCATTCATCTGAAGCAAGTGCCACTTTACTGCGACAACGAAAGCGCCATCAAGATTGCCAACAACCCAGTTCAGCACTCGAAGACAAAGCACACTGAAATTCGTCATCACTTTCTCAGAGATCATGTTGTGAAGGAAGACATTGATATCATACACGTCAACACTGAAGAGCAATTGGCAGATATCTTCACCAAGCCCTTGGATGAGAAGAGGTTTTGCAAGTTACGGTGTGAGCTAAATATCCTAGAATCCTCAAATGTCCTGTGATCAGGCACACATTCTAACACTTATGCATATGATGACTTAGATGTGCAACACACAAAGTAAAGTATATCTTCAATCAATGAAGACATACATTCTAAGTGTGAATACATTAATGTGGAATTTGACTTCGGACCGCCACGATAATTGTGCGCCGTGTCTGGGTCTAATACTTCCTATACGGTGGGTAACGCCACCACCAAACGTTCCATTTTGAAGTGTTTCACTCATGGCGTTACCTTGCAATATCTTCACATTTGGTTTGGCTTCGAACTCAACATGTCTTCATGATTATCTTCACTACGTTGATTATATAGATATATACATACTAGTGTTCTGTCCTCTACAGCATTCACTTATAGCTATGTCTTCTTGGTTGAATCTTTTGAACTAAGTGAATGTGATCGGACCCTAATCTCTCTATGCTTTCTATCTCAAATTCTATCTCTCCAAGTCATATGCATTCTATTGAAACTGTCGAATGTCTTCCCTGTGTCCTTGTCAGCAGAAGATATAGAGACAACCATAAAGTCCGTTTTTAATACTCATTCCTCCACATAAAATCCGGAGAAGTAGGAACGACCACCCGACAATCCAGGCGTGCGTGGGACGTGAAACAAACCCCAAACTTCCGCAAACAGGCCACGCGTTCCTCAGATGCGAATCGCTAGGGGCACCTATGTAATAGCACAGTGCCGCCCCTGAGCCTATAAATTCACACTTACCGCGGTCATTATCTCCTTCTTCCACCCTCGCACGAACCCTAGCGCCACCGCTAGCACTCGACGACGCCGACGACGAAGCGCTTCGCTGCCGCAACTTCTCCGACGCCGTCTTCATGCCGATCATGGACATCGTTCTCTCCGCCGTCGCCGTAGGTGTCTTCCGTCGCCAAGTTAGGGCACGGAGGACTGAACTGCTCGGCATCATCTCCCACTTCCGTCTAGCAGTTCCAAGTGTGGTAAATAAAACTTCTTTTTACAGCCCCGTTTGATCTCATGGTTCTGTCACTTTCTACCATAAGAAGTTTATCTTCACACAAGTTAGATCTCTCAATAACATGCCTAGTATATTCACTTGTGCTTCATAAAGTAGTTAGATTCCTCACTTGTACTGATCTGTGGGTTCGTACAAATCTAGAACCAACTTCTTATCTATGAGTGAATGTCTTCGCATGATGAGGTCAATGTCTTCTAAACTGATTAATCTTCAAAACCTTCTGAGAATGCATATGACCTCTTCCCCTTCCCTCGCACCTTAATGTTGTCACAGGTACATGTCCGTAGGAGAATCCTTTGGTTCTCATAGTCTGCATTCATTTGCACAATTCCTATAGCATCACATAAACTCTCCCGAAGCCAGTTCTTGTTGGTCCAGCAAAAGAAAGCCTTTGAAGCATTTGAAAGTTTTGAAGCCTTTCAAGTTAAAGTTTATGGCTTCAGAAGCAGCAGCAAGGAAGGGGGGCAGACAGAGACGTGAAGGAACTTCCAAAGATCTGCCTGAAGACTTGGCAGAAATGTATAAAACAGATCCAGAAGAAAGTTATGGGCAGCGCAAGACCCGAATCCAATGGATTCGACGCTATTGGGCAGAACAATGGTTCAAATACCGCTTCGTCACCCAGGAGTATGCTGTGAAATGTGCCATCAAGAAACCATGGGGGGACATCCTTTACAAGAATCTCGTACCCAGGACCAGAAATGAAGCCATTGCTCAAGGCTTCTACCCATGCATGGTCCGAGGACCACAGCCTGATGATGCGCATCCGTCGTCACTCCTCTGGTGTCGTGACGACAATCTGTTCAAGCGCAATTTCCAGTTTGCCCAACAATCCGCGAAGTTGAACAAGAAGAAATTTGGGTTAGACTTCAACCCTGGTCCCTCCGCACCAAGGGCAGATGGCACACGCTACGCAGAACCCAATGCCATCGGTCCGTTTGCCAATCTTGAGGGCCTCATCACCCACATCTTAGTCCAAGGGACTGCCGTGAATGACCCTCCAGCTGACTCTGAGTCTGATGAAGCTCCTGCTGTATCGAAGCCAAAGCAGACGAAGAAGCCAAAAGCTTCAAAGCCAGCCCCTGCCTCAAAAATCTAAAGGGCGAAGCCATTGGCAACTGCACCTCCTGAAGACAGTGTGCAGTCTGAAGACGTATCCCGCGTCTCCAAGCCCCAGAAGGCCAAAGTGCCTCAGCCACACACCGGCAAAGAGCTTATAGCTGCTGGCATCCTGCGCAGCGAAGCCATAGATCTGTCAAGTGATGAAGATCTTGGAGATGACGCTCTAGAGCAGCTCATCAAGAGCAAAGAAGAAGCTGAAATCTTCAACAATTTGCCTCTCTTTGATGTCGCCATCATCCACAATTTCATCGAAGAATGGTTTGCCACGCCAAACATAAGCTTCGAAGATCTGCAGTTGCCCGTTGGCCTCAGCGTCGCATTCCAAGGCGCTATTGCTTCAGAACTTGCTATTGCCCAGCGCATAGCTCAACTGAAGCAGAAAATTGATCATGAAAAGGCTCAGTTCAAGAAGCATATGGCCAGGCTCAGCGTGCAAGAAGTGAAGAGCTTCAAGACCATGTTGCATGAGCTCAAGGAAAATTTTCTGAAAAAGCGTGCAGAAGCTCAGGGCTCACGTGAGCGGATGAAGTCTTTGGCTGAACGATGTGTGCAGGCATACAATGAGGCCGAGAAGCGCAAGGCACTTGGGCGTCCTAGCATCGACCCCAAGATGGCCGGGAAGAAGAAGAAGAAGCCTACTATGGCTGAACCAGAGGCGCCTAGGCAAGAAGCAGTTCACATTGTCTTCCCAACTGCAACAACTGGCTCGAAGCCAAAGAGCCGGTCAATAGCTTCTGAGCTCAAGAAGACAAGAACTGCTGAGGCTGAAGCCAGGAAAAGGAAAAGCTCTGAAGCCTCTCCTACTGCCCCCAGCAAGAAGAAGCGCACGATCAAGAAATCCCGGGCTGCTCACACAGAGCCCTTGATAGTTGAACCTATCTCAATGGTTCACCCCAACGCCGAAAGACAACTGACAGTTCATGAGCCTGCTCCCACAGAGGCTCCTGAAGCTGAAGATATTCCAGCAGCCGACCCCATCGCTGTTGAAGACATTGGTCACCAGGACAATGTACAAGATGATGCGGCCTTCCTCAGTGCGAACAAAGCGAGCTCATCAGCATTGGTCGTCCTCTGACGCCAATTGCACAAGATGCGTCATGGGCGGATCGCCCTCAAGAGGAAGAAGACAATGAGGCCCAGCCCACTCCAACCCCACAGGCGTCGTCTGCATTCCGCAGGCTTCGCAGAGGTCCAAGGCCTCAAGTCTCTACTGAAGACATTCCGGCTCCATCAGCCGAAGAAGAAGAAACACAAGAGCTCCACCAAGAAGCAGTTCTCCAGGAGAACGTGCTTGTGACTGACCCTCCAGCTAATCAAGCGGAGGCGGCAAATGTTGAGGCTGCCACAACCAACACTGAAGCCAATGTGGAGCCCTCCCCACCAAAAGCTTCAGCAGACAGCGAAGCTACTGATCAAGACACTTCTGTTCCTGAGTCTGGTGCAGGTCCTCAATTTGATTACCATGTTGAGCACAGGCCTCATGTCCAGAAGCTAGTCCCAAGGCTGCCAAGGTTCCCAGGTCCTGCATCCGCACCTGGCTCCTTTGACATCAATAGCTTCAAGGCAGATAACACGTTCTTCAATAGCTCCAAGAACCCCTATTCAAGGGAAAGGATTGTATCAGATAGGTTCTGGAGCTATCCTCAGCGCAGCTACTATTCATGCATCCTATACAACCAAGGTCGCATCTTCCCACACAAGCGCCTTGATGTTGAAGCCATTGCTGGGCTGCCCTGTCTAGAGGAAGCTTTGTATTGATTTAAGCAAGTAGGTCTGCTGCAGTTTTTCACTGATGAAGAGCACTGGAATGAAGAGCTTCTGCTTCAGTTCTATGCCACCCTCCATATTAAAGGATACAACAGAGATCCGAAGACTTGGGTCCTGGAGTGGATGACCGGTAATGTCCATCATGAAGCCAATGCATTTGATATCATTGAGCTCACCGGCCTGCCCCCTCCTGGCGAATTCTTCGAGGAAGGCTGTCAACTACATGCTGAAGCTATTGAGAGCATATTCCAGAGGCCTGAACCAAATATGAGTCAGATGCTCTCAATGATGAAGCCATTGCCTCATGATGCACCCTATCCAACTGAGTTCTTCGTTGAAGACCTTGAGTACCTGCCCAGGACCATATATCACATCATCCGGCGGACTCTCTGGCCCATTAAGGGACACTCTCCACATGCCAAGATTGAGGGTGCAATGAAGACTCTCATATTCTATATCCTTCATGGAAAATGCTTCAACGCACAGGATTTCTTCATACGCCAACTTGCAGCGTCAGGCTCAGATTTATTTGGTTTGAAGTTCTATGCTCCTTGGGTGATGAGGCTCATCAAACTGCACTCTGCGATCTCGTATCCGCCCTCAGCCCGAAACCATCGGATCTTCTTGCCAGATGTGGATACCTCCACTAAAGCTATATATCCTGAGCCTGCCAAGCAACCGTTGAGTCTTCAGAATGCAGAACACCAAAGCTTCACTCAGAATGATGAAGGTGTTGAAGCCATCTCCAGGGTGTATCCTTTGGCTGGCACTACACGTGCGCCACACCCTGCTTCAACTGAAGCCACTGATAGTGCAACTGCTTCAAGACCCAAGAAGCGCGCGCGTGTTCTCACCGACCGAGAGCTTCTTGTGGCCCTTCATCAAAAACAAGATAGGAATCACGACTGGCTAAAGCGTCAGATGAAAAGCCTCTTGGTGGATGTCAATCATCTTCGAAACCTTGCCACCAAGAATGCTTTCGTTACACATGAAACCTGCCGTCGTACATGGAAAGGGCTCTCAATGATGTGTACTGAAGCTGAACTTGAAGAGGATGGCTTCACTAAGCGCTTCAAGTTTGACACCACACCTCCTAGAAGGGCTGTGATGCGAAACACACCATCACTTGAAGACTCTGAGTTTTCTTCATCTGCTGCCACAGTCACTTCCAGAATAATTGATGAAGAAGACGATGCTACATCACCGCCACCTGCTTCAGCACCTCCAAGCTCTTCTGCATCGCCAAACAACTCCAATGACCCTGCTGCTCCTGGAAACGAGTAGACACTCTATGTCTTCAAACCTTTTTGGTCCTTGCTGACAAAAGGGGGAGAAGCATATGGGTTGATAGTCTTCAAGCGGGTCCATATGGGCGGGTGCTTTATATTTTGGTATATTTTGCTTCGTGTTTACAACTCTCGTTTTTGCTTGATTTGGTTCTTTGAGTTGTAACACTAAAACTCGATGGTCGTCTGCTACTCGTTTGCCACCCTGTATGCGAAGATAAATTCCGCATGTGCGATGATAAATTCCGCACTTATCTCATTCTACAGACGTCCATTTTCCATTAAGTCTTCTTGTCTGTGTGATCTGAAGACTTATTACACTTGAGGACTGTGAATCCTCCAGACGGTTAGGCGTCGCGTTCAGAGCATCCAAGAGACATTGTGGATTGCCAGTGAACGAAGTTTGTGAAGGTTTGGGAGTCTACCTTGAAGACTTACCAGAGTGATTGGGCGAGGACTATGTGACCTTAGCTCAAGGAGAATACGGTGAGGACTTGGTGTCCTGAGCTGCGTGTTCAGGACTGGGTGTCCGGGACTATGTGTCCTAAGGTTTAAATACCTAGCCGCTCCAACCAGACGTACAGTTGTCACAGCAACTGGAACTGGTCCAACACATCATTGTCTTCAACGAGTCACTGGTTTCATCTTCACTTCCTTTTTCTTACTATTACTCATTGTGAAGCTATTGCATGCTTGCTCTATCTTTTGTCTTCACAACATGAATGTAGGATCTGTTTGGCTTCATAACTTCTTCCTACCTGATCCTTATTACACTGCAGCTGTTTGTCATTATGCTCTCACTCTATTGAATACTTGACCATGGCTGGCCTAGTGTAATCTAACTTCCGCTGCATAGTAATAGGCATAATCTTTGCTGTTTGTCTTCATAACTCCCACGTTTTGAAGACTTTCATAAAAATAGCCTATTCACCCCCCCTCTAGTCGATATAACGCACTTTCAGGTTGGCGCGGGAGTACGGCTCCTTGCCGAATCGCCAGTCCTCCAGGAGCCTGCTGTCCGAGAGGTAGTTCACCATGAAGGCCACCTCTTCGTGAGGCATGTCCTTGGTGCACATCCGACTCGGGTCACGGTGCCCGCTCATCTGGCATATCATATGAGGGCGGCCTTGGAGTGGGAGAACTCGGCGCGAAACGAAGGCGGCCAACAGGTCCGGACCAGTCAGACCCTCCGACTGCGTCAGCACTCGGAGTCGCGCGATGGCGCCAGCTCCCGCAGGCGTCAGCGACTTGGCCCGTTACGACTAGTTGGGCAGTCGCCCAGGCGGCAGGCCGGCTTCGAAAGCCGGCAAGTTGACCCAGTCTCCCCCCGCGGAGGCGTTCTTGACGTAGAAGTAGGATCTCTGCCACATCTTCACCGACTTGATCAGCGAGATGGAGGGGAAGGGATTGTCGGCCCCCGACCTTTCCACGACAATGAAAGCGCCGCACTGAGCCGGCACGCCCGCAGCCTGGGTGCTGAGCTTGGAAAAGAAGAACTCCCCCAGAGCTCGAGGCTGGGGAGGACTCCGAGGAAGCCTTCGCACATGGCCACGAAGGCGGACAACAGCACCACTGCATTGGGGGTGAGGTGGTGCGGCTGGAGGCCGTAGAATTCGAGGAAGGACCGGAAGAAACTGCTCGCCGGCAGCCCCAACCCGCGCAGGCAGTGCGAGCGGAAGATAACCCACTCGCCCTCCTGCGGCGTGGGGAAATCTCCCCCTTTGGCGCAAGACGCACCTGCACGCGATCCTTGCCGGGAAGCCGACGAGTCCGGCGGAGGAACTCAACGTGGTCTTCATGAACTTCGGAGCCGTCCGAGGTGCCGGAGCGCATTGGGGGAGGCGCGGCGGCGGAGGAAGAACTCATTGCGAGTTGTCGCCGCAGCGTTCGCCGGAGCTTGGGCGCGCGGCGGAGCGAAGAAGAGAAGAGGAAGGAGGAGAGCGAGGAGCAGCAAGGAGGAAGAGAACGAGGAGTAGTGGGAAGGAGGGGCGCGCGTGCCCCCCTCTTCCCCCTACTTATAACCCCGTGGGCTGCGAAGCCGGGGGGGCGAACCTGGGGATTTACTGCGCCCACAACCCCACGACCCCCACGATCCACATAAAGTTACTGCGCGTAGTAACTCCATGGGAATCCCAACCGTCCATCGGGGCCGCAGCGGATCCGCTCGAGCGCCGAGGCGCGGTAGTGGAGGGCCCTGCCTATGGGCCTGTCCCGTCGCGCGCGTAGGCTGGCAGGACGGCCTAGCCACGTGCCCTCGCGTGACAGGCCTAGAACGGGCGGCGGCTAGGAGGCTTAGCTAGCACGCCACTTAAATCCCGCTGCGATGTTCGAAATATCGAGCGAGTCGGAATTGAGTGGGTCCGAGTTTAGCAAGTCCGAATCCTTCTAATCGACCTAGCAGAAGTCAATCAAATACCATGTGTTGAGCACCTGGAAAGAGAAACTGCTGAGGCTTCTCGGCCGATCGTCCGCGGCGCCTCACTAGATTCGGGGACTACTGTCGGAGTAATGAGCCATGGGTAGGCCAACCCGGGTCCCAGAACCTTTCAAGACATCGGGGCGGGCTGCGCCCCTCAAAGACCCCAGGACGAAGAGCCGCCTCCTGAGGAGTCGACGGCAAGACGGCCGACTGCCCCCTCACGGCCGAGTCCCAGGGACGACTTCCAAAGAAGCCGGCTTTGGGGAGTCGGCCCGCGACTCCAACAAACACCATGACCTCATCAAAGGGGACGAGGCAGGGGCGTGGCTACAGTGAAGCCCACCCCGCCCCTCACCAAGGGCAGGCATGGCCACAGCACACCGTACCCTGGAAGATCTCCGTGCGGCGTGGCACTGTTGCCATGCCGGCCCTGACATCAGCACCGCAGGGCCGAATCCTGCACCCACGACGGCTTGTCTATACGGCCTGGAGGCAGCAGGCCCCACCAGTCAGTGAGACCTCGGGAGACGGCAGGAGAACCACCAGTCGGACCCGTCGGGAGTCGGCCCGGGGGAGTCGGCCGAGCCCTCCCCCGGGGCCCATGCGCCATTAATCAAGATGTGATGGGGAGAGGCAAGAGTGATCGCCCGCCGGGCGGCGGGGCTGTTGCCATGACCTCATAATCAAGCCCGCGTCATCAGAAGCACGGCTACAGTAAGCAGCAGCCGGCAAGATCCGCCAGCAGCGGACGCGGGATGTCGGCTCCGTACCCGGCTAGTCGGCGGGGCCCGCCAGTCGGCGGGCCCCAGTGGTTGGCAGAGAAGATGGAGGCCAGATACACTGACGGTTGGGCCCGCGCCCAGCCGGATTACCATTGTACCCCTGGGGGGTAGGCCTATATAAACCCCCCAGGGCACCCATGCAAAGGGTTGGAACCCATTAGCTCTAGACCAGATCATATAGAAGGGAGAGAGCTAGCCTTGCCCTCTCCTACCACCAGAAAACAGCTCAAGGAGCAACCGTGTAAACACTTTGGCCATAGTGATCATGCGGAGACCCCGCAGAGCAGCAGTAGGGGTATTATCTCCCCGGAGAGCCCCGAAGCTGGGTATGATTCGCCGGCGTGCATGTCTTCGCCTCATCCCGTTTCCAGGCACTGGCGACGTTCTACTTGCCCCCACCATGATAAGCCATCCGTTGGCATATGTCGCACCAAACCCCCGACATCGAGAATTTGATTTACTCGCTCGACTTGGCCACTAGTTTGAGGATGAAAAGCTGTGCTGAAACGGATGTTGGTGCCCATGACCTTCTGAAAAGAATCCCAAAACTTGGAGGTGAAGATGCTGCCACGATCTCAACAAATCAACTGCGGAATGCCGTGCAGAGAGACAATCCGGGAGGTATATAGCTCTGCCAATTGAGCTGCTGTGATAGATTCTTTGATAGGAAGGAAATGAGCCACTTTAGTGAGTTTGTCGATGACAACAAAGATAGCATCATTGCCACGCTTGGACTTTGGAAATCCAGTCATGAAGTCCATCTCAATGTGGTCAAACTTCCATTCTGGAATGGAAAGAGGTTGGAGGAGACCAGCTGGTCGTTGGTGTTCTTCCTTCACTCTTCTGCAGACATCACATTCATTCACGAACTGAGCAATCTCGCGCTTCATTCGAGTCCACCAATACGACTGCTTGAGGTCCTAGTACATCTTTGTACTTCCAGGGTGGATAGAGAGGAGTGAATTGTGAGCCTCATTCATAATGACATTACGAAGGTTAGCTTTAGGAACAACAATACGATCCTCGAAGAATAGAGTATCCTTGTCATCAAGACGATAGCACTTGTACTTGGGTTGACTCTTGGCAGTGCCAATCTTAACCTTCTTCACCATAGCATCAAGAAGTTGAGCCTCGCGAATCTGATCTTCCAAAGTAGGAGAGGCTTGAAGGTTGGCGAGGAAACCTTGAGGAACAACTTGCAGATTAAGTTTGCGGAAAGCTTCACAAAGCTCATGTTGGTAAGGCTTGAGAATCAGACTGTTGCAGTAAGCCTTCCTGCTCAATGTGTTAGCAATTACATTGGCCTTTCCTGGAGTATATTCGATACTCGGTTTATATTCTTGAATCATTTCGACCCAACGAGTCTGCCTGAGGTTGAGGTTTGGCTGAGTGAAGATGTACCTGAGACTCTTATGATCAGTGAAGATGTCCACTTTTCTTCCCAATAAGAGATGTCTCCAAGTTAAAAGAGCATGCACAACTGCCGCCAACTCGAGGTCGTGAGTGGGGTGTTGGGTAACGTAGCAGAAATTCAAAATTTTCCTACGTGTCACCAAGATCTATCTATGGAGAGACCAGAAACGAGGGGAAGGAGAGTGCATCTACATACCCTTGTAGATCGCTAAGCGGAAGCATTCAAGAGAACGGGGTTGATGGAGTCGTACTCGTCGTGACCCAAATCACCGGAGGTCCTAGTGCCGAACGGACGGCACCTCCGTGTTCAACACACGTATAGCCCGGTGACGTCTCCCACGCCTTGATCCAGCAAGGAGAGAGGGAGAGGTTGAGGAAGACTCAGCACAACGGCGTGGTGGTGATGGAGGAGCGTGGCAATCCTGCAGGGCTTCGCCAAGCACCACGGGAGAGGAGAAGGACTTGGGAGAGAGGGAGGGGCTGCACCAAAGGCATAAGGGGTATCTCAAGAGGCCCTCCTACCCTCACTATATATAGGGAGCCCAAGGGGGGGTGCGCCAGCCCTAGGAGATCCAATCTCCTAGGGGGCGGCGGCCAGGGGAGGTTTCCCTCCCCCCCAAGGCACCTAGGAGGTGCCTTCCCTCCTTGGGACTCTTCCTTAGGGTTCCCCCTTCACCCTAGGCGCATGGGCCATAAGGGAAGTGGAGACCCAGCCCACTTTGGGCTGGATCCCTTCCCACTTCAGCCCATGGGACCCTCCGGGATAGGTGGCCCCACCCGGTGGGCCCCCGGGACCCTTCCGGTGGTCCCGGTACAATACCGATGACCCCGAAACTTGTCCCGATGGCCGAAATAGGACTTCCTATATATAAATCTTTACCTCCGGACCATTCCGGAACTCCTCGTGACGTCCGGGATCTCATCCGGGACTCCGAACAACATTCGGTAACCACATAAAAGCTTCCTTTATAACCCTAGCGTCATCGAACCTTAAGTGTGTAGACCCTACGGGTTCGGGAGACATGCAGACATGACCGAGACGTTCTCCGGTCAATAACCAACAGCGGGATCTAGATACCCATGTTGGCTCCCACATGTTCCACGATGATCTCATCGGATGAACCACGATGTCAAGGACTTAATCAATCCCGTATACAATTCCCTTTGTCTAGCGGTATTATACTCGTTACGTAACACATCATCCCGTGATCAACTCCTTGATCACATTGTGCACATTATGATGATGTCCTACCGAGTGGGCCCAGAGATACCGCACGGAGTGAGAAATCCCAGTCTTGATTCGTGCCAACCCAACAGACACTTTCGAAGATACCTGTAGTGTACCTTTATAGCCACCCAATTACGTTGTGACGTTTGGCACACCCAAAGCACTCCTACGGTATCCGGGAGCTGCACAATCTCATGGTCTAAGGAAATGATACTTGACATTAGAAAAGCTTTAGCATACGAACTACACGATCTTGTGTTATGCTTAGGATTGGGTCTTGTCCATCACATCATTCTCCTAATGATGTGATCCCGTTATCAACGACATCCAATGTCCATGGTCAGGAAACCGTAACCATCTATTGATCAACGAGCTAGTCAACTAGAGGCTTACTAGGGACATGGTGTTGTCTATGTATCCACACATGTATCTGAGTTTCCTATCAATACAATTCTAGCATGGATAATAAACGATTATCATGAACAAGGAAATATAATAATAACTAATTTATTATTGCCTCTAGGGCATATTTCCAACAGTCTCCCACTTGCACTAGAGTCAATAATCTAGTTCACATCGCCATGTGATTAACACTCACAGGTCACATCACCATGTGACCAACATCCAAAGAGTTTACTAGTGTCACTAAACTAGTTCACATCATCATGTGATTAAGACTCAATGAGTTATGGGTTTGATCATGTTTTGCTTGTGAGAGAGGTTTTAGTCAACGGGTCTGAATCTTTCTGATCCGTATGTACTTCGCAAATTTCTTATGTCATCTTGTAGATGCAGCTACCACGTTCTATTTGGAGCTATTCCAAATAACTGTTCTATTATACGAATCCAGTTTACTACTCAGAATAATCTGGATTAGTGTCAAAGTTTGCATCGGCGTAACCCTTTACGACGAACTCTTTTACCACCTCCATAATCGAGAAAATTCCTTAGTCCACTATTTACTAAGGACAACTTTGCCCGCTGTCCTGTGATCCATTCTTGGATCACTCTTGTACCCCTTGACTGACTCATGGCAAGGCACACTTCAGGTGCGGTACACAGCATAGCATACTGTAGAGCCTACGTCTTAAGCATAGGGGACGACCTTCGTCCTTTCTCTCTATTCTGCCATGTTCGAGCTTTAAGTCTTAACTTCATACCTTACAACTCAGGCAAGAACTCCTTCTTTGACTGATCCATCTTGAACACCTTCAAGATCATGTCAAGGTATGTGCTCATTTGAAAGTACCATTAAGCGTTTTGATCTATCCTTATAGATCTTGATGCTCAATGCTCAAGCAGCTTAATCCAGGCTTTCCATTGAAAACACTTTCCAAATAACCCTATATGCTTTCCAGAAATTCTATGTCATTTCTGATCAACAATATGTCAACAACATATACTCATCAGAAATTCTATAGTGCTCCCACTCACCCTTTTGGAAATACAAGTTTCTCATAAACTTTGTATACACCCAAAACTTTGATCATCTTATCAAAGCATACATTCCAACTCCGAGATGCTTACTCCAGCCATTAGAAGGATTGCTGGAGCTTTGCATACTTATTAGCATCTTTCAGGATTGACAAAACCTTCCGGTTGTATCACATACAACCTTTCCTCAAGAAAATCGTCGAGGAAACAATGTTTTGACATCCTATCTGCAAGATTTCATAAATAATGCAGTAATCGCTAATATAATTCCAACAGACTCTTTAGCATTGCTACGAGTGAGAAAGTCTCATCATAGTCAACTCCTTGAACTTGTCGAAAAAAAAAAATCTTAACGACAAGTCGAGCTTTCTTAATGGTGATACTTACCATTATTGTCCGTCTTCCTTTTAAAATCCATATGTACCTAACAGCCTTACGACCATCAAGTAGTTCTTCGAAAGTCTACACTTTGTTTTCATATATGGATCCTCTCTCGGATTATATGGCCTCGAGCCATCTTGGAATCCGGGCCCACCATCGCTTCTCCATAGCTTGTAGGTTCATTGTTGTCTAGCAACATGACTTCCAAGACAGGGTTACGTACCACTTTGAAGTAGTACGCATCCTTGTCGACCTACGAGGTTTGGTAGTGACTTGATCTGAAGTTTCATGATCACTATCATAAGCTTCCACTTCAATTGGTGTAGGTGCCACAGGAACAACTTCCTGTGCCCTGCAACACACTAGTTGAAGAGACGGTTCAATAACCTCATCAAGTCTCCACCATCCTCCCACTCAATTCTTTCGAGAGAAACTTTTCCTCGAGAAAGGACCCGATTCTAGAAACAATCCCTTATTGCTTTCAGATCTGAGACAGGAGATATACCCAACTGTTTTGGGTGTCCTATGAAGATGCATTTATCCGCTTTGGGTTTGAGCTTATCAGCCTGAAACTTTTCGCATAAGCGTCGCAGCCCCAAACTTTTAAGAAATGACAGTTTAGGTTTCTCTAAACCATAGTTCATACGGTGTCATCTCATCGGAATTACGTGGTGCCCTTTTTTAAAGTGAATGTGGTTGTCTCTAATGCCTAACCCATAAACTATCATGGTAATTTGATAAGAGACATCACGGTATGCATCATATCCAATAGGGTGCAGTCATGATGTTCGGACACACCATCACACTATGGTGTTCCAGGCTGTATTAGTTGTGAAACAATTTCCACAATGTCTTAATTCTGTGCCAAACTCGTAATTCAGATATTCATCTCTATGATCATATCATAGATATTTTATCCTCTTGTCACGACGATCTTTCAACTTCACCCTGAAATTACTTGAACCTTTCAATAATTCAGACTCGTGATTCATCGAGTAAATATACTCAACATCTACTCAAATCACCTGTGAAGTAAGAACATAACGATATCCACTACACGCCTCAGCACTCATTGGACTGCACACATCAAAATGTATTACTTCCAACAAGTTGCTTTCTAGTTCCATTTTACTGAAAACGAGGCTTTCAGTCATCTTGCCCATGTGGTATGATTTGCATGTCTCAAGTGATTCAATATCAAGTGAGTCCAAATGATCCATCTGCATGGAGTTTCTTCATGCATATACAACAATAGACATGGTTCGCATGTCTCAAACCTTTCAAAAACGAGTGAGCCCAAAGATCCATCAACATGGAGCTTCTTCATGCGTTTTATACCGATATGACTTAAGTGGCAGTGCCACAAGTAGGTGGTACTATCATTACTATCCTATATCTTTTTGCATGAACATGTGTATCACTACGAACGAGATTCAATAAACCATTCATTTCAGGTGTAAGACCATTGAAGGTATTATTCAAATAAACAGAGTAACCATTATTCTCTTTAAATGAATAACCGTATTGCGATAGACATAATCCAATCATGTCTATGCTCAACGCAAACACCAATCTCGATGGTAGAGGGAGCGTATGATATTTGATCAACCCTGGAAATACTTCCAACACATATCGTCATCTCACCTTTAGCTAGTCTCCGTTTATTCCGTAGCTTTTATTTCGAGTTACTAACACTTAGCAACCGAACCGGTATATAATACCCTGGTGCTACTAGGAGTAATAGTAAAGTACACATTAACATAATACATCCAATATACTTCTATCGACCTTGCCAGCCTTCTTATCTACCAAGTATCTAGGGTAATTCTGCTCCAGTGGCTGTTCCCTTATTACAGAAGCACTCAGTCTCGGGTTTGGGTTCAACCTTGGGTTTCTTCACTAGAGCAGCAGCTGATTTGCCGTTTCATGAAGTATCCCTTCGTGCCCTTGCCCTTCTTGAAACTAGTGGTTTCACCAACCATCAACTATTGATGCCCCTTCTTGATTTCTACTTTTGTGGTGTCAAACTTCGCGAATATCTCAAGGATCATCATATATGTCCCTGATATATTATAGTTCATCACGAAGCTCAAGCAGCTTGGTGGTAATGACTTCGGAGAAACATCACTATCTCATCTGGAAGATCAACTCCCGCTCGATTCAAATGATTGTTGTACTTAGACAATCTGAGCACAAGCTCAACAATTGAGCTTTTCTTCCGTAGTTTGCAGGCTAAGAAAATCGTCGGAGGTCTTATACCTCTTAACGTGGGCACGAGCCTGAAATCCTAATTTCAGCCCTCAAAACATCTCATATGGGACGTTTCAAAAACGTCTTTGGTGCCTCAATTCTAAACCATTTAGCATTACGCACTGAACTATCATGTAGTCATCAAAATGTGTATGTCAGATGTTCGCAACATCCATAGACAACGTTCGAGGTTCAGCACACTGAGCGGTGCATTAAGGACATAAGCCTTCTATGAAGCAATGAGGACAAACCTTAGTTTACGGACCTAGTCCGCATAATTACTACTATCAACTTTCAACTAAGTTTTCTCTAGGAACATATCTAAACAGTAGAACTGAAGCGCGAGCTACGACATAATTTGCAAAATCCTTTTAACTATGTTCAGGATAATTAAGTTCATCTTATGAACTCCCACTCAGATAGACATCCCTCTAGTCATCTAAGTGATTACATGATCCGAGTCAACTAGGCCGTGTCCGATCATCACGTGAGACGGACTAGTCAACGTCAGTGAACATCTTCATGTTGATCGTATCTTCTATACGACTCATGCTCGACCTTTCGGTCTTCTGTGTTCCGAGGCCATGTCTGTACATGCTAGGCTCGTCAAGTCAACCTAAGTGTTTGCATGTGTTCCGAGGCCATGTCTGTACATGCTAGGCTCGTGAACACCCGTTGTATGTGAACGTAAGAATCTAACACCCGATCATCACGTGGTGCTTTGAAACAACGAACTGTCGCAACAGTGCACAGTTAGGGGGAACACTTTCTTGAAATTTTAAAGAGGGATCATCTTATTTACTACCGTTGTTCTAAGCAAATAAGATATATAAACATGATAAACATCACATGCAATCAAACAATAGTGACATGATATGGCCAATATCATATAGCTCCTTTGATCTCCATCTTGGGGCTCCATGATCATCTTGTCACCGGCATGACACCATGATCTCCATCATCATGATCTCCATCATCGTGTCCCCATGAAGTTGTCACGTCATCTATTACTTCTACTACTACAGCTAACGGTTAGCAATAAAGTAAAGTAATTGCATGACGTTTATGTTGACACGCAGGTCATAAATAAATTAAGACAACTCCTATGGCTCATGCCGGTTGTCATACTCATCGACATGCAAGTCGTGATTCCTATTACAAGAACATGATCAATCTCATACATCACATATATCATTCATCACATCCTTTTGGCCATATCACATCACATAGCATACCCTGCAAAAACAAGTTAGACGTCCTCTAATTGTTGTTTGCATGTTTTACGTGGCTGCTATGGGTTTCTAGCAAGAACGTTTCTTACCTACGCAAAGACCACAACGTGATATGCCAATTGCTATTTACCCTTCATAAGGACCCTTTTCATCGAATCCGATCCGACTAAAGTAGGAGAGACAGACACCCGCTAGCCACCTTATGCAACTAGTGCATGTCAGTCGGTGGAACCTGTCTCACATAAGAGTACGTGTAAGGTTGGTCCGGGCCGCTTCATCCCACGATGCCGCCGAATCAAGATAAGACTAGTAACGGCAACCATATTGAACAAAATCAACGCCCACAACTACTTTGTGTTCTACTCGTGCATAGAAACTACGCATAGACCTAGCTCATGATGCCACTATTGGGTAACGTAGCAGAAATTCAAAATTTTCCTACGTGTCACCAAGATCTATCTATGGAGAGACCAGCAACGAGGGGAAGGAGAGTGCATCTACATACCCTTTTAGATTGCTAAGCGGAAGCGTTCAAGAGAACAGGGTTGATGGAGTCGTACTCGTCGTGATCCAAATCACCGGAGATCCTAGTGCCGAACGGACGGCACCTCCGTGTTCAACACACGTACAGCCTGGTGACGTCTCCCATGCCTTGATCCAGCAAGGAGAGAGGGAGAGGTTGAGGAAGACTCCATCCAGCAGCAGCAAAATGGCGTGGTGGTGATGGAGGAGCGTGGCAATCCTGCAGGGCTTCGCCAAGCACCACGGGAGAGGAGAAGGACTTGGGAGAGAGGGAGGGGCTGCACCAAAGGCATAAGGGGTATCTCAAGAGGACCTCCTACCCTCACTATATATAGGGAGCCCAAGGGGGGGTGCGCCAGCCCTAGGAGATCCAATCTCCTAGGGGGCGGCGGCCAGGGGAGGTTTCCCTCTCCCGCAAGGCACCTAGGAGGTGCCTTCCCTCCTTGGGACTCTTCCTTAGGGTTCCCCCTTCACCCTAGGCGCATGGGCCATAAGGGAAGTGGCGCCCCAGCACACTTTGGGCTGGATCCCTTCCCACTTCAGCCCATGGGACCCTCCGGGATAGGTGGCCCCACCCAGTGGGCCCCCGGGACCCTTCCGGTGGTCCCGGTACAATACCGATGACCCCGAAACTTGTCCCGATGGCCGAAATAGGACTTCCTATATATAAATCTTTACCTCCGGACCATTCCGGAACTCCTCGTGACGTCCGGGATCTCATCCGGGACTCCGAACAACATTCGGTAACCACATACAAGCTTCCTTTATAACCCTAGCGTCATCGAACCTTAAGAGTGTAGACCCTACGGGTTCGGGAGACATGCAGACATGACCGAGACGTTCTCCGGTCAATAACCAACAGCGGGATCTAGATACCCATGTTGGCTCCCACATGTTCCACGATGATCTCATCGGATGAACCACGATGTCAAGGACTTAATCAATCCCGTATACAATTCCCTTTTTCTAGCGGTATTATACTTGCCCGAGATTCGATCGTCGGTATACCGATACCTTGTTCAATCTCGTTACCGGCAAGTCTCTTTACTTGTTCCGTAACAGATCATCCCGTGATCAACTCCTTGATCACATTGTGCACATTATGATGATGTCCTACCGAGTGGGCCCAGAGATACCTCTCCGTTTACACGGAGTGACAAATCCCAGTCTTGATTCGTGCCAACCCAACAGACACTTTCGGAGATACCTGTAGTGTACCTTTATAGCCACCCAGTTACGTTGTGACGTTTGGCACACCCAAAGCACTCCTACGGTATCCGGGAGTTGCACAATCTCATGGTCTAAGGAAATGATACTTGACATTAGAAAAGCTTTAGCATACGAACTACACGATCTTGTGTTATGCTTAGGATTGGGTCTTGTCCATCACATCATTCTCCTAATGATGTGATCCCGTTATCAACGACATCCAATGTCCATGGTCAGGAAACCGTAACCGTCTATTGATCAATGAGCTAGTCAACTAGAGGCTTACTAGGGACATGGTGTTGTCTATGTATCCACACATGTATCTGAGTTTCCTATCAATACAATTCTAGCATGGATAATAAACGATTATCATGAACAAGGAAATATAATAATAACTAATTTATTATTGCCTCTAGGGCATATTTCCAACATGGGGTAGTTATTTTCATTGGGCTTCAACTGGCGAGAGGTATAAGCCACAACTTTCTTCTCTTGCATCAACACTGCACCAAGACCTTGAAGAGAAGCATCACAGAAGACCTCGAACGGTTTGGATTCATCAGGAGTTGTCAGAACTGGAGCAGTGACTAACTTCTCTTTCAGGGTGTTGAAAGCGATGTCACATTCAGGAGACCAAACGTACTTGACGTGCTTCTGGAGAAGGTTGGAAAGAGGCTTCGCGATCTTAGAGAAGTTCTCAACGAACCTTCGACAATAGCTTGCGAGCCCAAGGAAGCTGCGGAGTTGCTTCACATTCTGAGGTGGTTCCCAATTCACAATTGCAGACACCTTCTCAGGATTCACAGCAATGCCCTTGGCGGAGATGATATGCCCAAGGTAGAGAACCTCATCGAGCCAAAACTCGCACTTTGAAAACTTGGCATAGAACTGATGTTCTCTGAGCTTATCCAGCACCAAACGCAAGTGCTTGGCATGATCTTCCTTGTTCTTGGAAAAGACCAAAATGTCATCGAGGTAGTCCAAGACGAAGTCATTTGTGTAGGGGTTGAAGATGAAGTTCATCATGCGAGAGAATGTTGGAGGAGCATTGACAAGGCCGAATGACATGACAGTGTATTCATATGAACCATAGCTTGTTCTGAATGTTCTCTTGGGGATATCTTGTTCACTAATGTGAATCTGATGATAGCCCATCCGGAGATCAAGCTTGAAGAATACTTGAGCACCTTTGAGTTGTTCAAACAGCTCATTGATGTTGGGAAGTGGGTACTTGCTTTATGGACTTCTTGTTCACTGGACGGTAGTCGACATAGAGTCAGTCCGTTCCATCCTTCTTCTTCACAAAAAGAACTCCACAACCCCATGGAGAAGAACTTGGTCAGATTAGACCCATACGCTCTTGAATATCGAGTTGCTTCTTCGTCTCCTTCAACTCTTCAGGTCCAAGCTTGTAAGGACGTTTGCCAACAGGTTCCGTGCCAGGCTCAAGATCGATGACGAATTCAACTGGCCGGTGAGGAGGCATTCCTGGAAGCTCTTCTGGAAAGACGTCTTGATATTCGCAAACGACTGGAATTTGAGAAATGGCATCCAGTTCACCCTTCTCATTGAGAGAAAACAGATGAATGGTATCATCATGAGCGGCAAAGACAATTACATCCTCTGACGAATTAGTCAATATAATCTGCCCGACGGCACAATCAAGATGAGCCTTGTGCTTAGAAAGCCAGTCCATTCCGAGAATAAGATCAATATCCAAGTTACCAAGGACCACTTGAGAGGATAGAAACTTGTAGTCTCCCAACATGATAGTAACATCCGGAGCAACCAAACTAGAAGTCAAAAGCTTGCCGGGAGAAACAACTTGCATTACTTTGGGCATAACCTCAGTGTGAACATTGTGCTTTGATGCAAATGGGAATGACAAGAAAGAATGCGATGCACCAGTATCAAAAAGTACTTTTGCAGGAACATCGTTAACAAGAAGGTTACTCATGATGACATCTGACGAGTCATCTGTCTGAGCTACATTCACCATGTTGACCTTGGCGTACTTGGGGTTATGCTTGACCACTGCGGTACTAGCAGATCTCACGGGAGGAGGAGGAGGAAGACGCCTCTGATTGAAGCATTTGTTGGCATAGTGACCCTTCTGCTGACACTTGTTGCACGTGACCTCTGAGAGAGGACGGTGATACGAAGCACTTGATCTTGGAGCTTGAGACGAAGTCTTGTTCTGAAAGCCAGGGTTGGGTGGGCGGGAAGATCCATTGCCACCTTTGCTCTTCTACTGATAAGGCTGACAGAATGGAGGAGGATGCAGCCAATACTTTTGCTGCTTAGAAACCACTTGAGTTGAGGAAGAAGGAGTTGCATCTCTGACTCGCTTCTTGGAAGCATCACACTTGAGTTGAGCAGTCTCTTGCTTCATTGCCATATTGTAGAACTCATCATACTTCTACGGCTCGAAATGCACGAGAGCAAGTTGTAGATCTTCTCTGAGGCCACCCCTGAACTGAGAAATCATGCTCTTCTCGTCAGGGATGTCTTGCTTGGCGAAATGAGCGAGCCTCTGGAACAGAATGTTATACTGGTAAACAGACAAGTTGCCTTGCTTCAGGTTGCGGAATTCCTCACGCTTGCTTTCAACAACACTCTGAGGAATGTGATGAGCTCTGAAGTCTTCACGGAATTCATCCCAGGTAATCGCACGGCCTCCTCTGGAATCTTTGTATTGCTGAAACCATTCTGCAGCTTGGTCTTTGATTTGGAAGGAGGGAAACTTGAAAAAGTCCTCAGGCCTGACGTTGCTGCACTCGAAATGCTTGCATATATCAACGAGCCAATCATCAGTGTCTGAGGCCTCGACACAGTTGCTGAAGGTCTTTGGCTGATTAGCGAGGAACTGGTTGAGTGTAGGAAACTGATTCTGATTGTTGCCATGGCCATGATTCCCTTGGTTGCGCTCTTGCAGAATTTGCATGATCAGCTGCGTGTTTGCATTGGTAGCGGACATCATAGCTTGCCATGCCTCCAGAGGTGGAGGTGGTGGTGGCGGATCCTGATTTTGATTGTGACCCTTAGCAGGAGCCATCCTGAAGAGGGTGACATCCGTTAGCATATTGACAGACAAATATTGAAGCTGAATCGAAAAGGATCGCAATTGCAACATAAAGTCTTCACAACCGAACAAAATGAACGAATGCATTCCAATCGAAATGGTCACATTTCCATAAATTGAGAAGCCACTTAGATAGAGGTAGAAGAATAAAACAACAAGGTACGGACAAGAAAAAATACTTGGTGAGGATTACCGAATTGCAAACCAAATATCCGCGGAAGAAGAACTAGAGCTACAACAATTCCCACCTATGAAACTCCCGAACCTTTCCGGTTATGCAATCAGGTGTTGGGGATACAGGGGAAGCATAATATCTCACCCAAAGCTAGCAAATCCTACATCCAGCTGTATCCATCCTTCAACACATAACCAAGAAACCTTCGGAAATCATTTACCTCAACCTTCGAAAAGCATCAGTTATACAAGTTATGGCAATACTCCCGAACTCCCACCCCAGTACTGGGTGGCGTCGAGGTTATCTCACCAACAACTGCATAAAAGAGATTTCCGATGTCGGCGAAACTCAAGTATTCCAGAATCTCAACGATAAAATTGTGACGACAACACCTCGGAGCTCAACTCCCCGGGACAGTGCCACAACCCCTAAATTTCAGGAGGCACCAAGAACAATGTTCTCGTTGCAAAACCATCGGAACGATTCCAAGATACCCGCGTGATCCTAAAAAAATTTAGTGAAATTTGAGAAGAGAAGAGTCAAAACTCTACGTCAGGATGCCTCACCAGAGCGACGAAGGGACTGAGAAGTAAAAAGAAGTCCTACTCTCCGATATATATAATTCCTAAAAGACACAAGACATTTTTCTAGACTCAACAACGCCAACGATTCGATCAAGCAGGGGGATCCTAAGGTCGGGGATGACTCTGATTACCAACTTGTAACGCCCTCGATGCGGCTATATCTCCCACGTGTCGAAGCGCGACTTAGAGGCATAACCCCATTGAAAGCAATGTCGCAAGTGAGGTAATCTTCACAACAACCCATGTAAATAAATAAAGGGGAAAGGTACATAGTTGGCTTACACTCGCCACGTCACACAAATACATAAATAAGTCATTACATTCATCCAATACAGTCAGGGTCCGACTACGGAACCAAAATAAAGATCAACCCTCAAATGCGACAAAGTCCCCGATCGCCCCAACTGGGCACCACTACTGATCATCTGGGAAAGACACGTAGTAACGACAAGAGTCTTCATCGAACTCCCACTTGAGCTCGGTCATATCATCTAGAGCGGTATCATCGGTCCCTGCATCTAGTTTTGGAAGTAATCTGTGAGTCACGGGGACTCAGCAATCTCACACCCTCGCGATCAAGGCTATTTAAGCTCATAGCAAGGGTAAAGGTATGATGTGGAGCTGCAGCAAGTGACTAGCATATATGGTGGCTATCATACACAAAAGAGAGCGAGAAGCGAAGGCAAAAGCACGATCGAACAACTATGATCAAGAAGTGATCCTAGAACAACCTACGTCAAGCATTACTCCAACACCTTGTTCACTTCCCGGACTCCGCCGAGAAGAGACCATCACGGTTACACACGCGGTTGGTGCTTTTAAATTAAGTTAAGTTTCAGGTTATCTACAACCGGACATTAACAAATTCCCATCTGCCCATAACCGCAGGCACGGCTTTCGAAAGTTCAAATCCCTGCAGGGGAGTCCCAACTTAGCCCATCACAAGCCCTCACGGTCAACGAAGGATATTCCTTCTCCCAAGACATTCCGATCAGACTAGGCATCCCGGTTACAAGACATCCTCGACAATGGTTAAACAAGTCCAGCAACACCGCCCGAATGTGCCGACAAATCCCGATAGGAGCTGCACATATCTCGTTCTCAGGGCACACTCAGATGAGACATCCTACGAGTAAAACCAATCCTCAAGTTGCCCCGAGGTGGCCCCGTAGTCTACTCGGTCGGACCAACACTCAGAGGATCACTGGCTCAGGGGGGTTTAATAAAGATGACCCTTGGGCTCCGGAAACCCAAGGGAAAAAAGGCTAGGTGGAAAATGATAAAACCAGGTTTGGGCATTGCTGGAGGAGTTTTATTCAAGGCGAACTGTCAAGGGGTTCCCATTATAACCCAACCGTGTAAGGAAAGCAAAATCCGGGAACATAACACCGATATGACGGAAACTAGGGTGACAAGAGTGGAACAAAACACCAGGCATAAGGACGAGCCTTCCACCCTTTACCAAGTATATAGGTGCATTAAGATAAACAAGATAATATGGTGATATCCCAACAATAAACAAGTTCCAACAAGGAACGATCTCCAAACTTCACCTGCAACTAGCAAGGCTATAATAGGGGCTGAGCAAAGCGGTAACATAGCCAAACAACGGTTTGCTAGGACAAGGTGGGTTAGAGGTTTGACATGGCAATATGGGAGGCATGATAAGCAAGTGGTAGGTATCGTGGCATAGGCATAACAAAAGAGCGAGTATCTAGCAAGCAAAGATAGAAGTGATTTCGAGGGTATGGTCATCTTGCCTGCAAAGTTCTCAATGTTGCATTGATCCTCGTAAGCATACACAACGGGCTCCTCATTCACGTACTCATCTCCCGGCTCTACCCAAGCAAGAACAGCAAGCAAACGGAACACAATCAACCACGTGCAATGCTCAAGCAACATGATGCAAAACATGGTATGATATGCGGGATGCGATATGTGATGCATAGGCATGATTTGGAAAGTAATGATTGAACCTGAGCTCAACTTTGAAAACCAAGAGTGCCACTGGAAAGGTGAGGTGATTTCGGTTGAAATCGATATAAAGATCACCAGAATCGGAAGCACGGTTTGGAAATGGCAAGCAAAACAAATATGGCACCGGTCTGCGATTAACAGCAAGTAGCCATCTAAATGCAACAAGAACGACATGCTACAGCACTCCAACATGGCAACAAGATACATGGCAGGGATCCACTCATGATGCTTGACAAAAGATGAACACTGAGCTACGGCTAAATCACTCATTAACAGGTTCAAACAAGGTTTAGAGCACGATAACTATATGCTACAGGAACATATCATGGCAAAGCAAAGCATGGCATGAAGCTACTCAAAGCATATAATAAAAGTCCCTTAGTGACCATTAGCCAAAAGGGATCAGAAAATACAATTGCAATCATGTGAACATAGCAAAAACATAAACAGATTCAGACTTTGTGAAAAACTGGAACATGGCAAAACAAATAACGAGTAGGCATGTTTACGAGCTCGATGCACTCACTACGAGGCATTGCATGACAAACTAAGCATACACCCAAAAAATAGACATGTCATAGAAGCTAGACATGGCAAGAACAACAACATAGCACGCATGGATCAACAACAACAAGCTTGGCAAAATTGCAAAACATGTTAACAATCTGCCAGGAACATTTTGTAGGCAAAGTAGAGCTCGATTGACTCAAGCTAGGTGCTCCATAATTGCAAACAAAGACATGGATGGATAGAGCACAACATTATCTACAAAACATCCTTACCGATCATACTCAAAAGAGGCACGGATCACTAGGAAACAACATGAATATATGGCTTAAAATTAATGACACGGCAAGGACTTGGTGAAATTCTAAGTCCCTGAAATTAGCATCATTGAGTAAGCTACTTTGCATGCGTGTGCTAGTCACCACAAGGATAACAAAAATACATGGCATACACCCCTGTAAAGATAACATGGCATTCTTCAAAACACATGTAGGGCTCAGGATCATAGCATGCACACATTAATCATGGCAAAAATGACAAAAGTGCATTTGCTGAAACAGATCTGAAACTATCATCACATAGCCCTCTTCCAACACAATTTCGGGAATCAAGATGAGCTCAAATGAAAATGATGCAATGAGATGAAATGATGTACTCGTCGAGACGAACATTTTGATATGCTACACGCATGAATCGAAGCTACGATGAGGAAGTTATGGCATGCCAAAGAATGCAAAAAAATAACTGAGAGAGGGGGAGAAAGTCAACCGATCCGGATCTAGGGTTTGCACGCTGATCGAGGATCGTTGGATCCGAGCTCGTCGGAGCTATGCACGAGGTTGCCGGAGTTGGAGTCCACCAGATCCGGCCGGGAAGAGGACGGAGAGGACGACGAGGTGGTCGGCGCGACATGGGCGCGGCGGCTCCAGGCCGGATGCGCGAGGCGGCGCGGCGTGGGAGGTCACCGGCAGGGCGGCAGGGCGAGGAGGTAGACGATCGCAGTGGCAGGGTGCGCGGCGAGGCGGCGGGGCCGGCGAGCGGCGCAGTGCGGCGGAGCGGGCGGCGCAGTGCGGCGGAGCGGGCGGCGCACGAACGGCGGGGCTCGGGCCTGGTCGGGCGGCGGGGAGGGCCGGCCACAGGCCCCGCGGGCCGGCGGCGGCAGGAGGCGGCGAAGTGGGCTCGGGCGCCATGTGGCGGCTCGGGACTGGCGGTGGCGGTTGTGTCCGGCGCGTCTGGACGTGTCCGGCGCGCTGAGGACGAAGGGGCTAGGGTTAGGGTAGGATTTGATTCGGAATTTAGAAATGGGGGTATATATATAGAGGTAGAGGGAGCTAGGAAGCTCCAAATGAGGTGTGGTTTGCAGCCACGCGGTCGTGATCGAACGCTCTAGATGATAGAAGGGGTTTAGGTGGGTTTTGGGCAGTTTGGAGGGGTGTTGGGCTGCAACACACACGAGACCTTTTCGGTCCCTCGGTTAACCGTTGGAGTATCAAACGAAGTCCAAATGGCACGAAACTTGACAGGCGGTCCACCGGTAGTAAACCAAGGCCGCATGACAAGTCTCGGTCCAATCCGAAAACGTTTAGTACTCGCACATGAAAAGAGGTAGAATGGGACACCGGGTGACATAGGAGCGCCAAAATGCAAAACGGACAATGGGGAAAATGCTTGAATGCATGAGACGAACACGTATGCAAATGCAATGCACATGATGACATGATATGAGATGCATGACAAAGATAAAACACACGGAGACAAAAACCCGACAACGAGGAAATAACATAACTTAGCGCCAAAAACGGCAAGAGTTGGAATACAAATAAGATAAATTACATCCGGGGTGTTACAGTGTGTGAAGATGACCCTTCTTGCGACAAAACCACAATGCGGTTATGCTTCTAAGTCATGCCTCGACATGTGGGAGATATAGCCGCATCGTGGGTGTTACAATCTTTCTATGTGTCCGGTTAAACTGTTTTGCTCATGGGTACAAGGTGAGTGTTAGCAATCATAGAAGACTATATGATGGTTGAGTATGTGGACTTGCCTAAATGCTCTGACACGTGCCTCTTCCTGAAAATATGATGAATTGTAGTTGCAAAGTTGACTGAGAACATAGTTTGTTAGTTTCTAATAGAGTTTTTTCTTTACACTTTGATTATGCGATGAACTGTTACTTATTCATAGGAAGTATATGATGCAAGTTCTATGATAAAATTCCTATGTTAAATTTTGTTGCTGTTATAATAATCAACATGATGCTTCTATGTCCGTATTTTGTTTTTATCGACACCTCTCTCTCAAAGCACGTGGACATGTTTTTCGATTTTGGTTTTTGCTTGAGGACAAGCGAGCTCAAAGCTTGGGGGAGTTGATACGTCCATTTTGCATCATGTTTTCTTACTATTAATTATAATATTTTTATCCATAATAATGCTTTTTGGAGTAATTCTAATGCCTTTTCTCTCATAATTTGCAAGGAAAACACCAAGAGGGAGAATTCCGGCAGCTGGAAATCTGGACCTGGAAAAGCTACGTCAGGCCACCTATTCTGCACAACTCCAAATGAGATGAAACTTTACAAAGATTTTTATGGATTATTCTAGAAATACTGGAGCCAATAAACACCAGATGGGGGCCACCAGGTGGGCACAACCCACCTCGGTGCGCCAGGCCCCCCTAGCGTGCCTTGGTGGGTTGTGGCTCCTCAGCCCACCTCCGGTGCCCATCTTCTCGTATATAAGTCACTTTGACCTAGAAAAAAATTAAGGAGAGGACTTTCGCGACGTAGCACCGCCGCCTCGAGGCAGAACTTGGGCAGGAGCACTTTTGCCCTCCGGCGGAGCGATTCTGCCGGGGAACTTCCCTCCCGGAGGGGGGAACCATCGTCATCATCATCAACAACAACTATCCCATCTTGGGGAGGGCAATATCCATCAACATCTTCACCAGCACCATCTCATCTCAAACCCTAGTTCATCTCTTGTATTCAATATTATTACTGGAACTATAGATTGTTGCTAGGGGGTGACTAGTAGTGTTCACTACATCTTGTAGTTGATTACTATATGGTCTATTTGGTGGAAGATTATATGTTCAGATCCATTATGCATATTAATACCCCTCTGATCATGATCATGTTTGTTGTTTGTGAGTAGTTACCTTGGTTCTTGAGGTCACGGGATAAATCCTGTTGCAAGTAATCATGTGAATTTGATATGTGTTTGATATTTTGATAGTATAGCATGTTGTGATTCCGTTAGTGGTTGATACGTCTCCAACGTATCTATAATTTTTGATTGCTCCATGCTATATTATCTACTGTTTTGGACATTATTGGGCTTTATTATCCACTTTTATATTATTTTTGGGACTAACGCATTCACCGGAGGCCCAACCCAAAATTGTTGTTTTTTGCCTGTTTTAGGGTTTCGAAGAAAAGGAATATCAAACAGAGTCCAAAAGCAATGAAACCTTTGGGAACGTGATTTTCTCACCGAACATGATCCAGGAGACTTGGACCCTATGTCAAGCAACCAACAGGGAAGCCACAAGGTAGGGGGCGTGCTTACCCCCTCCCCCCCAGGCGCGCCCTCCACCCTCGTGGGCCCCTTGTTGCTCCACCGACGTACTTCTTCCTCCTATATATACCTACGTACCGCCAAATGATCAGATAGGGAGCCAAAACCCTAATTCCGCCGCCGTAACTTTCTGTTTCCACGAGATCCCATCTTGGGGCCTGTTCTGAAGCTCCGCAGGAGGGGGCATCGATCACGGGGGGCTTCTACCTCAACATCAAAGCCTCTCCGATGAAGTGTGAGTAGTTTACCTCAGACCTTCGGGTCCATAGTTATTAGCTAGATGGCTTCTTCTCTCTTTTTGGATCTCAATACAAAGTTCTCCCCCTCTCTTGTGGAGATCTATTCGATGTAATCTTCTTTTTGCGGTGTGTTTGTTGAGGCCGATTAATTGTGGGTTTATGATCAAGTTTATCTATGAACAATATTTGAATCTTCTCTGAATTCTTTTATGTATGATTGGTTATCTTTGCAAGTCTCTTCGAATTATCAGTTTGGTTTGGCCTACTAGATTGATCTTTCTTGCAATGGGAGAAGTGCTTAGCTTTGGGTTCAATCTTGCGGTGTCCTTTCCCAGTGACAGTAGGGGCAGCAAGGCATGTATTGTATTGTTGCCATCGAGGATAACAAGATGGGTTTTTTTTAATCATATTGCATGAATTTATCCCTCTACATCATGTCATCTTGCTTAAGGCGTTACTCTATTCTTATGAACTTAATACTCTAGATGCATGCTGGATAGCGATCGATGTGTGGAGTAATAGTAGTAGATGCAGGCAGGAGTCGGTCTACTTGTCTCAGACGTGATGCCTATATACATGATCATACCTAGATATTCTCATAACTATGCTCAATTCTTTCAATTGCTCAACATTAATTCGTTCACCCACCGTAAAATATCTATGCTCAGGAGAAGCCACTAGTGAAACCTATGGCCCCGGGTCTATCTTCATCATATTAATCTTCCAATACTTTGTTATTTTCATTGCTTTTTATTTTAATTTGCATCTTTATCATAAAAATACCAAAAATATTATCTTATCATATCTATCAGATCTCACTCTCGTAAGTGACCGTGTAGGGATTGACAACCCCTTATCGCGTTGGTTGCGAGGATTTATTTGTTTTGTGTAGGTACGAGGGACTCGTGCGTTGCCTCCTAATGGATTGATACCTTGGTTCTCAAAAACTGAGGGGAAATACTTACGATACTTTGCTGCACCCCCCTTTCCTCTTCAAGGGAAAACCAATGCAAGTGCTCAAGAGGTAGCAAGAAGGATTTCTGGCGCCGTTGCCGGGGAGGTCTACGCAAAAGTCAACATACCAAGTACCCATCACAAACCTTTATCTCCCGCATTACATTATTTGCCATTTGCCTCTCGTTTTCCTCTCCCCCACTTCACCCTTGCCGTTTTATTTGCCCTCTCTCTCTCTATCCTCCCTCTCTTTCTCTATTTGCCTCTTTTTCGCTTGCTTCTTGTTTGCTCGTATGGTTAGAATAGTTGTTTATTTATTACTAAACAGAGAACCTAAGATCTATGGATCCTCATCCACTTGCTAATCTTTTAAAGAGGTCCAATTATGATGAACCAATTGCTAGTGAGTTTTGTGCACTAGATTATCTTTATGAAGTTTTTCTTGAAATTCGTGAATCTGAAAAGTGTGATGAATTACTTTATGAAGCGATTCATGATAGATCTTTGAATAAAAAGCATGATTGCAATGATTTAACTATAAATCCTCTTGATGTCAATTGTGCTAATAATATGCAAAACCCTAAGCTTGGGGATGCTAGTTTTGCTATGTCCTCTACTTGTTGCAATGATCATGATTGGGGTGATTCTTCTTATGATCTTGAAAATTTATTTAAGCCCCATGATGAATATGAGATTGATAATAGTGTTTGCAATATTATTGAAAGTGGGTTTGGAAGAGTGTCAACTTTAGATCCCACATATTTGGAGATTGTTCAATCTTATGAAATTTTTGATTAAAGTGGTGGAGAGGTCATGACTTTAGTTAATGTTAATCCCACTATTTTGGAAGAGTGTCAACTTTGCATGCATGTGGATCATGTTGAAAATATTTTATGTGATATCTATTTTGTTGAATTCGCTTATCATCCTACATGTAATTATTAAGAGAGAGGAAACTATGGTGGTGGAAATTTTCATGTTACTAAATTACATCTCGTTATGTTGAGATTGCTATTGTTTCTTTCCGCTTCCTTGCATATGCTAGTTTTTGCTTGCCTTAATAACTTTTTTGCCTATAAGATGCCTATGCATAGCAAGTATGTAAGACTTAGATGTGTTTGTCACATGTTTTATGATGCTCTCTTTGTGCTTAAATTCTTGCCTTTCATGTGAGCATCATTAAAATTATCAATGCCTAGCTATAAGGCTTTAAAGAAAAGCGCTTGTTGGGAGATAACCCAATATTTATCCTTGCTGTTATTCAATAAATAATTTATCTAGCCTCTGTTTTGTTTGTGTTTTTTGTGCTTAGTTAGTGTCTGTGCCAAGTAGAACCATTGGGAAGACTTGGGGAAAGTCTTGTTAATCTTGCTGTAAAAAACAGAAACTTTAGCGCTCACAAGAACTGCTCCCATTTTTATTTGGAAAGTGACATTTAGTTAATTATTTTTGAAGATGATTAATAGATAAATGACTCAAGTCCAGAAATTTATTTTAGAATTTTTGGGGTTCCAGATCTTGCTCTAGCTACAGATTACTACAGACTGTTCTGTTTTTGACAGATTCTGTTTTTCGTGTGTTGTTTGCTTATTTTTATGAATCTATGGCTAGTAAAATAGTTTATAAACCATAGAGAAGTTGGAATACAGTAGGTTTAACACCAATATAAATAAAGAATGAGTTTATTACAGTACCTTGAAGTGGTCTTTTGTTTTCTTTCGCTAACGGAGCTCACGAGATTTTCTTCTTTATGTTTTGTGTTGTGAAGTTTTCAAGTTTTGGGTAAAGATTTGATGGATTACGGAACAAGGAGTGGCAAGAGCCTAATCTTGGGGATGCCCATGGCACCCCCTAGATAATCTAAGGACATCTAAAATCCAAAGTTTGTGGATGCCCCGGAAGGCATCCCCTCTTTCGTCTACTTCTATCGGTAACTTTACTTGGAGCTATATTTTTATTTACCACATGATATGTGTTTTGCTTGGAGCGTCTTGTATGATTTGAGTCTTTATTTGTTAGTTTACGACAATCATATTTGCTGTACACACCTTTTGAGAGAGACACACATAATTTGGAAATTATTAGAATACTCTATGTGCTTCACTTATATCTTTTGAGTTATATAGTTTTCCTATAGTAATTCACTTATATCTTTTAGAGCACAGTGGTGGATTTGTTTTATAGAAACTATTGATCTCTCTTGCTTCACTTAGATTATTCTGAGAGTGTTAAATAGCATGGTAATTTTCTTAATAAATCCTAATATGCTAGGTATTCAAGATTAATGAAATTTTCTTATGAGTGTGTTGAATACTATGAGAAGTTTGAAATTTGATAATTGTTTTGAGATATGGAGATGGTGATATTAGAGTCATGCTAGTTGAGTAGTTGTGAATTTGAGAAATGCTTGTGTTGAAGTTTGTGATTCCCGTAGCATGCACGTACGATGAACCGTTATGTTAAGAAGTTGGAGCATGATGTATTTATTGATTGTCCTCCTTATGAGTGGCGGTCGGGGACGAGCGATGGTCTTTTCCTACCAATCTATCCCCCTAGGAGCATGCGCGTAATACTTTGCTTTGATAACTTCTAGATTTTTGCAATAAGTATGTGAGTTCTTTATGACTAATGTTGAGTCCATGGATTATACGCACTCTCACCCTTCCATCATTCCTAGCCTCTCTAATACCGCGCACCTTTCGCCGGTATCATACACCCACTGTCGGCATTCTGGGAACAGGGGTCCCCAGACTTGCCTGCCTGCGGCCTGCGGCGTGGCTCGAGTGGGGGCCCATTGCGGCTCAACTTCATTAGCTCAAGCTCAAGACCCTCGCAAGGGGCCAAGCCTTGCGGGGCGGACGATAGGAGGCTTCCTCAGGAGCAGCCTCATCAGGCAGGCTCGCGAGGAGGCAGAGCGATCAAGGTAGGGGTGCCTCGCGAGGAGCCCCTGACGCAAGCCATGGCGATCGACATTAGGCGGGCGCCAGGCGGGCGCCGGCCTGCGCAGTGTCCTTGTTTCCCCTTTGGCGCAAAGGGACCAAGCACAGGCAAAGGCATCGGGAAAAGGTTACCATTCCGGTGCAACGAGACCAAGACCAGCAGAGCGGCAGGACGGAGGTCGCCGTGGAGCCCAAGACGGCGTCATCACCAATGCTATTGGCAGGCGAAGACCACCTTTGGTCAGGATAACTTGTACTAGATGTTACCCTTCAAAATGGCCAATTGTTGGAGCCCTTCCCACTCATTTTTTGGGAAGAGGACCAGGGCCTCTATAAATAGGACTAGCCCCCGAGGGAGGAGAAAGGGGGGAGGAGAAAGAAGAAGAGAGAGGTCCAGAGAGAAAGAAATAGAGAAGAGAAATAAAGAGAGAAAGGTTCGGACCAAGTAGAACACACTGCACCATCTCAAGAACACCTCTCGCGAGGCCATTCTTCCCCTGTATTGTTCATCATCAGCCCCCGAGGCAATCCACCACACCACACACTGGAGTAGGGTATTACACCACATCGGTGGCCCGAACCAGTATAAACCTCGTGTCCCTTGTGTGTTCTTCTTTCTAGCCAAGATTTCTTGCGAGCCATTGAAGAGCGAGTCGGTAGGGGAAAGATCTCCGTGCGCACCCCAGAGTTTGAACCTTAAGGGTCTGCCGGAACCCGAAATCCGACATTTGGCGCGCCAGGTAGGGGGGCACCGGAATCCTTCTTCCTCCGCGTCGCGTTCCATCACCACGCCGTTCAAATGTCGAGCGACCCGGCTGCCAACGCTAACCACTAGGCGGCGTAGCCCGCCCACACCGTGTCGCCGGCTCTGGGCGACCTCAACCTTGCACCTCAGGCAGCCCGCACCCTGCAGGGCGCTGTGGGGCGCGGGCGACGCGGCCAGACGCCGCCTGCCCTCACACCACGGCAGGTGCGGGCCGCACCAAGGGCCTCAAACCATGCCGCGGCAACAGCGCCGCACACCCAACATGAACAGGCAAACTCCAGGGCTGCGCTCACGGTGACCCGAGAGCTGCTGCGGTGCCGGCTGCTGGAGGGCGGCCGCAACATGTTGTCGGAGCGAGTAGCCGAGCTCCTGGACGCCGCCGCCTCAGGAGCACCTCCCTTCTGCATCCAGCTGCCGCCCCAGGTCCAGGGCGGGCCGTATGGCGCCATTATACGTGCTCACGCAACTTCAAGCAGACTCCAGGGGCTGTTCAGCGCCAACGCCTCCGTCGGCACCGGGCGACAAGTCGCGCCGGCCCCACCTCCAGCCAGCGAAGGGGTGCACGCCGTGGCCTCCAGCTTCGGTGGACTGCCGCGCCATCACCTGCAAGACGACGCTCCAAGCCGGACTGCGTGGCATGCGGGGCGCTATGGCAAGGCCCACGAGGTGGTGCACCCAGAAGCTTATGTGCCCCGCATGGTGGATCAGGGGTGCGCGCTGGAAGAAGATCATGGCTCATTCCTCGGGCCAGGCTGGGGCGAGGAGGCGCCAGAAGCTGAGCTCTTCCAGGAACCCCAAGAGAGCCTCGACAACCGCACCGGCGGCAGTAATTATCGGGCACCACTCATTCCTCAGGAGCAAGATTATGCTAACCATGGGTCGCAAGAGATACAGGTTGCCGCAGCAGATGGCTGCCCCAATGCTGCAGCCTCGTATCCCTCAGGAGGAGGGCGCAGGAGGCTGCAGGAGAGAGGACGAGATCCGGGTTCGCCCTCGCGGCAGTCGGAGCAAGGCGCTCTCAGGAGGTAGGCCCTCTGTCGGGGAGGTGCCTCAGGGCCTGCCCCCGGCAGAGGACCCGTGGTCGTCAGGGGAACCGCTGGCGACCGCTCTACCCCATTGGCGTTGTCCTTGGTCTCCGGCCGCCGTGAATGGCGGTAGAGTGTGGCGCAAGGCGGGGCCCTCGTCAAGCGATATGAAGCAAGGCTGGTACCTGTGAAGAAGGCCCAGTTCCTGTGAAGCTCGCCGCCCATGACACTCTCACGTAATAATGAGTGGGGCTGTACATGCCCCGGAGTCTCCGGAGAGATGCCCTCGGGCCTCGGGGGCTCCCACCCATGCCCAGTGACAGCACTTAGCTCCGCGCTGGTGAGAAGACGTCGAAGACTAGACTAGGTGCCGGATGCGGCCTTTTGCTTTTCGCTTCTTCCTTGTTGACGAGTTTCTTCGGTTTGGATTTAAGTTGGATTTGAGCTCGAGACTTGCGTGTGTTTGGGGAAGGGGTGTTTAGTCTCGTTCGAGCAATCTCTCATGTTCTAATTTCGGCTTTGCGTCCAAATTTAGCGTCGACTGCCCCCCCCCCTCACGAGACCCACGCGAGCCGGGCCGGGCCAGGCACGACTACAGACGGGACCGCTGTCACCGCACCCTCTCCGGAGGTTCTCATCGCAGGATCAACAGGATAATCAGAAGACACCCGAGGCGCGGCGGCCCCCGCAGGCCTGCTCGGAACTCGTCGGAGTCGAAAGGAAAACAAGTCGGATGACCCATCACCGGGATAGCAGTTAAGCTCACACGCAACGTTATGTTTACCAGGATACTGGTCGCAAAACTTTACATGAGGGGCCTCCCCTCCCAAAATGCTCTTACATTCTTCAGGGTCGAGCCCGAACCTTGTTCGTGCAGGGTAAACAGCAGCGACATATGGTCAGTCGAACATATCACTCACCGCGTCTTCTGGGGCACCCCCGGAGGCATCACTAGCGTCGCTAACATCGTCGCCGCCACCGCCAACACCTCCGACAGCGCCAGGCTCGTCCACAACGCCGCCTTCATCGGCGGCCACGATCACGCCGTCATCATCAGACGCAAAGGCCCTGACGAGGGCGTCCATGTTGTCGTCCACCCATTGTGCCAGGTCGCCCCGGACGGCTATGGGCACGGGTGCAATGGCAGCGTCGAAGTCGAAGTGGGGGTCCCTGTCCTGCAGATAGCTGAATACACGGGAGAAGGCATGCCCGAGCAAGGCTCCGCTCCTCTCTTCGACAAGCCAACGGGACCTCTCGGAGCGGTTCTCCAGAAGCGTCATCACGTCGGTGAAAAACTGGATATTGCCGGCGTAGCTGGCCTCATGCGGCTCCTTAGCGGCAGCCTCGCAAATGTTGCCCAAAGCTGTGTTGGCCCTCTCCCTGAGCGTTCGAAGCATGGGGGCATGCACGTGTTCCAGAACCCGCCGCCGACGGATCTCATCCTCATTCCGCTGCGCGACAACCTCGGCGTCATCAACCCTCTGTTGGAGAAGAAGCAGCTTAGCCCGGGAAGAGGCCAGCTCCGCCTGCGCTGTGCCAAGGGCGGCTGCGGATGAGTCCACACACCGCGTCACTTCAGCCAGTTTGGCCCTGAGGGCCGCAGTCCTACCCTCGGCCTCGGCCCTGATCAGCCCCAACCTCGCTTCATATTCACACTCGAAGGCCGAGCGAGCTTCCGCCACGCGGCGGTCGAACTCTTCCTGGGCCCAGACTTCGCGCGCAGCAACGTCATCCTCTGCCTGGGCCACCAGGCGCTCCCTCGTCTCCAACCGCTCAAGGTCAAGGTTGCGCTTGGCGGCCTCCAGCGTCAGCGCCTCCTCGCGCATCAGCAGCTCCGTCTGGTCAACGGAGGCCCCCTTCAGCAACTCAAGGGCCGCCTAGCGCAGTTCCACTTGCTGCTCTAGGGAGTTGCTCCAGGCTTGGAGCTCCCATGCACGCTCCTCCGCATCTCTGCGCCGACGGTCTGCTTCTCGAGCCTCCTCGACGGCCTGGGAGCAGGCCTCCCGCGAAGCCACCAGCGAAGCTTCAGCCTTCCTGTTGTCAAGATCACGTTGGTGACGCGCGAGGGCGACGGCTACCTTCAGTTTGCGCCTCTCATCAGCAAGGCGCAAACCTTCAGCCTCGAGGCGCGCATCCTCGCTAGCAAGCTCTGCCCCGATCTGGCTCACCGCATCCGCCGCCCCCTGGAGGAACTCTTGGCAAAGGGCGCGATGCTCCCAAGCGCGCCTGAGCACGTCTTCCGCATCATCCTCTTCCACTAGAGTATGCTGAGGGCCCCGAGGCGGCATGCCCCCTCCCGGCGCGGGGCTGGGGGCTGGCGCCCTAGCCATCACCGAATGGACCCCTCTGGGAATCCAGCTGGGTGTCGGTCCACCCACGGAGGAGGAGCTGAAGGCAGACTTCAACCATTCACCCTCTATGATCAGAGGAGGAATGAAGGACAGCGGGCGCGTAGGCTCAAGGTGCCCGGTGGAACAGACCACTCCACTGACCAGTCCAGCGGTGGGGGTGCCGCTCGAGCTCGGCGCGCCCAGAGCCAATGGAGAAGGCGAAGCTTTGGGGGCTGGCTCCTGGGCCGACTCGGCGAATTTGGCAGGACGGGGCCTGAAAGGCCACAATCAGTCGCAGGGATAGTAAAGTAAATGAGCACAGAAAGAAGAGGACTTACTCGTCCATGGCAAAGTACTTCCTACGCTTCAACAAGCGGCAATGGCGGTCGTTGCCACCCAAGGCCTCCTTCCTCTTGTGGAGGGCCTCGAAATCTAGATGGAACCGGCCTAAGCGCCCGACGCAGGGGTCGGCCTGGGGCGCGGAAGAAGCATCAAGAAGATCAGCGCCGAAGGAGCCGGCCTGGGGGACGCCATCAGGCAACGCCTCGCGAGGAACGGCCGGGGCCTCGGGAGCCCCGGCCTCAAGAGCCGAGGGCCGCAACTCCGTGCCAGCGACCGCTCCAAGGCGGGCCATGGGAGGCGCCGCCTTTAGGGCTTCTCGCGGCATTGGCACCTCGACATCAGTCGCCTCAGCTCCCGCCGATTCTCGTCTCCCCGCTCTATCGCCTAAGGAAGCACCACTGTGGATGACAGGGGGAGCAACCACGGCAGCTGGGTTCTCACGGGGCCCCGTGAAGCCAGCCGGGCGCAGTCCCCACTCGTTGAAGCTGGGCATCTGCCTCACAAAATCGGCCCTGCCAGAGCAAAGATACAAAAGGGCACCATCACGCCGAAGGCTGCTTGGGGAAGGATCGCCAGTCAAGACCCTGAGCACCGTCCGCAGCACTTCAGGCGCCAAGTCCTCCTGAAGTCGCATGCGGTCTCTGTGCCCCGCAAAGTCCCACATCCGGCGAGAGTGGCGCTGGAGAGGAGCAATGCAGCATTGGAGGAACTCCTTCACCACCTTGGGCGCAGTCACATTGAGCACCCTCAAACTCTGGAAGCTGCACCAGATGAAGGCGAGCCGGGGGCTCACGAGCATCTCATGGTCCCAGCCCGAGTGGGGAACAATAGGCGACGTCGGGTGCGAGAGCAGAGGGTTGGGCACTCCAACGTCCACATACAGCCACCGCTCTCTGAACCTGGCCTCAGAAGGAGGAAGGCCGAAGTCGATCCCTGAATCGGCCGTCTCTGGCATGGTGAAGAAGCCCACACACCCTGATCACTGAGTGGGGTCGCTCAAGCGCAAGGAAAAGAAGTGGTGCAGCAGGGCAATGGAAGGAGGAATGCCTACCATTACCTCACAAACAAAAGCAAAGACAGCCAGAAGGGTGATGGACTCAGGCCCGAGGTGCATCATGCGGATCTGATAATGGCAGAGCACCGCATTGAAGAAAGCGGAAAAGGGGGGAACCAGACCCGCCCACAGGGCATCGGCGAAGAATCGGACCTCCGTGACGATCCTATCAAGGGAGACATGGGACGTAGGCCAGACTGTGGTCCTGCCGCACTCATTGAAGATAGTGGCAAGGGCAGAGCGGACCTTGTTCAGGGCTTCTGGATTGAGTATGATCGACCGATCAACGGCGGGGGCCGCCACCGGAGATGAGCGGGGCGAAGGCATGGGCTTCTTCCCCTTTCCTTTCTTTGGTGGCGCCATGGAGATGGAAAGAGGGAAGAGCTCGAGCTGGATTGGCGGCGGAGGTTGGAGCTCGAAGAAGAAGGAAAGGTAGGAGGCGGGCGAGCAGCGGAAAAGGGAACAAGTGTGTGCAACTACGGGTCCGCTTAGCCGGGCGTGTAACAAGGCATCATGGGGAAGCGCAGACGCCCACGTCCAATCAATCGCCACGCGGCACCCAAGGCCACAGGCTATTGGGGCCAGCGGCGCTTCGCGCTTGCCCCTTAGCTTCTCTGCTAAGCCAAGACCGGGCGCGCCTTGGGCCCGGGGGCTACTGTCGGTGTTCTAGGAACGGGGGTCCCCAGACTTGCCTGCCTGCTGCCTACGGCGTGGCTCGAATGGGGGCCCAGTGCGGCCCGGCTTCATCAGCTCAAGCTCAAGACCATCGCAAGGGGCCAAGCCTTGCGGGGCGGACGACAGGAGGCTTCCTCAGGAGCAGCCTCATCAGGCAGGCTCGCGAGGACGCGGAGAGATCAAGGCACGGGTGCCTCGCGAGGAGCCCGGACGGAAGCCATGATGATCGAGATTAGGCGGGCGCCGGCCTACGCAGTGTCCTTGTTTCCCCTCTGGTGCAAAGGGAGCAAGCATAGGCAAAGGCATCGGGCAAAGGTTACCATTCCGGTGGAACGAGACCAAGACCAGCAGAGCGGCAGGACGGAGGTCACCGTGGAGCCCAAGACGGTGTCATCACCAGTGCTTTTGGCAGCCGAAGACCACCTTTGGTTAGGATAACTTGTACTAGATGTTCCCCTTCAAGATGGCCAATTGTTGGCGCCCTTCCCAATCATTTTTTGGGAAGAGGACCAGGGCCTCTATAAATAGGATTAGCCCCCAAGAGAGGAGAAAGGGGGGAGGAGAAAGAAGAAGAGAGAGGTCGAGAGAGAAAGAAAGAGGGAAAAGAAAGAAGGAGAGAAAGGTCCGGACCAAGTAGAACACACTGCACCAGCTCAAGAACACCTCTCGCGAGGCCGTTCTTCCCCTGTATTGTTCATCATCAGCCCCCGAGGCAATCCACCACACCACACACTGGAGTAGGGTATTACACCACATCAGTGGCCCGACTAGTATAAACCTCGTGTCCCTTGTGTGTTCTTCTTTCTAGCCTAGATTTCTTGTGAGCCATAGAAGCGTGAGTCGGTAGGGGAAAGATCTCCGTGGGCACCCCAGAGTTCGAACCTTAAGGGTCTGCCGGAACCCAAAATCCGAGACCCACCATATACCTTCCTCAAAATAGCCACCATACCTACCTATCATGGCATTTCCATAGCCATTCCGAGATATATTTCCATGCAACTTTCCACCGTTCCGTTTATCATGACATGCTCCATCATTGTCATATTGCTTTGCATGATCATGTAGTTGACATCGTATTTGTGGCAAAGCCACCGTTCATAATTCTTTCATACATGTCTCTCATGAGTCATTGCATATCCCGGTACACCGCCGGAGGCATTCACATAGAGTCATATTTTTTTCCAAGAATCGAGTTGTAACTGTTGAGTTGTAAGTAAATAAAAGTGTGATGATCATCTTTATTAGAGCATTGTCCCAGTGAGGAAAGTATGATGGAGACTATGATTCCCCCATAAGTCGGGAAGAGACTCCGGACGAAAAAAAGAGGCCATAAAAAAGAGAAAAGGCCCAAATAAAAAAATGAGAGAAAAAGAGAGAAGGGACAATGCTACTATCCTTTTACCACACTTGTGCTTCAAAGTAGCACCATGATCTTCATGATAGAGAGTCTCCTATGTTGTCACTTTCTATACTAGTGGGAATCTTTCATTATAGAACTTGGCTTGTATATTCCAATGATGGGCTTCCTCAAAATGCCCTAGGTCTTCATGAGCAAGCGAGTTGGATGCACACCCACATAGTTTCTTTTGTTGAGCTTTCATACATTTATAGCTCTAGTGCATCCGTTGCATGGCAATCCCTAGTCACTCACATTGATATCTATTGGTGGGCATCTCCATAGCCCATTGATCGCCTAGTTGATGTGAGACTATCTTATCCCTTTTTGTCTTGTCCACAGCCACCATTCTATTCCACATATAGTGCTATGTCCATGGCTCACGCTCATGTATTGCGTGAAGATTGAAAAAGTTTGAGAACATTAAAAGTATGAAACAATTGCTTGGCTTGTCATCGGGGTTGTGCATGATTTAAATACTTTGTGTGGTGAAGATGGAGCATAGCCAGACTATATGATTTTGTAGGGATAACTTTCTTTGGCCATGTTATCTTGAGAAGACATAATTGTTTAGTTAGTATGCTTGAAGTATTATTATTTTATGTCAATATTAAACCTTTATATTGAATCTTTTGGATCTGAACATTCATGCCACAATTAAGAAGAATTAAATTGAAATTATGCCTAGTAGCATTCCACATCAAAAATTCTGTTTTTATCATTTACCTACTCGAGGACGAGCAGGAATTAAGCTTGGGGATGCTTGATACGTCTCCAACGTATCTATAATTTTTGATTGCTCCATGCTATATTATCTACTATTTTGGACATTATTGGGCTTTATTATCCACTTTTATATTATTTGTGGGACTAACCTATTAACCGGAGGCCCAACCCAGAATTGCTGTTTTTTTTCCTATTTTAGGGTTTCGAAGAAAAGGAATATCAAACGGAGTCCAAACGGAATGAAACCTTCGGGAATGTGATTTTCTCACCGAACATGATCGAGGAGACTTGGACCCTACGTCAAGCAACCAACAGGGAAGCCATGAGGTAGGGGGCGCGCCTACACCCTAGGCACACCATCCACCCTCGTGGGCCCCCTATTGCTCCACCGATGTACTTCTAACTCCTATATATACATATGTACCCCCAAACGATCAGATACGGAGCCAAAATCGTAATTCCACCGCCGTAACTTTCTGTATCCACGAGATCCCATCTTGGGGCCTGTTCCAGAGCTCCACCGGAGTGGGCACGATCACGGGGGGCTTCTACATCAACACCATAGCCTCTCCGATGAAGTGTGAGCAGTTTACCTTAGACCTTCGGGTCCATAGTTATTAGCTAGATGGCTTCTTTTCTCATTTTGGATCTCAATACAAAGTTCTACCCCTCTCTTGTGGAGATCTATTGGATGTAATCTTCTTTTTGCGGTGTGTTTGTTGAGACCGATGAATTGTGGGTTTATGATCAAGTTTATCTATGAACAATATTTGAATCTTCTCTGAATTCTTTTATGTATGATTAGTTATCTTTGCAACTCTCTTTGAATTATCAGTTTGGTTTGGCCTACTAGATTGATCTTTCTTGCAATGGGAGAAGTGCTTAGCTTTGCGTTCAATCTTGCGGTATCCTTTCCCAGTGATAGTAGGGCAGCAAGGCACGTATTGTATTGTTGCCATCGAGGATAACAAGATGGGATTTTTATCATATTGCATGAATTTATCCCTCTACATCATGTCATCTTGCTTAAGTCATTACTCTGTTCTTATCAACTTAATACTCTAGATGCATGCTGGATAGCGGTCGATGTGTGGAGTAATAGTAGTAGATGCAGGCAGGAGTTGGTCTACTTGTCTCGGACGTGATGCCTATATACATGATCATACCTAGATATTTTCATAACTATGCTCAATTCTGTCAATTGCTCAACAGTAATTCGTTCACCCACCGTAAAATATCTATGCTCTCGAGATAAGCCACTAGTGAAACCTATGGCCCCCGGGTATATCTTCATCATATTAACTTCCAATACTTAGTTACTTTCATTGCTTTTTATTTTACTTTGCATCTTTATCATAAAAATACCAAATAAATTATCTTATCATATCTATCAGATCTCACTCTCATAAGTGACCGTGTAGGGATTGACAACCCATTATCGCGTTGGTTGCGAGGATTTATTTGTTTTGTGTAGGTACGAGGGACTCGTGCATAGCCTCCTAATGGATTGATAACTTGGTTCTCAAAAACTCAGGGAAATACTTACGCTACTTTGCTGCACCACCCTTTCCTCTTCAAGGGAAAACCAACGCAAGTGCTCAAGAGGTAGCAGTGGTGTCATGTGAACGTCGACTACATGACACTTCACCATATTTGGACCTAAGGGAATGCATTGTGGAGTAGTAAATAGATGGTGGGTTGCGAGAATGACAGAAACTTAAACCCTAATTTATGCACTATTCCGTAAGGGACCGATTAGATCCTATAGTTATGCTATGGTTAGAATTTATTCTTAATACTTTTGTCATAGTTGCGGTTGTTTGCGGGAGGGTTAATCATAAGTAGGAGGTTTGTTGGAGTAATAACAACACCTAAGCACCGGTCCACCCACATATCAAATTATCAAAGTAGCAAACGCAAATTATTACAATATGATGAAAGTGACTAGACGAAATTCCCGTGTACTCTCAAGAACGCTTTGCTTATTATAAGAGGCCATTTTGGCTTGTCCTTTGCCTCAAAAGGATTGGGCTACCTTGTTGGGTAGTTGTTACTGTTATCGTTACTTGCTCATTACAAACTATCTTGCTATCAAACTACTCGCTAATTACAATTTTAGCACTTTCAAACACTACCTTACTGAAAACTACTTGTCATTTCCTTCTGCTCCTCGTTGGGTTCAACACTCTTACATATCGAAAAGAGCTACAATTGATCCCCTATACTTGTGGGTCATCAAACACCGACTTTCTCCCCCTCTATGCAGCGGTGTAACACCTCTTGTCCCCACTGTAATGTCTACTTAAACATGGTGCTGAACTCCATGTATTATTTCCCAATGATCTATGGTTATCCTGTGATGTTTGAGTAGATCTATTTTGTCCTATGGGTTAATCGTGATCTTGGTTGGTATGACTATATATTTTATTTATGGTGTTGTCCTACGGTGCCCTCCGTTCTCGCGCAAACATGAGGGGCCCCCGCTATAGGTCTTGCAATATGTTCATGGTTCGCTTATGGTGGGTTGAGAGAGTGAGAGAAGCTTAAACCCGAGTAATTGGGGTAGGACGTATGGGAGTAAAGAGGACTTGATACTTAATGCTATGGTTGGGTTTCACGACCTTAATGATCTTTAGTAGTTGCGGATGCTTGCTAGGGGTCCAATCATAAGTGCATATTATCCAAGTAGAGAAAGTATGTTAGCTCATGCCCCTCCCTCATATAAAATTGCAAGAATGATTACCAATACTTGTTATTGATTGCCTAGGGACAAATAACTTCCTTGTTGACACAAACTCTTTTTCTTAACACCTGACTTTTAATATCTTGCAAAGTACTTCTAGTTTTATTCTTGCAAAGTAGTTCTAGCATCACACCTACAAAATAGTTTCATACCTGTTTCCGATAAAGCAAACGTCATGTGTACGTAGAGTTGTATTGGTTGTCGATAGAACTTGAGGGAATATTTGTTCTGCATTTAGCTCCTCGTTGGGTTTGACACTTTTATTTATCGAAAAAGGCGACAAACGATCCCCTATACTTGTGGGTTATCAGGGTGCGGGGGACTTGAACGCTCAGCCAGAGGACTGCCAACACCTCTGCCCCAACGCGCTACAGGCGGCGGAGTGCACGATGAGACGGATGCAGACGAGCCTTGACGGCCAAAAGCTGCTTGCCAAGATTGCGAGGTGGGTTCGGCGGAATGTCGACACCCGCCCTCCTCTGCTGGTCGCGCCGTGCCTTTATGGCCTGGCTGATGGCGATGGATTGACTGGGAAAGAATTTTGCACAAGAAGAAGAGCCAAGAAGAGTTAGAAGCCAGAAGCCAACTCCCGCAATAGTCAGCAGCTGTTCACAAGAAGAAGCAGTTTACCGTTGATCATATCCTCGATCTCGCCATAGTCGTCGGACAGGAACTTCTCTTTCCCCGCTCAGTTCGAGCACTGAGTCTCAAACTCGGCCCTGAGGAGAGTCTCACCTTTCTTCAGCTACTGCACCTCCGCCTTGTGCCGCTCCGCCTGGTCAACCAGCTCCTTTGCCAGGCGGTCGCACTCCAGAGTGACTTGGCCGCGCTCCTGCTCCTTGGTGTGGAGCGCAGACTCAACCTCAACCAAAGAGCGGCAGTGGCCTCTGCCAAGACAGGGAATGAGAAAATGTCAACACCAACCAAAGACAAGTAGTTGTCGGGAGATCCGGCCCGACTGCTCAGCAGTCGGACAGAATCTCGGGGGCTACACCCAGCGGGTGCGCTGACGTGCCCTCGCAAGAAAGAAGATGGAATTCTTACTCCGGCTCTGATTCAGGTCGGTGGTCTGCTTGGCCAGCTCCTGGAACTGGGCGTTTTAGGCGGGCACACAGAGGTTGTGGTAGTCCTGCAATGAAGACAACAGAAGAAAAAATAAGTCAGCACTTGGAACTCACCTTGAAGTTCTGAGCCGCCTGGTCAGCAGCCGGCCCGGAACTCGAGGGCTACACCTAGTGGGTGCGATGGCGCGCCCCCATGGAAGATCGCAAGAATTGAAAACAAGAAGTAAAAAAGCTTACCCGCACGGCCTCCCGCGTTGCCAAGAACTCCTACATGTATTGTTGGAGAGCGGCGCCTTGGGTGTTGAACCGGGCCAAGACGTCCTGCACGGTCATGTTTAGAACACCCGAGCCATCCCCAGATGTCCAGTCCAGAGGGGCGGCACTGGAGGCATAGGTATCGAGCGCCGATGAGCTCGAGACCCCGATATCCATCGGCCTTGGAGCAGAGGCTGCCTTCACTGGGCCCTGGCACGCTGGAACGCGGACCGTGGGAGTCGGGCCCACGACCAACTCACTGCGAGATGGCGGCACTGGCGGCGCTTCAGGCTTGCTACCCTGCGCGTCAGCAGTCAGCGCGCGCAGAGGTACCTCCGCCTCCAAGACGACGGGGTCCCCTCCCCTCTCCAGGGTCGGCTGGTCGACAGCATCCCCTCTAGTCGGCGGCCGGTACTCCAGCGCCACCAGCTCCGTAGATTGCGGACCGGTTTACTCTGGAACTCGGCTGTGGGACGCCTCCTCCTCCTGCGCCTTGGCAGCCACGTCCACCTGCTCCTTGGCCGCTGCGTCGGCTCGCACCTTGGCCGACGCGTCGGCCTCCGTCCATGTCTCCTCCGCCTTCTCCCGTGCCACGGCCTCCCGCTCCTATTGCGCCTCCCGCGCATTCTTCTTCGTTGCCTCCCAGAGGGCGGCGAGCGGGTCCACGCGACAAGGGCCTGCGATGCTGTCTGCCGCCCCAATCACTGAGCCAGATGGGGGTCGCAACAGAGAGAGCGGAGCTCTACGCATCGAAGAAAAAGGAAATAAGAAGATTGCAAGAAAAGAAGAAAAGCAAATGCAAAACAAAATGCGAGAAAGATTAGGACGCTTACGCAAACACCAGCGGACGCTGCTTGGGGCCCTACTGGAAGAGGGCCGCTTTCGCGGCCTCTTGCTGCTTGGTCGTTTAGATGAGGTCTTGGTCTTCTTGGGCTGACTGCCGAACAACCCGGCGTCGGCCCGACGCTTTGGTGCGTTGCCTGCTGCAGTCGGCGTGGTCGAGGAACCGGCGCCTGTTTGGTCAGCGCCGGGAGCGCGGCGCGGCTCATCATATTCTTCGTCGTCATGCGGCAAATCCCCGAGGCCGCCTCCTGCGGAACCTCCTACGGCGTCGTCCTCTTCTTCAACATCTGCCCCCAGCTCAGGGTTGTCCGCGTAACTTTCCGCACAGTCCGCCATGTACTGATGGCCTGGGGCCAGCGCGCCGTCTGCCGTCTGGCCCGGGAAGCGCTACATCACGTCCGGATGGTCAGGCGGCAAGAAGAAATTCGGACAAACAAAGAGAAGAGAACCAGAAGACTTACCGCATGCGGCGGGTTAGTACGGATGTACGGCTCCATGCCGATCTTCCAGTCCGTCTCCGAGAGCTTGCAGTCGGAGGAGAAGTTCACCAGCCGGACCACCTCCACGTCCAGCAGCACTTTGGTGCACGTCCGGCATGGGTCCCGGTGCCCACTCATGTTGCTGATTATGTGGGGCTGGGCTTGAAGAGGCAGCACCTGGCGCTCCACGAGGGCGGCCAGCAGATCCGAGGGCCTGAGGCCCTCTGACTCCGTCATCTCCTGGAGTCGAGCGAGAGCGATGGAGGTGGCGGCCGACAGATTCTTCGGCCGGAACTTCCAGTTTGTGCGAGGCTCAGCAGGCGGGCTGGCTGCATAAGCCGGAAGGTTGACGTCATCCTGTGTCGAGTGGATGTTCTCGACGTAGAAGTACGATTTTAGCCATAGTTTGTCTGACTGCAGCAGAGCGAGAGCCGGGAAGCGGGCCCCGGAGCCCGAGTGTCGCGCCGTGAGGCCCCGCACTGGGCCGCCTCATCCTTGGTGGTGGTGCCGAGCTTGAGGTAGAAAAGCTCCCCCCCACAGCTCAAGCATGGGGAGCACACCAAGATACCCCTCGCAGAGGGTGACGTAGGCGGAGAGCAGCACCATCGTGTTCGGTGTGAGATGGTGGGGCTACACTCTGTAGAAGTCGAGGAACGACGGAGGAACCCGCTCGCTGGCAGGCCGAAGCCGCGTAGGAAGTGCGATCGGAAGACGACGCGCTCGCCGTCCGCCGGCGCCGGCGAGATCTCCACCTTGGGAGGAACACGCACCTTCATGTGTGACGTGCGGGGAAGCCGTCGCATATGGCGGAGGAACTCAGATGGTCATCGTGGACATTGGAGCCGTCCCAGTCGCCTGAGTGGCCGCCTCGCGCCACGGGCTTGGTTGCTCGGTGGCGGTGCAAGGTGGCTGCGTGACGATGAAGCCGCAGTGATGCGAAGAAGTCTGGTGACGGCGGGCGGTGGCTATGCTCCGACGACGAGAGAGGGCACGACGGCAGTAAGAGAGAAGAAGAAGAGGAAGAGGATGAAGGGCGAGGAGGGCGCGCATGCATTATGCCGCCCCTCCTACCCCTACTTATAGGCCCGCGGCGACAGAGCCGAGGGGGCAAGCGTGGGGGCATGGGATTAACTGCACCCACGCCCCGCACGACCCCGCGTATCCCGCGCCTTTACGACGCACGACTAATGAGCCCTGGACGGGCAATCATTCGCCTCGGCCACAGTGGATCCACACGCGCGTCGAGGCCCTGTAGTGGCGGGCCCGGGCCTGCTGCGACATCCCTTCATGCGCGTGGGCTGGCAGGCCGGCCTGGTGTGCCGGCCGCATGGCAAGTGAGCAATGGGCGGCAAGCCTATCACCCAGCTTGCGCACCACCCAGCCTCTACCCTGACGTTTCGAGTTCACCAGTCGGCCGATCGCTCCTTGGCCGGCTCCTAACAGTCGACATCTCCAGAAGACGGACGAAGGAAGAGTACCAGACCACTCGGAGTAGGAAGCTGCTGAGGCTCCTCAACAGACGGCCCCCATGGGGCCGACAACTAGCAAGCGACCTTGTGCCACCTCAAAGTTTGCACCCATTCACTTCAATGAAAGGGGCATGGCTACAGTATAACCTGCCACCCCCGAATCAAGGGCTGAGCGTGGCCATATCACGGGCGTACCAAGCGGACAACCCTCACCCGGCGGGGCACTGTTGTCACACAGCCCGTGACATCACCTACGACATAGGGAGCCACGCTCCCACGATGGGCAGTCGGTACGGCGCGCAGGCGGCGGGCCCTACCTGTCCGCGAGCCACCAGGAGGCGGCGAACCCCCAGTAGGCAGTGTCAAGGGCTGGCCGACTACTAACAGGCGCCCTCCCTCCCGTCGAAGTCTGTGCGTCATTAACCAGATGAGGCGAGGTGTGGCTACAGTGAGCGCCCGCCAAGCGGCAGGACAGTAGCCACGCCCCCCCCCCCCCCCCGACAAAGCCTCCATCATCAGTAGTAAGGCTACACAAGAGCCGGTGGGATCCACCAAGTGGCGGGCCCAGCAGCCGGCAGAGAAGCCGGCGCACAGGGACACTAACAGTTGGGTCCTACACCTGGCCGGATTACCATTGTACCCCTAGGGGGTAGGCTTATATAAACCCCCCAGGCTCACCCCATGCAAGGGGTTCAGAACCTTTGCCATCCTACACCCACCATAGAAGGAGAAGTTAGGGCTAGCCTTGCTCTTCTTCCTCCTTTAGCCAAAACAGCTCAAGGAGCAATCTTGTAGCTACTCTATCGACGATAGTCATCATGTGGAGACCCCGCAGAGCAGGACTAGGGGTGTTATCTCCACGAAGAGCCCCGAACCTGGGTAAGATTCGTAGGCATATGCGGTCTCGCTCACTCCCGCTTCTAGAGCCCGGTGACGTCCTCTTGTCCCCATCCATGATAAGCCACCCCCTGGCATATGTCGCTAGATATCCCCAACATTTAGCGCTCACCGTGGGTCTAGGTGCTCCGTCATTCAGAAACATGTTCTGGACGGGAACCCTCTTCCTTTCTGGCGAGCGTAGCCAGCCTGGCACGCCTGATGGCATTTGCGTCGACACGCTGCGCGGCGCGGAAGCCGCTTGCGCTGCAAGCTGCCTCACGGATCTCATCGACGGGATCCGCCTCTTCGACAAGCCTGCGCCCAACGCGGGAGCACCCAGCTCCGAGAGCTGCCTTGTCGACCTCATCGCCAACGAGCCTGCCTCTGACCTAGAGTCCGTTGGCTCCACCGATCCGATGCTCGTCGACTTTGACGTGGAGTCCCCCGATGCCTTCCCCACCAGCGTGGTGATCATCGATGACCCACTCCAGCCTGCGGTTAGCGACGCCAGCGCCAGCGCCAGCACTGTCACGGAGGTGCTTGTCATTAGCCACGACGGACCCTCTGACGGGGCTGGCCACGACCCGCTGCAGGTGGCGATGCGGGGCTTGTCCGCACCCATGGCAGAAAACACCGACGGAGCGATGCTAGAAACATTCCGTGTCTCGGTCCTCGACAGCGCCAACAAGCTGGCGGCATTGAGGCGCCTCACCGAAGCCTACAAGCGCAAGATTGACCGCACCGTCTGCGGCACGCAGGCTACTGGCGAGCCCAGCCGAGTGGGCATAATTCGACAGCATGGCGCGGTAGTCGCTAGCATGCTAGGGCCGACCGCCCGACCTACGCCACCCCGATGGAGAACTTGCACGCTGCCCAGGCAGCGGCAGACGAACTACACCACCTGGAGGGCGACGAGCATCGTTGCATGACGGCGCGCCTCCAGCAGCTCCTTGACGCGGCAACCGCACAGCAAGAAGCCGCTCGCCGCGTGGTGGAACCCGGCGTGCAAGTTGAGAACCATCCCCCCCCCCCCGCCGTGAGCATGGGGCGACCTCCCGGTCACCGAGAGGCGGCGCCCGCGATCGTCGAGACCAAGAGCCGGCTGCATAACGATTAAGTGCGACCAAGACGGCCGCCCACAAGCAGTGGAATGACGGGGCGATCAACCGCCTCCCCCGCGCAGGGAATGGCGCGCTTCCCTGTCGCTTGTTGAGCACCTAACTCTCAGAGGCCAGTTAGGCCCCTGTGAAGGAGTCCAAGAGAACGACGCCCGTCGCCGGATCGACCGACTGTCTCGATCCCTGGCGATGGAGGAAGAAGATGCAATCGGCTCGGCCTGTTTGGGCCCCCACATTCACGACGAGCCCTTCCCCAAAGGGTTTGCGCTCCCCTGAGACACTCCCAAGTACAACAGCTCCGTGAAGCTGGAGGACTGGCTAGTCGACTACCCCACAGCCGTCAGCATAGAAAACGCATCAAGCGTGCTGCCGTGAAGTACGTTCTGCTCATGCTCCAGGGCACGGCCGAGAGATGGCTGAACAACCTCAAGCCCTACAGCGTCAATAGCTAGCCCGACTTCGCCAATGTCTTCATCCGCAACTTCACCAGCACCCACAAGCGCCCCCCAAGCCCCGCCAGCTCTCCTTGTGCGTCCAAGGCCCGGCCGAGTCTACACATGACTACTGCAGCGACCAGACCTCAAACAGTCTGATCTTTGTGCATCAGTGTCATGCCTGGATCGGTAATGCTGACACGCACAGTACTTGAGGATTTATAACAGAGTAGCAATCACACACTTATTACATCAAATGTCTCAAAAGATAACTTATTACAATAAATATGGCTTAAGGCCATCTAATATGATAACAGCGGAAGGCTTGGAAGATAAAGTGAGTCCATCAACTCCAACGACATCATTGAGTGAAAGACTACGACCTAAGGCTCCTTACCCGTCGTCTTAAAAGTCTGCAACATGATACGTTGCAGCCCGAAAACGGGTCAGCACATGAATATGCTGGCAATGTAACACAAGAGTGTAATGAACAGAATAAAGCTATCACTACATGCATATATCGCTAGTGGAGGCTGTATTTTTAATAGGTTTTGCGAAAAGCCAATTTTCCCTACTGCAAAGGAATATATTTTATTTAACTACAAAGTTGGTTGAAAACATTGAGAAGGTAAACCCCCTCTCAATCCCAATTAAAAGTAATCATTAACCCAATCAAATTATATTAAAGAGTGATGAGATCCACATGATAATCCAGAAACCAGATACTCAAGATGTCCATAACCGGGGACACGGCTAACCATGATTAGTTTGTACACTCTGCAGAGGTTTGTGCACTTTTCCCCAAAAGACTCGATGTCCTCCGTTGGATTTCTCTCACTACATAATGTTTGAGAAACGGATGACCGAGACACAGTCTTTCCGAAGAGGTCCCCTTAACTGATAGATAGGCCAGTACACCTACAATACCCTACATCTGCTAGCCCATCATGGAAAGGTTTCCCACAACTTAGTCAACTATGCCAGAGCCCATAATGGCATGTGCCTGCACACAGAAGTTTCTAGTATGAATAATCTTATGATCCCTTTGAGCCTAGGTGGCGGTCCATAGGAAAATCACATGGTACCCCGGGTTTTCCAAAAAAATAGGCAATCACTAGACACCCCAGGTGCCTCAATCCATCCACATGTGTATTTAAGTTGCCACCTTAAGTTGAACCATTAATTAACAATCTCACATCTGTCATGGATACACTCAAACCCAATCCACGTCTACGAGCATAGCATGGCAATATATGCATAATGTAGAAGTAACTCCCAGGGTTTCAGAATAAACAGGTGAATAGGTACTACCTCATCTACTTCCCAAAACCACAAATGAAATTCAGATCCTAACCATGCAATTGTTTGAGGATTGATCTAATGCAATAAAACTGGGTAGAGAAGAGGTATGATCAAAGTGTTACTTGCCTTGCTGATGATCCGTGAAACCTAGAGACTCGATGTAGCATGCTTCGCACTCCAAGTACTCTATCGCAATCAAACAAGCATAGAATAAGCAATCATACAAGGGCACGGCTAAAACTCAAATAAGAGATCTAACCAGAAAGTTCAACTTAAGAACTCCGGTTTGCAAAAAGAATCAAATCAAACGAAGCAACAAAACTCAAACGGCGAAAGAAACAAGCTTCCTTTACTAATCTGGACTAAAGTCAAATTTTACAGTAGCAAAAACTTGCTTAAGTTGGTTAAACGGAAATAGGGTTTCGATACGCAACTCTAGGCGCTTGAATCGCCTGATTCCGATAAACAAGCGAAAAGTTATACTAGAACAAAAATCGGATCAGAAATCGCGATCGAAAATAATCACGGAAAATCCCAGAAAAAAGAAAAACTGACGAACAGGCTGACGGACGAACGCTCGCTGTCTGCGGCTAAATGGTGAAAACCGTTCGTTAAAAAGGCCCGGCTATGGTTAGGGTTTGGGCGGCGGCGCGGTTTGGGCTGTGGTGGTAGCGCGGATCGACGGCGGCGCGGCTATGGTTAGGGTTTGGGCGGCGGCGCGGCTTAAAAAGGCCCCCCGGGCGGAGTCCCGCTCGGGTACGGCCCGGAGTCGGCTCACTTTTTTTTAATAATTCCGACGTGCAGAAAAAGAAAGAAAATAAATACTGAACGGACTCCAAAAATCCCGAAATAAATTTTCCCCGTCCTCCAAAAAAAAGCCGGACAAGGTGAATATTTATATGGACCTAAAATGTAATTTTGAAAAATGCATTTTTTTTCCTAATTCAAATAAAATAGCGATAAAACTCTGAATAAAAATCATATTTGATTTTAATATTAAATGTTCGATATTTCTCTATTTTGAGGAAGTCATTTTATCCTATCTCTTCTATTTTTATAAAAGAAATATTCGAAGAGAAAATAATTAAAATCAAGCGATCCTCTTTTCAAAATTCGAGGAAACTCGAACATGGAAATAATGAAATCCCCAACTCTCTCCGTAGGTCCTTGAGTTGCGTAGAATTTCTAGGATCAAGCCAAAATGCAATAAAATATGATATGCAATGATGATCTAATGTTCAACTCTTTCCCTTAACTCCAAAGCGCTTCACTCCTCGGAGTGGTGATACCCGAAGATACACTCTGTCTCCAACTTCGTAAGCTGTCTCCTTGCGTTTAGAATCCGCATAGCTCTTCTGCCTGGACTGGGCTACCTTGAGTCTATCACGAATCAGTTTAACCTTCTCTTCTCATTCTTTAATCAAATCTGGTCCAAACAGATGTCGGTCTCCCACTTCATCCCATAACAACTATGTTTTGCACCTCCTTCCGTGCAATGCTTCGAAAGGGGCCATCTTCAAACTGGCTTGGTAACTGTTGTTGTATGAGAACTCTGCGGAAGGAAAATTTTCGTCCCAACTAGATCCATAATCTAGCGCACAAGATCTCATCATCTCCTCCAGAATCTAATTGACTCTCTCAGTCTGTTCATCCGTCTGCGGGTGAAAAGTTGTACTGAACTCTAGCCTGGTTCCCAAAGTTTCATGCAGCTGATTCCAAAACATTGAGGTAAACTGGGTTCCTCTATCTGATACAATTGTCCTCAGAACTCCATGCAAACATACGATCCTGGTCATGTATATCTTTCCCAACTTAGCACTAGTGTAAGTGGTCTTCACTGGGATGAAATGAGCTACTTTCGTCAAGCGATCGACTACAACCCATATCGAGTCATAGCCTGAACGAGTCCTGGGTAATCCCGAGATAAAATCCATGCCTAGCTTATCCCACTTCCATTCGGGTATCGACAATGGTTGCAGCAATCCTGCTGGCTTCTGATGCTTTGCCTTCACTCTCTGACATACATCACAAACTGCTACATACTCCCCAATATCCTTCTTCATTCGGGTCCACCAGAATCTATCCTTCAGATCCAGGTACATCTTGGTATTTCCTGGGTGAATCGAATATGGTGAGTCATGGGCCTCCTGCAAAATCAGCGTCCTTATCTCGTGATCATTTGGTACATATACGCGGTCCTCAAACCATAGGGTATCGTGTTCATCCTCTCGTAATCCCTTGGCTTTTCCTTTGATCATCCTTTCCTTTATCTCGGAAATCTCCTTGTCTGTCTTCTGCACTTCTCTGATCTTATCCATCAAAGTAGACTGAATCTCCAAGGCTGCTACATAACCTCTCGGAACTATCTCCAAACATAACTCACGAAGGTCTTCTGCTAACTCCTTGGGTAACTCTCCTGTCATGAGTGTATTGACATGACTCTTGTGGCTCAACACATCGGCTACTACGTTAGCCTTTCCGGGATGATAGTTCAACTTTATATCATAATCCTTTATGAGTTCCAACCATCTCCTCTGCCTGAGATTCAACTCCTTCTATGTGAAGATATACTTCAAACTCTTGTGATCCGTGTATACCTCACAATGGTTTCCGATGAGAAAATGTCTCCAAGTCTTCAACGCATGCACTACGGCTGCTAACTCCAAATCATGCGTAGCATAATTTAACTGATGGGTTTTAAGCTTTCATGAGGCATATGAAACAACTCTTCCTTCCTGCATAAGCACTGCTCCAAGTCCTCGACGAGAGGCGTTGCAATACACTTCATAATCCTTGCGTTGATCTCGCAGAATCAACACTGGTGATGTAAACAATTGTTTCTTCAATTCCTGAAAACTGGCCTCACATTCCTCAGTCCATTGGAATTTGGTGTCCTTCTTTAGCAACTCCCTCATAGGCTTTGCAATCTTCGAGAAATTCTCAATGAACCTCTGGTAGTATCCTGCGAGTCCAAGAAAACTCCGGATCTCTCCAACGGATGTGGGTGCCTCCCAATTTGTCACAGTGACGACTTTGTTGGGGTCTACCGCTATTCCTTCTCCGGATATAACATGTCCAAGGAATCGAACTTCCTTCAACAAAAACTCACACTTGCTGAACTTGGCGTATAGTTGATGTTCTGTGAGCTTCCCAAGTACTACACGCAAATGCTCCTTATGCTCCTCTTCATTCTTCGAGTAGACCAGAATATCATCAATGAACACCACAATGAAATTATCCAAAAACTCCATAAACACCTTGTTCATCATGTTCATAAAATAAGCAGGTGCGTTAGTCAGGCCAAATGACATAACGATATACTCATATAGCCCGTACCTTGTGGTAAAAGCTGTCTTAGGTATATCCTGCTCTCGAATCTTCAACTGGTGGTACCCGGATCGCAGATCGATCTTGGAAATCACCTTAGCTCCTTGAAGCTGATCAAACAAATCATCATCGGCAGTGGGTACTTGTTATTGATCGTTACTTCATTCAATCCACGATAATCAACAACCATCCTTAATGATCCATCCTTCTTCTCCACTAGAAGTACTGGTGATCCCCAAGGTGACGAACTTGGGCGAATATATCCTTTATCCAGTAACACCTTAATCTTCTTCTTAATTTCCTCTAAATCCTGTGTGGGCATCCTGTATGGTCTCTTAGATATTGGACCTATGCCTGGCAAAAGCTCAATCAAAAACTCGATGTCTTTATCCGGTAGCATGCCTGGCAACTCTTCTGGAAATACATCCGGGAAATCCTTTACCACAGGTACTTCCTCATGTACAACTCCTGTTAAGGAATTTACTTGAGTCCTAATCGACACATTCCAAGATACATACTTGATCCTTCTTCCTTCTGGGGTGGTGAGCAAAATCGACTTACTAGCGCAATCGATGTTTCCTCCATATATCGATAGCCAATCCATACCCAGAATCACATCCAAACCTTGCGACTCCAGAATTATCAGATCTGAGGGGAAAACGTGCCTACCTATGGCCAACGGTGTCTGAAAACATCCTTGGCTTGCCATATACTCTACTCCTAGCGAGCTCACTAACATAGGTGTACTAAGAAATTTGGTGGGCAGTTTATACTTATACACAAATCCCCGTGATATGTATGAATGCAATGCACCGGTATCGAAAAGTACGACTGCAGTAAAAGACTTAACCAAAAAACTTACCTATTACTGCATCTGGCTGGGCTTCAATCTCCTCCATGTTAACGTGGTTCACTTGTCCCCTTTTGAAAGGGTTGGGCTTCTTCCCAGAGCTTCCATTGCCGTTTCTGTTCCTAGCTTTAGGACATTCATTGGCGTAATGTCCAGTCTTCTGGCACTTGTAGCAAGTAACGTGGCTTAGATCTTTCTTGGTGGGCGTTGCTGGGTTGGAACGGTTCTGTCAGTTGCTTCCTCCATTACCATTCTTGGAGCCACTATGGTTGTGAGAACTTCCTCCATTGTGAGTGTTGCCTCCATGGTTATGCACAAGTCCTCCCGAGTTCGGGGTGAAACAGGGTCTCTGCTGAGCTCCAGAATTATACTTCCCTTGTCCATACTTCCTCTTGCGGTTATCTATCTGTTGCTGCTTCCTTTCAATCATGAGAGCTCTATCTACCAACTGTTGGTAGTTATTAAAGGTTGCTACCATCAACTGCATGCTCACCTCATCATTCAGTCCTTCCAAAAACTTCTCCTGCTTAGCTGCATTCGTAGCAACGTCATCTGGGGCATAACGTGCTAGCTTGCTAAAGTCATCCACATACTGGCTAACGATGCATCCTCCTTGGCGTAAGTTGCAAAACTCAGGCTTCTTTATGGCCATAGCTCCTGCTGATACATGGGCAGTGCGAAAAGCCTGCTGGAACTGGTCCCATGTAACAGTGGCTATAGGATATGTGACAGTGTAATTCTCCCACCATGAGACTGCTGGTCCATCCAATTGGTGCGCGGCAAAACGCACCCTCTCAGCATATGTGCATCTTGCAGTGGTTAACTCCCTTCCAATCCTGCAGAGCCAATCATCTGCCACTATTGACTCGGTGCTACTGGAAAACACCGGCGGCTGCAACCTCAGAAAACGGGCTAAATTGTCAACTGGGGGGTGGTGGTGGTGGGTTGTTGTTGTTGTTGTTTCCTTGGTTGTGAACTAACAACTACATCAGCGTATTTTGCTGCTAGATCAACTGAGTGAGCTCCGGTGGAAAGGTAAATCCGGGGTCACGTCTTGGAGGCATCTGAGGGTTTAGAGGGAAGAGAATATAATAGAATGAGGTCTAGTGAGAAAACACTACCCATATGCACATGAGACAAACACAATCATATCACTCAATCAATCAAGCAAGGGCATACAATCGGTCTAGAACTTATCGTTACAAAGTGCTTGGACTATACTATTTACATGGTAGACTACTACTACTACTTTTTTGGTGGTTAACTAGAAATATTGTTCGTTCGAAGACTCCATGATATCCGCTCCAGCTTCATCAACATAATCAACATCACTATCGTCGGGGTCCGAGTCGGTGTCGTCGATGATGATGTAGTTTTCCGGGCAAGTGGAATCGTCATCTTCTCCTCCTGGCGCGGGGTCTCCCATGAATATTCCCAGCTTCCTTGTCAAGTCGCCATTCTTCTCCACTAGTACGACGATTCCTTCCTCATAATCTTCGCGAGTTGCCTTGAGTTCTTCCTCAAGCTCTGTGATCCTTGTCATCGCCTTCTTCAGATCTATCATGCCTGCACACATATGATTTTCCTGGCGGCGAATATGCTCGTTTACCTCCTGGATGAAAGCGGCAATTGATCTATCCCTCCTGGTGCTGATCATCTCCCATTGCTCATCTCGGCGCCCACAAATCTGGTAGATAGTATCTTTGAGATCTTTGTGGTAAACTTCTCCAATGCGTCCCATGGCGATGTTTGCTGCCATACTCTTTTCTAGACTCCAGGTTGGTGCATCAAAGGAAAACTCTATGGGTTCAGTGACTGGCGTGAATGTCCTTCCTGGAACTTGAACTTGAATCATCTATCGCGCCTCTTCTAGTAAAGTGGCATTGTAAGTCCCGGTAAAGCTTGTTATTCCGATGTTTAAGTACCTAGTGACTTCCTTCAAGTGGCATCCAAAAGGTGTGTCTTCATCTGGTTGTGCAAACTTGTTCCTTGTGTCCTCCATCCTAAAGAGTAGAAAATGGAGAGGAGTCAGAAATGAGAAGAGAGTAGTGATCCAGGGCTTTGGCTTAGTGGTCGTGTCCTACAGTCAGCGTGTGCTCTAATACCATCTTGTAGCGACCAGACCTCAAACAGTCTGATCTCTGTGCATCAGTGTCATCCCTGGATCGGTAATGCTGACATGCACGGTACTTGAGGATTTATAACAGAGTAGCAATCACACACTTATTACATCAAATGTCTCTAAAGATAACTTATTACAATAAATATGGCTTAAGGCCATCTAATATGATAACAACGGAAGGCTTGGAAGATAAAGTGAGTCCATCAACTCCAAAGGCATCACTGAGTGAAAGACCATGACCTAAGGCTCCTTACTCATCGTCTGAAAAGTCTGTAACATGATACGTTGCAGCCCGAAAACAGGTCAGCACATGGAATATGCTGGCAATGTAACACAAGAGAGTAATGAACAGAATAAAGCCAATTTTTCCCTACTTCAAAGGAATATATTTCTTTTAACTACAAAGTTGGCTGAAAACATTGAGAAGGTAAACCCCCTCTCAATCCCAATTAAAAGCAATCATTAACCCAATCAAATTATATTAAAGAGTGATGAGATCCACATGATAATCCAAAAACGAGATACTCAAGATGTCCATAACCGGGGACACGGCTAACCATGATTAGTTTGTACACTCTACAGAGGTTTGTGCACTTTTCCCCACAAGACTCGATCTCCTCCGTTGGATTTCTCGCACTACATAATGTTTGAGAAACGGATGACCGAGACACAGTCTTTCCGAAGAAGTCCCCTTAACCGATAGATAGGCCGGTACACCTACAATCCCCTACATTTGCTAGCCCATCATGGAAAGGTTTCCCACAACTTAATCAACGATGCTAGAGCCCATAATGGCATGTGGCTGCACACGGAAGTTTCCAGTATGAATAATCTTATGATCCCTTTGAGCCTGGGTGGCGGTCCATAGGAAAATCACACGGTACCCCGGGATTTAAAAAAATAGGTAATCGCTGGATACCCCAGGTGCCTCAATCCACCCATATGTGTATTTAAGTTGCCACCTTAAGTTGAACCATTAATTAACAATCTCACATCTGTCATGGATACACTCAAACCCAATCCACGTCTACGAGCATAGCATGGCAATATACGCATAATGTAGAAGTAACTCCCAGGGTTTGATAAAAAATAGGTGAATATGTACTACCTCATCTACTTCCCAAACCCACAAATTAAATTCAGATCCTAACCATGAAATTGTTTGAGGATTGATCTAATGCAATAAAACTGGGTAGTGAAGAGATATGATCAAAGTGTTACTTGCCTTGCTGATGATCCGTGAAACCTAAAGACTCGATGTAGCATGCTTCGCACTCCGGGTACTCTATCGCAATCAAACAAGCATACAATAAGCAATCAAGCAAGGGCACGGGTAAAACTCAAATAAGAGATCTAACCAGAAAGTTCAACTTAAGAACTCCGGTTTGCAAAAAGAATCAAATCAAACGAAGCAACAAAACTCAAACGGCAAAAGAAACAAGCTTCCTTTACTAATCTGGACTAAAGTCAAATTTTATAGTAGCAAAAACTTGTTTAAGTTGGTTAAACGGAAAGAGAGTTTCGAGACGAAACTCTAGGCGCTTGAATCACCTGATCCCGATAAACGAGCGAAAAGTTATACTAGAACGAAAATCGGATTAGAAATCGCGATCGAAAATAATCGCGGAAAATCCGAGAAAAAAGAAAAACTGACGACTAGGCTTACGAACGAACGTTCGTTGTCTGCGGCAAAATGGTGAAAACCGTTCGTTAAAACGAACGTAAAAATGGGCGTTCGCTAAATAACTAAACCAAAAAAAATAAACTGAACTGGATCTAAAAAACAGATCTAGGGTTTCAAAAAAAAACAAAAAGGTTTTCTCACGAAAACCGAGGTGGCTACCTCGGGTCTGGCAGGGTCCGGCGAGGTCCGGCGACGGCGGGGCGGCTCCGGTGCAGCGGCGTGGGGCGGCGGACGATGGTGGCAGCGCGTGGTACGGCGATGGCAGCGGCGGGGCACGGCGACGCGGGCGGCGGCGGCAGCGCGCGAGGCGAGGCGGCGGCGGCGGATTGGCGGTGGTGGCGCGGATCGGCGGCGGCGCGGCTAGGGTTAGGGTTTGGGCGGCGCTGCGGTTTGGGCTGCGGTGGGCTCGGCGGCGCGGCTTAAAAAGGCCCCCCGGGCGGAGTCCCGCTCGGGTACGGCCCAAAGTCGGTTCACTTTTTTTTAAAAATAATTCTAACATGCAAAAAAATAAAGAAAAGAAATACTGAACGAACTCCAAAAATCCTGAAATAATTTTCCCCCATCTTCTAAAAATAAGCCGGACAAGTTGAACATTTATTTGGGCCTAAAATACAATTTTCAAAAACACATTTTTTCGTAATTCAAATAAAATAGCGATAAAACTCCAAATAAAAATCTTATTTGATTTTAATATTAAATCTTCGATATTTCTCTATTTTGAGGAAGTCATTTTATCCTCTCTCTTTTATTTTTATAAAAGAAAATATTCGAAGAGAAAATAATTAAAATCAAACAATCCTCTTTTCAAAATTCGAGAAAACTTGAATATGAAAATAATGAAATCCCCAACTCTCTCCGTAGGTCCTTGAGTTGCGTAGAATTTCTAGGATCAAGCCAAAATGCAATAAAATATGATATGCAATGATGATCTAATGTATAACATTGCAAATTGAAAATTTGGGATGTTACAACTACCTTACACGCTGGGCTGAGCTACGCAACTCCTGCAAAGCGGTGCACAAGGTGCAGGCCATAGAGTACTTCACCGCGGGTTGCAGAGAAGGCACCCTACTCAAACACAGGCTCCTCTGCGACGAGTCGGCTACGCTCGACAAGCTGCTGATCATAGCGGACAAGTACGCAACGGCCAACTCCTCAATGAAGTCGGAGCTCTGAGTGGACGCGTATGGGAAAATGATCCCCCCGGCTCCTCAGACGCCGGCTGGTGACTCCAGTCGATGCCAGCAGCCGAACGACAACAATATGACAATACTTGAATCTATGCATTATGCCTAGCTAGGTGCATAAAACGATAACGCTTGTTGGGAGGCAACACAATGTATAAAATATTTTTCCCCTTTTTTCTGTTTTTGAGTGCTGACACAATTATTCTACTGTTATGATTGTTTTTTATGTTTTAATTAGTTTTTGTGCCAAGTAAAACCTTTAGGATCATGTCGGATGATAGTTGATTTGATCTTGTTGGAAAACCGAAACTTTTGCGCCCAGTATCAGGATTGTTAAAAATCATTGAATTGTGATAAAATTCTGAAGTTTTTACATAGGATTTATATACAAATTTCCTATGTTGTCCTAATTTTTCAGAATGTTTGGAGTTACAGAAGTGCGGTCAATGTCCAGATTACTACAGACTGTTCTGTTTTTGACAAATTTTGTTTTTGTTGCATTCTTGCTTATTTTGATGAATCTATGGATTGTATCGGGGGGCATAAGCCATGGTAAAGTTAGAATACAATAGGTATAATGCAATAATAAAATTTGAATGGGTTTGCAACAGTACTTAAAGTGGTGATTTGCTTTATTACACTAACGGATCTCGTGAAGGTTTTCATTAAGTTTTGTGTGATTGAAGTTTTCAAGTTTTGGGTGTCGTCGACTCCCCTAGGATTTTTGGGATTTTAGAGTATTTATATAGGCGGGGGTAGGTCAAAACAGTTCCTGTGGGCCCTACTACCCATCAGGGCGAGCTAGAGGCCCCTGGTGCGCCCTGGTGTCTAGTGGGCCCCTTTCATCTTCTCGTGTACTCCAGAAGCTTCCAGGGTCTCTTATCACCAAAAAACGTCTCCAAAAAGTTTCGTGGCATTTGGTCTTCATTTGGTATTGATATTCTACAAAGTAAAAAACAAGAAAAAAAACAGCAACTGGCATTGGGCACTAGGTTAATAGGTTAGTCCCAAAAAATGTTATAAAGTCGCTAGTAAATGTATATAAAACATCCAAGATTGATACTTTAATGCCATGGAACAATCAAAAAATTATAGATACGTCGAAGACGTATCAAATTGTAACTGGCTATAGGATGGTAATTGATTTTAGAAAATTAAATAAAGCTACTAGAAAAGATCATTACCCTTTGCCTTTCATTGATCAAATATTAGAAAGATTGTCCAAGCATACACACTTTTGCTTTCTTGATGGATATTATGGTTTCGCTCAAATACATGTATCATAAGTAGATCAAGAGAAAACTACCTTTACTTGTCCTTTTGGAACTTATGCTTATAGATGTATGACTTTTGGAACTTATGCACCCGCTACTTTTCATAGATGATGACTGCTATATTCTCTCATTTTTGTGAAAAGATCGTTGAGGTTTTCATGGATGATTTTCCATTTACGGAACTTTCTTTGATGATTGCTTAAGAAATCTTGATCGAGTTTTGCAGAGATGTGAACAAACTAATCTTGTCTTGAATTAGGAGGTATTGTCTTGGGACATAATATTTCTGAACGAGGTACTGAAGTAGATAAAGCTAAAGTTGATGCAATTGAGAAAATGCCATGTCCTAAAGATATTAAAGGTATAAGAAGTTTCCTTGGTCATGTTGGTTTCTATAGGAGGTTCATTAAAGACTTCTCTAAAATTTCTAGTCCTCTTACTAATCTTTTGCAAAAACACTTCTGCACCTATTGTTCAACCACTTGATTGGAACTTACCTTTTGAAAGTATGTCTGATGCTAGTGATTACGCTGTTGGTGCTATTCTAGGACAAAGAGTTGATAAGATATTAAATATTATCCATTATGCTAGTAAAATTCTAGACAATGCTCAAATAAATTATGCTACTACTGAGAAAGAATTTTTAGCAGTTGTGTTTGCATGTGATAAATTCAGATCCTACATTGTTGATTCTAAAGTAATTGTTCACACCGATCATGCTGCTATTAAATATCTTATGAAAAATAAAGATGCTAAACCTAGACTCATTAGGTGGGTTATTTTGCTACAAGAGTTTGACCTGCATATTACTGATTGGAAGGAGCTGAGGATCCCGTAGCTGATAACTTGTCTAGGTTGGAAAACTTTCTTGATGACACACTACCTATTTGTGATAGTTTTCCTGATTAACAATTAGCTATTATAAATGCTTCTTGTAATACTCCTTGGTATGTAGCTATGCTAATTACATGGTTGCTAAATATATACCACCGAGTTTTACATACCAACAAAACAAAAGGTTCTTCTTTGATTTGAGACATTACTTTTGGGATGACCCACATCTTTATAAAGAAGAAGTAGATGGTATTATTAGACGTTGTATACCTGAGCATGAGCAGGAACAAATCCTATGGAAGTGTCATTCCGAGGCGTACGAAGGACACCATGCTGGAGATAGAGCTGCGCATGAGGTATTACAATCTGGTTTTTATTGGCCTACTCTCTTCAAAGATGCACATAAGTTTGTCTTATCCTGTGATGAATGTCAAAGAATTGGTAATATTATTTGCTTTATTGGTAGACGTCAGGAGATGCTTATGAATTATTCGCTTGTTATCGAACCATTGGATTTTGGGGGATTTGATTATATAGGACCTTTTCCTTCCCCTAATGGGTATACCCATATTCTATTTGATGTTGATTACATTACTAATTGGGTAGAAGCTATTCCAATTAGTAGTGATGATCATAACACATCTATTAAAATGCTTAGAGGAGTTATTTTCCCGATGTTGGAGTTCCTAGATATTTAATGACTGATGGTGGTTCAAATTTTCTCATGGTGATTTTCGTAAAATCCTTGCTAAATATGGTGTCAACCATATAATTGCATCACCTTATCATCCTTAGTCTAGTGCTCAAGTTGAATTGAGCAATAGAGAAATAAAGCTAATTTTACAAAAGACCGTCAATAGATCTAGAAAGAATGGGTCTAAGAAACTTGATGATGCATTGATATGTCTCCAACGTATCTATAATTTTTGATTGTTCCATGATGTTATATAATCATTCTTGGATGTATTACAATCATTTTATAGCAATTTTATGTCATATTTTGGGACTAACATATTGACATACTGCCCAGTTCCAGTTGTTGTTTTTTGCTTGCTTTTTACTTCGCAGAAAATCAATACCAAATGGAGTCCAAATGTAACGAAACTTTTTGGAGAATTTTTCTAGGCCAGAAGACATAGGATGGGCAAAATAAGTACCAGAGGGGTGCCCCGAGGGGGGCACAACCCACCTGGGGGCGCCTGGGGGCCCAGGCGTGCCCTGGTGGGTTGTGCCCACCATGGTGGCCTCCCGCACCGCCTCTTTCCTCTATAAATACCCCAATATTCCTGAAACCCTAGGGTCGTCGACTAAACACAATTCCAACCGCCGCAAGTTCCAGAAACCACAGATCCAATCTAAACACCATACGGAGCGGTTCATCATCCTCATTAGTGCCTCTCCGATGATGCGTGATTAGTCCTTTGTAGACCTACGGGTCCGTAGTTAGTAGCTAGATGGCTTCCTCTCTCTCTCTCTCTAGATTCTAAATATAATGGTCTCTTGGAGATTTATTTGATGTAACTCTTTTTGCGGTGTGTTTGTTGGGATCCGATGAACTTTGAGTTTATGATCAGATCTATATTTTTATCCATGAAAGTTATTTGAGTTCTTTGATCTCTTATATGCATGATTACTTATAGCCTCGTGTTTCTTCTTCAAATCTTCGGTTTAGTTAGGCCAACTAGATCGATTTTTCTTGCCATGGGAAGAGGTGCTTTGTGATGGGTTCGATCTTACGGTGCTTGATCCCGGTGACAGAAGGGGAATGACACGTATGTATCGTTACTATTAAGGATAACAAGATGAGGTTTATTTCCAAATAAATAGATCTTGTCTACATCATGTCATCATTCTTATTGCATTACTCCATTTCTCCATGAATTTAATACACTAGATGCATGCTGGATAGCGGTCGATGTATGGAGTAATAGTAGTAGATGTAGGCAAGAGTCGGTCTACTAATCCTGGACGTGATGCCTATAGAATGATCATTGCCTGGATATCGTCATGAGTATTTCAAGTTCTATCAATTTCCCAACAGTAATTTGTTGACCCACCGTTGCTATTTTTCTCGAGAGAAGCCACTAGTGAAATCTACGGCCCCCAAGTCTCTTCTATATTATATTTGCCTTCATGATCTATTTTTATTTTCTTTTATTTTTAGATCTATTAATCCAAAAACCCAAAAATACCTTGCTGCAATTTTTATTTATTTATTTTATCTCGCGTTCCCGTGAGATCTATTTATCAATCTATCATTTTTATCCTGTCTACTTGCCAATTTCTGGCGCTGTTACCCAAAAGGGATTGATAACCCCTTTAATATGCCAGGTTGTGAGTATTTGTTATTTGTGTGCAGGTGCCATTCACGTAGTGTTTTGTGGTTCTCCTACTGGTTCGATAACCTTGGTCTCATCACTGAGGGAAATACCTACCGTAGCTATGCTGCATCATCCCTTCCTCTTTGGGGAAATACCGACGTAGTTCAAGCAGCATTTGGGAGTCGACGAAAATCAATTCCAGACGCCATAAGTTCCACAAACCACAAATCCAATCTAAGCACCATCATGGAGGGGTTCATCATCCTCATTGGAGCCTCTCCGATGATGCGTGAGTAGTTCATTGTAGACCTACGGGTTCATAGGAAGTAGCTAGATGGCTTCCTCTCTCTCTCTTTTGATTCTCAGTACAATGGTCTCTTGGAGATCTATTTGATGTAACTCTTTTTGCGGTGTGTTTGTTGGGATCCGATGAACATTGAGTTCATAATCAGATCTATGTTTTTATCCATGATAGTTATTTGAGTCTTTTGATCTCTTATATGCATGATTACTTATAGCCTCGTATTTCTTCTTCGAATCTTTGGTTTATTTAGGTTGACTAGATCGTTTTTCTTGCCATGGGAAGAGGTGCTTTGTGATGGGTTCGATCTTACGGTGCTCGATCCCGGTGACAGAAGGGGAAATGACACGTGTGTGTCGTTTCTATTGAGGATAACAAGATGGGTTTATTTCTACATAAATAGATCTTGTCTACATACACTAGTAGAAAACAGGGCTTTGGTCCAGGCCGGGTCAGTCCATTAGTCCCGGTTCAGTCCAGAACCGGGACCAATGGGGGCATTGGTCCCGGTTCGTGAGCCCAGGGGGCCGGCCGGGCCACGTGGGCCATTGGTCCCGGTTGGTGGGATGAACCGGGACCAATGGGCCTCGCTCCTGGCCCACAACCATTGGTCCCGGTTCGTGCCTCAAACCGGGACTAAAGATTAGACCTTTAGTCCCGGTTTGAGGCACGAACCGGGACTAATGGGGTTGAGACCTTTAGTCCCGGTTCGTGCCACGAACCAGTACTAAAGGTCCCATTTTCAAACTCTACCCCCCATGTGGATCGCCTTTTCAGTTTTAAAAAAAATAAAAGAAAATGATGGAAATGTCAAAAAAATAAAAGAAAATAAGTTTCCCATGTGATATGTGGTCTAGTTGTCGGGAAAATTTGCAAATGTGAATTTTGACTTTATTTGCAAAATCTCTCTGAAATTTGTAAAAATGGGCATAACTTTTGCATACTAACTCGGATGAAAAAGTTTTTTATATGAAAAATCATCTACTCGAAAAGTTACATCCGAATTGAACTGGGGGAACCTTGTTAAACATTTTCAAAATCCTCAAAAACCTAATAGAAAAAAAGTTACGGGGCTTTTAAGATCTAGAGTGAAAAAAATCGAAAAAAATTCAAACAGTGGGCAAACTGTGGTCAAACAATGGTCAAACTAATTATTCTAGAATATTAGTGTTACTAAATAATTATTTTTGTAATTTCAATTTTGGTCAAATCTGGTCAAATTGTGGTCAAACTATGGTCAAACTAATTATTCAAGAAATATTAGTGTTACTAAATAATTATTGTTTTTAAAACAATAGTTTAAAAATAAAACTATGAAATGTGTCACTTCATGCTCAAGCAAAATTCCTGAAGGTTAATAGGATTGACATCTTAGTATTGTCAGGAAAACAACAAGTGCAGACTTGGAGCGAGGGAGAATAGAACCCAGAAGTTAAGCGTGCTCAGGCTGGGGAAGTGGGAGGATGGGTGACCGTTCGGGAAGTTAGATGATTTGGAATTAATTATGAGAGGTGATTAGAGGATAAATTGAGAAGTGATGAGGGGTGGTGATTACAGACTAGAGGTTAAAATAATTGAGAAATTTGAAAAACAAAAAAAAATTCAAAAAAATTTTCAAAAAAAATCATAAAATTTCCTTTAGTCCCGGTTGGTGTTACCAACCGGGACTAAAGGTGGAGCTCCACGTGGCTGCGCCCTTTAGTCCCGGTTCTGGATTGAACCGGGACTAAAGGGATAGGCATTGGTACCGACCCTTTAGTCCCGGTTCCAGAACCGGGACTAAAGGCCCTTATGAACCGGGACTGAAGGCCCTTTTTCTACTAGTGCTAATGTCATCATTCTTATTGCATTACTCCGTTTCTCCGTGAACTTAATACACTAGATGCATGCTGGATAGCGATCGATATTTGGAGTAATAGTAGTAGATGCATGCATGAGTCGGTCTACTAATCTTGGACGTGATGCCTATATAATGATCATTGCCTGGATATCGTCATAATTATTTGAAGTTTTATCAATTGTCCAACAGTAATTTGTTTACACATCGTATGCTAGTTTTCTCGAGAGAAGCCACTAGTGAAACCTAGGGCCCCGGGTCTCTTCTTTATTATATTTTCCTTCGAGATCTATTTTCATTCTCTTATTTTTAGATCTACATTTCCAAAAAACCCAAAAATACCTTGCTACACTTTATTTTATTTTTCATTTATTTGCGATCTATTTATCCAATCTATCATATTTTTATCCCGTCAACTCTACAATTTCTAGCACTGTTACACGAAAGGGATTGACAACCCCTTTAGCACGCTGGGTTGCAAATATTTGTGCTTTGTGTGAAGGTACTATTTACGTAGTGTTGGGTGATTCTCATGCTTGTTCAATAACCTTGGTCTCATCACTGAGGGAAATACCTACCGTCGTTGTGGTGCATCATCCCTTCCTCTTTGCGAAAATACCTATGTAGTTCAAGCCGCAATCAGGCCACCTTGTGGATCTTCTAGCCTCCTCCTGAAGCTTCATGGGTGTCGTGTGGTCCAAGAAAAATCATCAAAAAGTTTTTTTCCATTTGGACTCTGTTTGGTATTGATTTTCTCTAAAGACAAAAACAAGAAAAGAAAAATAGTAACTGGCACTAGGCACTAGGTTAATAAGTTAGTCCCAAAAAATGATATAAAAAAGCATAATAATGCATATAAAACATCCAAGATTGATAATATAATAGCACGAAACAATCAAAATATATAGATACATTGGAGATGTATCAAGCATCCCCAAACTTAATTCCTGCTCGTCCTCGAGTAGGTAATGATAAAAGCATAATTTGTGATGTGGAATGCTACCTAACATGTTTATCATGTAATATTTCTTTTATGTGGCATGAATATTCAGATCCGTAAGATTCAGAACATAAGTTTAATATTGACATAAAAACAATAATACTTCAAGCATACTAAAAAAACAATCATGTCCTTTCAAAATAGCATGGCTGAAGAAAGTTATCCCTACAAAAATCATAAGTCTTGTAATGCTCCATCTTCTTAACACAAAATATTTATCATGCACTACCCAGATGACAAGCCGAGCAATTAGTTCATACTTTTTAACGCGCTTTAGCCTTTTCAAATCTCACGCAATACATGAGTGTAAGCCATGAATATAGCACTATAGGTGGAATAGAACATGATGTTGGAGGTCTCACTTTCCCCACTTTGGAGATTTTAATAGCGGTACATGGCAGTGCCTCGTTTGTGGTGCCTGCAACACCAATCTGGCGAATAAATTTCTCAAGCCTCCCCACCTTGGTGGTGTCGGCCGCAACATTTTTGATGTCTCGTTTTTGTAAGTTCCTATTCCATTGAAGTTAGAGTTTGCAGAGTTTGTTGGTGTGGTGGCGGTGACTTCCTTTTGCATTTCAGTTCTCCAACGTCCTCTGTCGCGTTGGTGTGACCTCGGTGCTTGCATGAGGCATGTGAGCTTTTTGGCGGGTTTGGATCTTTGATTTGTGGATCTTGCAACGGTGATGGTTTTGATGGTTTCTTCTCCTGAGCACCTGTCCGATAGGGTCATAGCCTTAATGACTTTTTGTCTGTAATTAGCAACGGCGTGCTGGCTCCGGCAATGGGAGGCAACAACGGCGACACGCCATTGGCCCAGTCGAGAGAAATAAGATGATTGACTCTAGGAACCTCAGATGGTTTTCCCGCTAAGTTCTACCGGAACTTTTGGGAGGTCATCAAACATGATCTCCTACTCTTGTTTGGCTGCCTTCACGCTGGTCAACTAGAGTTGTTTCGCTTAAACTTCGGTGAAATTATTTTAATACCTAAGGTTAATGAGGCTGAAAGGATAAAACAATATCATCCAATATGCCTCCTGAATGTTAGCTTTAAAGTTAGCGACTATTACGCTCAATTCGGTTGCTGAACATGTGGTCCGTCCTTCTCAAACTGCTTTTATGCAAGGCAGGAACATCCTAGATGGGGTTGTTGTCCTTCACGAAACAGTTCACGAATTGCATCGAAAAAAACTGAATGGGGTGGTTCTTAAAATTGACTTTGAAAATGCTTATGACAAAGTCAAGTGGTCTTTTCTTCAACAGACTCTCAGAATGAAAGGATTTTCTACAGAGTGGCGCGCAATGATCCATAGTTTTGTGGCTGGAGGTAGTGTTGCCATTAAAGTCAATGATGACGTTGGCAACTATTTCCAACCGAAGAAAGGATTGTGACAAGGTGACTCAGTATCGCCCATGCTATTCAATATAGTGGCGGATATGTTAGCGGTCATGATTGAGCATGCCAAGGTTGATGGTCAAATTGATGGGGTAGTGAATCATCTAGTGTATGGTGGCCTCTCTATCCTTCAATATGCCGATGATACGATTCTCTTTATGGATCATGACCTCGAGAAAGCAAGAAATCTAAAATTAATTTTATCAGCATTCGAGCAACTCTTAGGGCTTAAGATAAATTTCCATAAAAGTGAATTCTTTTTTTTGGCGAGTCTCAAGACGAGGCCCATCTGTATGCTGACCTGTTCGGATGCGGCTTGGGCCAGTTTCCGATCACTTATTTGGGTATACCGATACATTATCGGAGACTCACAAATGTTGAATGGAAACACGTCGAGGAGAGACTACAAAAAAGGCTTAGTAGTTGGAAAGGTAAACTGCTATCTCCGGGTGGGAGGTTGGTCCTCATAAATTCAGTACTAAGTAACATGGTATTGTATATGATTTCATTCTTCCAATTGGCGAAAGGAGTTTTACATAGATTGGATTACTTCTGGTCAAGATTCTTTTGGCAAGGAGATAGCGAGAGAAAGAAATATCGGTTGGCCAAATGGAGTGTGTTCTGCCGTCCCAAGGACCAAGGCGGGATGGGCATTCATGACCTTGAGGTTAAGAATAGGGCCCTCCTTGGCAAATGGTTGTTTAAGTTGTTGTTCGAAGATGGTGTATGGCAAACCCTCCTTGGGATAAAATATGTTGGTTCAAAGGCGATATCTCAGTTATACTGGAAGCTTGGGGACTCTCATTTTTGGGTGGGGTTAATGGCAATGAAGAAATATTTCTTCCTCTATGGGTCCTTCTCAATTAAGGATGGCTCGGAAATTAGATTCTGGGAGGATAAGTGGTTAGGTAATGCTACTCTCAGGGAACTATATCCAGCTCTATACAATGTTGTACGTCATAAGGGTGATACTATTGCCAAGGTTTTGGAATCATTTTCGCCAAATGTGACGTTCAGAAGGGATTTAATTGGACCTAGACTCCAATCGTGGAACATACTACTTCAACGATTAACTACGATACAGTTGTCACAGGGGTCCGATTTATCTCGTTGGAACCTACATGGGAATGGGCAATTCTCAATGGAGTCTATGTATAGACACTACTAAAAAGACACATCTGTGACATTTTGGGCCGAACGAAAATATATTCTGTCATAATTATGACACTTCTATGACGATAATTGTGACAAAATCTGGTATCATCATAGATGTGGTGGGGTCCTACTTCTATGACAAAAAATCATGACAGAAAATGGGCTTTTCGTCCTGGGCGGGCCGGAGACGCAGCTGCATGACATTCTTTGGGCCGTCCATGACGGAAAAAATTTTGGTAGAAGCGAGGGCGACGAAATATAGGGAAGTTCCCGGTTACAGTGGGTGGTCGGGGCTGAACCATGCGCATTTCTCTCATACGTAAGTGCGTGTGTGCGAGGCGTTGTGATCTAACTCAACCCAAGCGAGGCGTTGGGCTCTAACTGAACCCGAGTGATTGCACTGCAGGCTACGCATTACTGAACCCGAGCGATCGATCGATCCCTTTCTCTTAACTGAACCTAAGTGATTCCTTCGCTACTGCTGCTAACTGAAGACGATCGATGCTGCCTCTGATGAACAGTGAGCATTTTTTGGGGGTTTGGATGAAAAGTTCCCGGTGTGGGGTTGGATGAACAGGACCCCATGGTAGTAGAGGCCGTTACCGCTGGATGAACAGTACCCCGATCGATCGAGCCAGCGGATGAACAGGCCCTCGTGGAGGGCTAGATGAATAGGACCCCGTGGAGGGCTGGTTGAACAATAGTCGGTGGAGGGCTGGATGAAAAGTAGCCTATGGAGGGGTGGTTGAATAGGACATCGTGGAGAGGGCTGGTTGAACAGTAGCCGGTGGAGGAGCGCGCGGTGGAGGCTGGATGAACATGAGCCCGTGGATGAACAGTCGCAGGGGAAGCTGGAGGAGGTCGATGGTGGATGAACAGTAGCCTATGGAGGCAGTCGATGATGGAGATGAACAGTATCCCGTGGAGTCCCGTTTTGCGGTACGCCACACCCCTAGCAATGAACAGGACCCTTGTTTCGACCGTAGCGCTCCAACACAAGTCTGTTTCCTCCGTTTTGTAGTACGCCACACCCCTCTCGATCAACAGGACCCCGTTTCCACCGTAGGAGGTCCGTTTCCTCCATTTTGTGATACGCCAGACCCCTCCCGATGAAAGGGATCCCGTTTCGACCATGGCCGGTCGAACACAAGGTCGTTTCCTCTGTTCTGCGGTACGCCAGGCCTCGTTTCCATCGGTTGTTCCGTCCAAGCCGGTTGGCTCCCGATGAACAACATGTGTTCCATTGCCCCCCGATGAACACGACACTGTTTCTCCGTTCCGATCCAGTCGGTTCGCTTCCCGATGAACAAGACGTCGTTGTTCCCGTTTGTTATCTCTCCACGTACACAAGCCCTGGTCGTCCGCGAGTATGCACTCGAGACCCTGCCCGTATATACGTACGTGGCCGTATTTTTTCCTTGTGGTTGTACGTACGTGTACATGACTTAGACGGGACTGTGTGAACTGCTATGTCGGGTGCTCTACAACGACACACGTGCCGCTACTTACTCGGCCATGGTTCATACTTGCAGAGAGACCGGTCGACCAGTATGTACGTACACGTTCGCAACCAGAATGATAATGCTACATACGCTTCGACCAGGTGGGTCCTGACTGTCAGGCACTTCCTTGTGTGTGAAGATGTAGCTGGTGGGTCCCAGCAGTCAGCGGGGCGAATCATTTTTTTGCCCGTAATACGGACGCACTTCCTTGCGTGCGAAGATGTAGCTGGTGGGTCCCAGCAATCAGGGAGGAAACATTTTTTTCACGAAATACGATGGCCCGTCCGGTGGGTCCCTGCTGTTAGGTGGAGGAATAATTATTTTGTGCGTAATAAGGAGGCACTTCCTTGCTGCGACCGTGGACCCAGCTACCAGCCTCTCCATGCACAGTACTCTTTTGATGGAAGTCGTTCGTTCACCACATTGACCACACCGCGCCGAGAGCACCAAGGCGGTAGACGACGGCAAGGCCTAGGAAGGGGACGACACAGAGCCAGGGAAGACGTGGCAGTGGATGCCCACGCGGAGAGCAGTATGAGGGTTCACTAGTTCAGCTGCGGTGTGAGGCTGCCGTCGCTGGAGAATAAGAGGAGGTGTGGATCAGTATAGAGGGATGGCATGGCCAGCGGTGCAGCACAGCCAGACACGGGAGGCAGGAGCAGGCGGCACGGCTGACGCTTGTTTGGGTAGCAGGAGCAAGAAGACCAGAGGTTGAAGAAGCACTACAGCCGTTGGATGGACATCGTACAGTTACTGGAGCTAGAATCGTTCATACTGACTAAGTTGATAAAGCCGTCCGTCCCCGTTATCTCAGTAGGCCCACAAGTCAGCCTGACACTATGGTGGGTCCCAGCTAGCAGGGGAGGTATTCATTTTTTGTGTGCGTAATAACGAGGCACTTCCTTGCATGCGAAGATATAGCTGGTGGGTCCGACCTGTCAGTGGGGGAATGTTTTTTTCACGAAATACAGAGGCCCTTCCGGTGGGTCCTAGCTGTCAGGTGGAGGAATCATTATTTTGCATGTAATAAGGAGGCATTTTCTTGCGTGTGGCCATGGACCCAGCTGTCAGCCTCTCCACTTACATTCCACTTCCGATGCATGTCATTCGTTGACCACAATGACCATGCCACGCCGAGAGCACCAGGGCGGTGGATGACAACGAGGCCTAGGAAGGGAACGACACGGAGCCAGGGAAGACTAGGCAGTTGTTTCCCACGCGGAGGGGAGTGCGAGGGTTTACTGTCTCGTCTGCCGTCGCTGGAGAATAATAGCAGGTGTGGGTGAGTAGAGGGATGGCTAGGCCAACGATGGGAGAATGATGGGGCAGGAGCAGGCGGCATGGCCGACGCTTGTTTGGATAGCTGGAGCAAGAAGACCAGAGGTTGAAGAAGCACTACAGCCATTGGATGGACATCGTATGATTATTGGAGCTAGAATCATTCATACTGACTAAGTTGACAAAGCCCTCCGTCCCCGTCATCTTAGTAGGCCCACAAGTCAGCCTGACACTATGGTGGGTCCCAGCCAGCAGGGGAAGTATTCATTTTGTGTGTGCGTAATAACGAGGCACTTCCTTGCATGCGAAGATATAGCTGGTGGGTCCGACCTGTCAGCGGGGGAATGTTTTTTCATGAAATACAGAGGCCCTTCCGGTGGGTCCCAGCTGTCAGGTGGAGGAATCATTATTTTGCACGTAATAAGGAGGCATTTTCTTGCGTGTGGCCATGGACCCAGCTGTCAGCCTCTCCACGTACAGTCCACTTCCGATGCATGTCGTTCGTTGACCACATTGACCACGCCACGCCGAGAGCACCAGGGCGGTGGACGACAATGAGGCCTAGGAAGGGAACGACACGGAGCTAGGGAAGACTAGGCAGTTGTTTCCCACGCGGAGGGGAGTGCGAGGGTTTACTGGCTCGTCTACCGTCGCCGGAGAATAATAGCAGGTGTGGGTGAGTAGAGGGATGGCTAGGCCAGCGATGGGAGAACGATGGGGCGGTGAGGCCTGCGCGGCAGCATAGCCAGTCGCGGGAGGACACTACTAGGGAAAACCCTAGCAGTAGCGCTGGTTTTGTGCTCACTAGTAGCGCGGGTAGGCGCGCTACTAATAAGGCGTTACAGCTATTGCTTAGCAGTAACGCGTGCCGCACACGCTACTGCTAGGACAAATAGCTGCAGCGCTTGTTCACTCCCACGCTGCTGCTAATGTAACTACTGGCAGCGTGTATTCTTTCCATCGCTACTAGTATTGTTTTTTTGTTTTTTATTTTTAGTGTATTTATGCGCCATCGTACAAATATTGGTACAATACCAGTTATGAGGTTTACATCATTATGTCCATAACAGTGTGTCAAATGAAGGTGGATTAGGTTCAAGAGGAGGCAATATGTGGTGCATGTCAAAAGTATACTACTAATCCAAACTTGATCTAGTTTGGACTAGTAGTACTTTCGATGTGCACCACATGTTGCCTCCACTTGAATCTAATCCGCCAACACAAGCTATTTAATCATCACCATAATCATTAGCACCAACAATATTTATTTAATCACCACTAACACTAGCTAATAATAATCATCAGTCATTACCACCAACACTAGCTATTTTATCATCATAGTAATAGTGTAGCACATCATCATCCTCATACTCATTTCTAGCTAATCACTCCTGCTGCTCTCTCTTAGGTAAAACAACATAAAATATGTGTAGCTCTCCTCCTTGATCAAGTTGGAGCATGCAGATGAACCTGTCTCCTAATTTTGGGTAGCACATCTGTTTGCTGCCCCCTAGTACTTGTCTGCGCTCCCCCATCACATATCTGGTCCAGTCTTGCACTATTAAGCATTCATCGCTGATCTTGAATGCAGTAAAGTAACATGTAGGATATCTTGGCCGTAAGCTAATAATACTCATGGTAACTTTAGTCTCGATCCCATAAGGCACAACATTCATCGGGAGTCCCTGTTGAAGAACATCGTATGGTCACATACTTAGCAATGAAGTTTAGCTTCACAAATAATGTATGGAAAAGATGCACTAAGGACAAATAGTAAAATTCTTACCATCCTTCCTAAATAGATGTGACCGTAGTTCATGATGAACACTATTCGTCGCACGTTTTCAGTACTAAGATTTCTAAGTCCAGGAAGAAAATTTGTCTTGACGGTATCAAGATCCTCAAGCCATGAAACATAATGACTTAGCTCCTCGCAGCTAAGTTCAACCCCGGGACAGTAGTAGGTCCTGTCTACCAAGCGCTGGACATGTTTGCTTGCACCGAAATAAGCTGACAATACAAATTAGTTGTCAACTATTATTGAATAAACAATATCAAAGACATAAATATGGTTGAGAAACTTACATTTTGGTGTAACTGGAGGCGTCTGCACATCGACCCAGATGTCGGTATTACCTTCAATATCATCTTCCGGACGAATATCAAAGGTGATAACCATATCAGACTGAAATGCATAAGTCTTGCATAGTGCTCGCCATGTTTTGCATCCAAAATAGGTGTAGTCGTCTGAATTGTATAATTTTGCATGGAAAATATAACCATGCTCGGTCTTCAAATAAACTTTCTTTACCTCCATAGTATGACTGAAACCTATCTTATCCAATACAAAAAGTCTTGCATGGCAGGGGATACGCTAGTAGAATAGTAAAAAAATATAAGTTGAAGCAAATGAAGCAGATGTCATGCTTAATTATGAAAAAATACTTGTTGTTGTGACTTACTGTATCCACTTCGAAGTTCTCATCCAGCTTGATGCTAAAGCGCCTATCATCATCTAGGAAGATTCCATCGCACAGGCCGCGCTCGTCTTCGCAGTATTTGCAAATACCGAAATCCTTTTTGTCGTCAGACATTTCCTATGTTCGTAGTTAAAACATTAATTGAAAATCGATAGAAGACAACTACCAGGATACTCAACACACAAATCCGGGGCACTCGATATTTCCTACATATTCTGGCAAAAGTCATGCCAAAATTCACAGAAAAATCCGGCATGACCTTTGCTAAAATAGGATATATCGAGCACCTGAAATTTGCCGGAACGGAAATGAATCAACACTCCGGCAAAACATAGACCACTCGGAGGTGTAACCTGCAAATATGACCGGCCACTTGGATATTGAGCAACACAAGATATACATTTCAAAATATCTTATAAGACTCAAATTAGCATGCATTCAATAAGCAAAAGTAAATCATCTCATGCATTCGTACATCGTCGAATATTATCACTAATACATCCCGAATAGTGTCATACATATAGCATCACTAGTACAACTAAAACCCTAGCACATGACGGGTATCGGCGTGGGCGGTGGACACCCACAGAGAAGGAACCATCACGGGATCATAGCTCCAGTGAGATCCCTGGAGAACCTGCCAGGTATTGGAGAACCTGTGCTCCAACGCAAACAAGTAGCGACGGACGTGCGCGTCCTCCTCACTGACACGGTGACGCACCACCTCCGCGGAGTCCTCGAGCCTCTGGACCGTCACTGGCCCACGCGACTGCCACCAAAGAAGGTTCGGGTCAATGACAGGCTGGCTCCTCACCAACCTGCGCCCCCCGGTAGGTAGCGCCTCCCAGTACCACCCCGGCGGAGCCCAGTCCCGGACATGGCCCATCTGGTCAAGCAGGTGTCGTCCTCCGCCGACTCGACGACGAGGATGCGGGATAGGCATCGTCCACGTCGATGCGGGAAAATTGCTTTAACTAAAAAAATAGCAACAAGTTCTTACTAACTAGTTCTATTAATTCAACTAGTTCTTACTAAAAATAAACTTACTATAAATAAAAATATTCTAGTACCTAATTAGTACCTAGTTCTTACTAACTAATTAGTACCTAAGAACTACTGCCCTAATTACCATCTAATTTGATGAACCTATAGGGGTGGAAAGTGGTAGCGGATATTCCAATTATCCAACTATAAAGTGAAATAAGTGGTCAAATTTTACTCGTTTTATGATTCATCTTACAAATTTGATTCGTTTCCACCCTTACATGAACCCTAACTCATTTGAGCCACATCCGCATCCGATTTGTTTCCACCCTAACTAATTTGATGGAGGTAGAAACCCTAGGCAGAGGTAGGGGAGAGGGAGGAGCAGGTGTGCTCACCTCGGGTGCCTGCGACGAGGGAGGGGCAGGCGGCGTCGAGGTCGTGGTCGGGACTCCGGGGCGGCGTTGAGGTCGGGGGGCGGGGGCTGCGTCTGGGGCGGCGTTGAGGTCAGGGTCGGGGGCGGCGTCCCGGGCGGCGTTGAGGTCAGGGGCGGGGCCGGCGTTGAATCTAGGGTCGGGGGCGGCGTGGGGAGAGCGCGCGGTGGCCGAGGGGCGACTGCGGCGGTGAGAGTGGATTTGATTTGGGGGATGAAGTGGTTGTGGTGAAGGACGAACCGCGTGGTTAAGTCAGAAGTACCAGTAGCGCGTTCCAGAAAGGGCGCTACTGCTACGTTAGCTACAGCGCGTTCTGGAATACACGCTGCAGCTATAGCGATTTTCTGCAGAACCCGCTACTGCTATTCCTTTCTCCTTTTTCCCTTTTTTCTTTTATTTTTCTTTACATTTTATTTTTTCCCTTTCTCCTTTTTCTATTTCTTTCATTTTCATTTACTTTTCTACTTGTTTTTCACTTTATTTTATTTCCGTTAGCAGCAGCGCTTTACACGTAAGCGTGCTGCAGCGAAGGAGATTAGCAGTAGCGCTGGGCCATTATACGCGCTACTGCTAGGTTGGGCTAGCCATGTGCGCCCAGTTCAAACGTAGCAGCAGCGCTTTTCGCTAGTACGCGCTACTGCTAAAGTCATAGCAGTAGCGCGGTTTATTTACGCGCGCTGCTACTAAGTAGCAGCAGCGCTTAACTTTGTACAGCGCTACTGGTAAAATTCTGTGTATAGGCTTTTCCCTAGTAGTGGGAGGGAGCAGGCAGTCCCGCCGGTGCTTGTTTGAGCGGCTGGATTAGGAAGAGCAGAGATTGAAGAAGCATGACGGCAGTTGGATGGACATCCAACAGTCACTGCTCTCGTGTGTTGACTAATTTGACACGGCATTGCGTGTGCGTCAACCTTATTTTTAGGAAATCATACGCGTCAACCCGTAGTAGGTGCACAAGTCAGCCTCAAATCTGTGGAAAACAGCATACAACCCATATGCCATTATTTCTAATAATTTACAGCCCATTTGCCAATTCTTAAAAAAAATTTGGAGCCCATCTTCTTTTTGTTAACATTACACCCCATATTGTGGCCACAGTTAAAAATTATATGAAATTTTGCATATTTCGGTGTGGTCAACTATTTTTAATCCCGAAATATCGAGTCACATTCAAACTATTTTGAAAAATAATTTATATAAGTATAAAATCCAAATAATTGTCCATGCATAAAAATCAATGGAATTTAAAATCTTGTAATGGAAAAAATAATTAAAATTAATTCCCGGTTTGATGTGTTTTAGAAATGTACAACCCATTTCTGGGCAAACCGAATGAAACTCTCCTCGTCTTGAAAGATTTGTAGCCCAACAGGGCTCATAAAGCAAGTAGGCCTCGCTTGGGTATTTATTTAGAAAAATAGAACTGGGCTAGCTATTTTTAGCAAGAAAAAAACACAAATGGGCTCATGATGTGGTAAACATAAATAAAACCCTGGCTAGACGGGCCACAGCCGCCACACAGCCCCGTTGTTACCCTCATCCGTCGCTAAAACTAGTATAAATAACGATTGCTTATTCCTCAAAAAAAGTAAATAACAACTACATGACCTGCTGGGTCCCTGGTGTCAGCTGCTCGTTGTGTAATTCTCTCGTTTATTGACTACGTAGACAATGATGTGAGCCCCAGATGTCCAACCATTAGGAGGAACCATTTTTTGCGCTTATAATAACGAGGCACTTGCTTGCGTACTGCCATGACACTGGTGGGTCCCTACTGTCATCCTCTCCACGTGCAATCATATCCTTGTTCCTCTCGGTTGTTGACGACGTTGACAAAGCAAGAGGGCGGTGCACCGCGCACGGTGAGTGAACCAAGGCCGAGAACGACGGTGAGGCCTCGGACGAAACGGACAGGAGCCATGCAAGATGCGTCGGTCCAGTCACAGGCGAAGGGGAGTACGAGGGTTGACTGGTTCGGGTGCGGGTGCGTGTTGGGGCTGACGTCTCCGGAGAATAACAGGACGTGTGGGGGAATAGAGGGAGGGATTGGCCAACGTTGGAGGGTACGGTAGGGCGGCAGATTTGCAGCCAGCCATGGGAGGCAGGTGCAGGCGGAGCCGACGGGGTGGTTTGGTTTGGGCGGCTGGAGGAAGAAGACAAGAGATAGAAGATACACGACAGATGTTGGATGTCAATCCAACGGCTGGTAGGCAGAATCGTTTGTTGACTAGCTAGTAAGTCGACACCACCTTGGATAGGCTATTTCCTTGTGGGTCCCAATGTCAGAATCCAAATCTGTCACGGTCATGCAGCCTTTCCTATGAAAATTTACAGCCCATTTGGTGTGCTAGTTCAAAATAAGTTTGTGGGTGCTGGTGGGGGCTAATCACTTGGCTTCTGTAATGCACAGTGAGCTCAAGAAGCCGGCGAGGGTGGTGTTATTTCCCTTGGTTGGGATTTGTTACAATATTTCACTCTAAATTAAACAAATGGCATGCCATTTGCCTTGTTCCAAAGAAAATATGACAGTCACAGCAGAGTTGAAAAGGGCAAGAACATCTAACTCCATCTTACAAATTGTACAAAAGCACGAGGGTTAATTGTTCATCAGGTTTAGACAAAACCCAAGTTGAAAAGGGCAACAACATCTAACTCCAGCACTATTTTTGGCAGTCATAGTCAAATGGATCGGTTAGGTCCATAGAATGAGCATCCTGGGTCGTAAAATTTACTGGATTATGACCATAATATGTGGTAAATAGAAGCCCAGCATGTTCAGAAGCTCTTTTGCCCACCTGAAACTCCCTTTTTTGCTCTTCGACATACCCATCCGTCAAAACCATGCTGCTGATAAACTTAAGCCTGATGGACAATAGTAACCTCGCATTCAGCAGGAAGAATGTGACAAATCTAGTGTTTGCATGGTTGGCTACATATCATTCTAGCGTTATTGTCTTCAATCGAATGTCATGTGAAGTGAGAAAATCCCGGTGCTTACGAATCCACCGATTGGTTATAACTTTCTTACCCCGTCATGTTGCCTACATAGACATGAAGATTGAAAATAGATAAGGTCTAAAAAAAGTGTGTGGAAAGAGCAACAGCTGAATGGTTAATTCTAGTACACTATATGCGGGCTTCCAATGTGCGTCAAATTATCACCTTTATATACAACTTCTCCAAGCATGGAAAGCACTGCAGCAAGCCAATAATCTTGTTCATATCAAAACTATTCATTTGAATATATAAGATCTTGACAGAATCCAACACCGTTGATAGGTTATCCATGGAGAAACTCTTCATTGAGCATAGAACATAATATTAGTAAAAACTGTGTACTCCCAGATGATATATAACTTATGTGCAGAAAATTAAAATGCACCTTATGGTTACAAGTGCAGATGATAATATAAAGTACCTGAAGAACTGTGGAGCCAAACACCATCTTGAAAAGAGCACAAAGATCATGTATTACACCCAAGGTCTCCAGTTTAGGCATAGAGAGGACGGTTATTTGCGACGGTGAATAACTAGAATCAAGGATCAACCTTTGAAGTGAAGAGGCATCTTGGATGATGAGCTGCCTTCCGTCAAAAGAAATTCCAATTCTTACAAGGTTAGGCGACTTTATTAGGAGATAGGCGATTCTAACTATGAAAACAAGCACCAAGCACTCCAGGGCAGGGCAACTGGAGTGGATGATGTTGTGCAATGAGGCCTCCGATATACGAACCCGCACAAGTGAAAGTTTCTTGAGAAATGGGAGTCGAAGGTTTAGTACCAGATTGTCTGGTAGGTAGCACAACGCAAAGGTGGCGGTGTGGAGAGAGGAGGAAAACCGTGAGATGGACATCGGTGTTGAGGGCACAGGTAGATGGCGTTCAGTATCTGGTATGTGATTTCCAGGGGAATAGTAGAACTGAAGCAGCTATAGTTCTATGAATTCAGGGGATTTCAGCCATGCGTCTATCGTGTAGGGCATGGTATGCTTGCTCAGGTAGCATGACGAGATGCAGAGGCTTTGAACGGAGCCCTGGTAGGAGGAGATGATGTCTCTGGGAATTTCAAAATCATTGAAGAGAGATAGCTGACGACAGTCGAGATTAAGGGGCACGACGCGCCATAGAGGGCACCACCAAATTGAGAGGACTTGGGTGCGGCAGCAATCCTTGGTGGGGAGAAGCGAGATGATCTTCCCAAGGATGGCATCTGAGAGATCGCTGATGCGGTCCACCTGAGATTCTATGGGTTCCTGGGATCCGGTGGGGGCGGGGTCGACGCTTCTCCCCGCGATGTCGGGTGTGGGATCTACAATAGGCATCCCCGCTACCGGGAGAGCCTCATCTTCTTGGCACTGGGGTCAACCTATTCCATTTTCCTTGAGGGCGTCACGTCGCTCTCACGGATTTGAGCAGAGTAATGAATGACGAGCCTAGTTGTAGTGCGAGTGAAGAAGAAGGGGAGCTAGGGTTTTTCTGTAGTAGTGAGGAAGAAGGGGAGCTGGGGTTTTCTGTTGAAGTGAGGTGAGGAATTTGGGGGTACGAGTGGAGCGAGCTGACGTGAGGTGGGTGGGGGTGAGGAGGAAGAAGAGCACCCAGGTTTTTTGGGGGGGCGGTGTGCTGGGTGTGGGTAGCGCCTCTCATTAAGTAAATATATGGGCTTTTGAATTGATTTTATTATTTACTAGGGTGGATGGGCTATTTTGTCTTGGGCCCAAAGAAACAATTACTACTAGTATAGTGGAGACACTCTACAGCTACCAGAAAAACAATTACTAGAAGTACAGTGGATGCACTACCGCTTCTGGCTCCTCCTAGGTCATCAAAACGTCTCCCTCTACTGAACTCCATTTTACTTTTGTTCACCGACATGCGGGCCATGTCGTGTGCAGGCCCAAATGCCATCCACCAAATTAGAAGGCAGTATGCAGGAGGAGAGTCACCTCGGTCGTAGCGAGGCAGTAACGAGCCATCGTATCACAAAACCACAACTCCCCGCAGTCTAAGTTTGACGGATGAAGCAACCATCATTTGACTCTTCGCTGAATCCCCTTCTCCCTCACCATCTTCAAGAAAGCCAACACTCGCATCTGCCACTGTTCTTCTCTCCCAACGAAGGGAAGGTAAGCGGATGTGTGATATTGGTATATTTTCGTTCAGAGAAAAAAAGAACTTTTGCAAAGCAGTAACCGATCCTCACTCTCTTTTTTGTTTCATTGTCATTGCGATTGTGTTTTCCTTTCAGTGGTCTCCTAGTATTCGTCAGTTTCATGATGGACAAAGGAGAACCAGGCAAAGATATGCCGATATTGGAGCAGACACGGGAGGCTGATCCCCACGAGACAGAGAGCTCCAAGAAGATGGAAGCAGCCACTACTGAGATGGTCAACGCCCTGTTTGAGGTTACAACCCCTGTGGCACTGCAGGAGCAGTTTTCCCCTTTTGAGGATGTGTCCCCCCCCCCCGGCTGAGCTGCCCAAGGTGATTTTCTTCTTTGCCGATCTCGACTGTGGTTTTTCATCTATGTATGTGGTGATGAATAATGCAAAATTTTATTAGCTTCGATGTCATGCTATACATAGTGGTTTAAATAACTTGTGTTTCTTATACTGGAAAGTAATTCAGAATTTGTTTCTGTTTCAATTAGAGCCCTGATGCAGACAAGGATTGTGTGGTTGTACATGTCACTCGCTATGAGGCGGATGACCTGAATATACACACTGGGAAAACAGAGTTCTTAGGTTGTTGGATCCTGGAAGCCATTATGTACTGAAGCACAAGAAATTCAAAGCTACACCTTCGTTTGTGAGGCATACTGTTCTTGTCAAGCTTACGCAGGAAGATGACGTGGCATGCCTCCACAAAAAAGTTTATGAGTGGCAAGGCCACAAGGTTATCTTCATGAAGGTTCATATGATTGAGCTGTCGCCGGACGTCCTCGATGATGTTCATGGCAAGGCCCATCTTGTGTCCAGCCCAAATTAGATCAAGGCATGAAATAGTTGCCCCAACTAGTGTTTAATACTAGTTTGGATTGTGTCTACTTATCCGAACCTTCCCTATTATCGAACCCTCTGGGGCTAGTACTCTGTTTGAATCCGTGTATGGGAAATGCTGCTACTTTTGTGTGCCCGTGAATCATGTGAGTACCATCGTAATTGTTGCCGAAATAGATGCGTCCTCGCTAGTTTTTTCATGAATATGGCATGGTAAGACATAAGTTGTCGCGGTTTATCATACAAGCAGTGTGTGTTTGATGAAATAGAGTACTCGTTCAAGAAATGTGCGCCGATGTATACATAAGTACTTGTAAACACTGTTGGTGCTACCCCACTGTAAGCAGTTGTGCAAAACACGAACGTTGGCTCAGCTCGCTTCAACAATAGGCTATCAACTAGCTAACAATCAATAATCTGCTCTTTGACATATAAGAAACTACGTATCTTGTTACAGTGGTTCATGTAGTTAACTGTGGCCACAATGTAAATTCCAACCGTTCACACGCTAGTCCAGCGTTCATGTGGAACACTCACGTTAAACTCGGCATCATAAATATTTTGAAAAGCATATGTTAAGCAATTTTATACATCTCAATGATTCATAGAACATAACAAACATATACTAGTTCACCACAAAAGACAAAGTTGTGAGAAGGTTAACAAATCAGGAAAAATCAAGCCAACGCTTCTCTAAGCAAAGGGACTCCCTAGGCAGGCTTAAATTTCTTAGAGTTCACCCTGGTTTTTCCTAGAGTTCAATCTAGAATGCCGAACTGAACCATGTAGTGTACTGACCAGCTGAAAGTCTTGTGCATTCCACTAAATTTAAGCACAGCTATTTGTAGAAATAAGAAGACCACAATGCTTCTTGTCCACGCACCTATCCCAAAAACCACCATGCAGCCGTGCCAGCTAGTCCTCGGTCCATGGATGGACTGGTAGAAAGTGCATTCCGGACTAGGATGAAGTTGTTCTCGCTCGTCCTTGCACCGCAGTCAGGAAGTAAAATGTACGAATCAGCTTCTTTTAGATTGCGTTGGTCATTCTACCTAGTTAGAACCAATGTAGGAATACCTGGAACACTGGTGGTTAGAGGACGGTAGCTAGGAATAGCCATCTCATTTTCTGCAGTTGTACTAAAACTAAGTGTGTACTTTTGATTGCGCGGATAGAAACGATATGGAGACAGACATCCCTATTTGCTCAAATAAGAAATATAGTTATTTAAACAGTGACAGATATTTGCAGTGGCGTATGATTAACAACAGCATCTATTGTATTATAATTGGTACTAGACTGACAATATGAAAGTGCCCTTAAGTAAGTAGCATCACATCACATCAACACTGCCACTAAATTAACATGTAGAACAATAGTATTAGTATTACGGTCATGAGATTAGCACATGGTCAGTAAATGTGCAATCAAATTTGTGCAGTTCCACTAGGATGAAGCAATGTTAGCGGTGTGAGATTTAAGTGTAACTGCAAAAACACAATACATGGGAAATAAAACAAGACGGAAGCACTTCATAAAATGGCGGTGGCATTGCTTCAATTTATCGACGGCACTATACCATTACTTATAGTGACATTACGCGGCATTGCTTAATGCTTCATGTGATTTTACATTAATGGCAGCGATATGGGCGTAGGGACAACAGGGGCATAAAGTAGTGAGGCAGATGTGGTTGCCGAGAGCGGCAAACACTCAGGCAACATGTCTGCATTTGTCCCATTTTTTATCTCCTCGGCAACATTTTCCTATGTGAGCACAGGAAATCTAGACCTGCTCATTCTCATTTGCGTTGTCCCCGAACACCCCTCGCTTTCTTTCCTTTTTCAACCTAGAGACAGGTCCACTTCCCCCCACCCTTCGCCATCCGCCATGCTTTCTTCGCCTTTTCAACCAATAGACCGGTTGGGTAGCCAGTATCTACTACTTTCCCCCATTTCCTCTTAGAACCAAGTCCTAGATTCATGCTACTGCTTTCCCACTTTCTTCCCTGTTTGAACCAACTCTTAGATTCGACTGTATGAACTAGCTTTACCTCTAATAATAGTAAAAGTCTAGGTGGCTTTGGAATAGCCGACGGAAGAAGAAAAATATCTACACGCAGCCATGTGGGGAGCTGGAGCAGTCGAGCAAGGCAGGTTTCGAAGGAATATATACCTGAGGGTCGTCGGCATGTGGCAAAGACGGCGTCGGGAGGCCGCATCTTGGCCACAATACCGCAGGGAGGAAGAAGGGGTCGGAGGCCCTCCCGAGTAGGCGCTCTCTCGGAGAGAACAACACGCCCGCCGATCGGGATGCACGGGCAGCCGTTGGTCTCCTCCCTCGCTGCCGACAACACCGTGAACAATGCACCTACACCCCTATGCCAGTCGAGGTGGTCCGGCCGGATTTGTGACCAGCCATGAGAAGAGAGAGAGTGTGGCCACCTATGTCTTGCTTAGATCTGGAGAACATGAGAGAGTTAAAGAGAGGAACCCTAGTAAAAAAAGCGCTAAGGCTCCTGCTTATGTATATATATATATAGTGGAGTGATTTTGTTGTACCAGCTTCAAGGAAATGCGCTCCTACGTGTACCCGCGAGTGGGTGTGAGAGAACTAGTGCGTGCGTGCACCGCTTCTCTTCGTGAGAGTACAATGTACTATGCCCAAAGAACATTCGCCACAAGAGTAATAGTATAAGTGTCTGACGTGTGAACTAAAATAAAAGGTGTGCGACGTCTTTTCTTTTTTAGAAGTTCTGAGGGTAGGGTGTGAATAACACATATGTGTGTGACGTCTACCTGCAGATAGACGGTGGGTGCGAGAGGACTCGGGAGAGTCGTGACTCGTGAGGGTGCGTGTGTGCGTGAGAGAGAGGTGGCACGTATCAATGCAATGCATGTGTCCATAAATCATTATCCAACAAACGTTCGCCACAAGTCGTTTCCTGACAAACGCCGCAAGAACCGTTAGATCGGCATCCGATAGTGTCAGTTTTGCCATGTCATTTAACAGAGCAGCCACTCCTCGTACACACAAATCTTCCACGTGAGTGTTAGCAACTGCCGTATGCTCCTCCCTCCGTTCCAAAATGCAGCGCATATAGCTTTATTGAAAATTCGAACCTCGCAAACTTTTACCGAGTTTTCATGTACCAAAATGCACATATAGAATACCAAGTATATATCATTTCATTCATCTTCGAGTGGTAACTATAAAGATGGGGGAGGAGTCTACAAAGGAAGACCGTCGTATCACCTGCAGCAATTTCAACTATCCTTTGGTCTGGAGGAATATCATAGGAACTCTATATGATATGATTTTTATAGGATTTTTCCTTTAAAGCCAATTGGTTCATAGGAACAGATTCATATACTCCACATTTCAAAGGAAATAAACATGATATCATTTTTATAGCTTTAGAGCCACTTGGTTCATATGAATGGATTCCTATACTCCCATAATTTCAAAGGAAAATAAACATTAGCGTATATTTAATAGAAAAGTTCATATGATGTGAACCAAATGACATCTCTTTTCTAATTCCTCCTCATAGGAATTGAGATACATGTCATCTCTAGATTCAATAGAAAAGTTCCTATGATGTGAACCAAATGACATCTCTTTTCCAATCCCTACTCATAGGAATTGAGATACATGTCATATCTTTCCCTACAACTTCCATGTATACATCTTCTATTCCTAAATAGCTAGTACAACCCACTAGTAGCTTTTTTCCTGGACATGCAACTCTGGCACAAGAACACGTCATGCATGCAAGTCATAAATCACATTGTTTTTTCTACTCTATGCATGCAAGCACCACATCATCAATTCGTGCATGTTACTCATAAGTTATTTCTTGCATTAAATTTTGCATTGACAATGTATGTGCTGGTCACGTGCACACATATGTAGTTCACATTCACATTTTTGTTAGAAATGTCATTCTTTTAACGACAATTCATTTTTTTCTCTTTTGTACTCCCTCCGTCTAGGTGTGTAAGTCATCTTTTGAAAACCAAATAATCCCAAAACACTTTGGCACGGTACATTAACTCCCTTCTCATTTATGTTTCGTGACATATCAACCAATAAGAGATGTGGGCCATGCATGCTTTCCCAAAACACAAGCACTTCTCCTTTGTTCTAGAATCTTCTGTATCATAATTGCCCAAACTTTTTTTTCTAAATGAATTGCCATTATTTGTTTTTTTACTTTATGCTTTACAATGCACAATCCCATGAATCTTAACCTTTTTTATAAAACTAATTGATTTTGAATGAGAGATTACTATAAGAACTAAACGAACATCTACCTCATGCATATATGACTCAAAACTTTACATGAAATAGTGTGTATTTATTCATAATTTGGTTTCCAAATCTCATGCGTTCATTGCATGTGTACCTTACTAGTTTTGAGTAGAGTAGCAAATTTCATGCGGCCGCGGGTATATCCAAATGCAGGGCCCATGCATCATTGCCTTTCAGTCGAACCTACGTCCACATTTTTTTGTACGTATATCTCCACTGGTCCCCGAACCCAAAATGCTGCCTCGTTCCCATAAAACCAAGCGTCCCACACATATTAAGGCGTCGACTCGAACTCAATCCCTCTCCCGTTTACTACGACGTGGCCCTGCACGCCGTAGTACTCCTACAAACCCTACCGCCACATGCATCATCAGTTTTATTCAAGAGGACGAGGGAGAAGCAGATTTGTAGTGGAGGCGCTTTAAAAATGGATTCGTAGTGGAGGCACCTACCCTAGGGTGCCCTAGGTAGCTGCCGCACGCATCATTGGTTTTCTCTTTTCTTTATGCTCTTGCACCCTAGAGTGAAACGATGGTTGCTTCGTCCATCCAACTTAATGCGGGAAAGGTGGGGCTTTGTGATTTGACCCCTCATCGCTCATTTACTACTACTGTGGCGCTACGACCGGGGTGCCTCCAAGTCTAACCGCTGCTCCAAACTGTAATTTGGTGCATCGCACGTGGAACAAGATGGTGGATGAGCCACATGTCGGCCAAAGGGGTCCTGTTAAGTGTGTCACCATTTCGTGTGCGGACTGACCCTGCTTGAGTTGCTAAGCCACCATGACAGGAGCAGCCTACCACTTGGTTTTGCTCCTTGGTGAATCCCGACTATATTGATCTAAAAAGATACGTACTGTACTACCCTCTCCGTCTTGGTTTATAGGGCCCGCACGTAGTTCTCGGTCATCCATTTGACTAACTAAATATGAGTTACTATGTCACAAAAACTATATCATTCGATTCATCAGCGAATGTAGTTTTTAAACATATATTGTTCATCACATATATAGCCAGTTAAATTCTCAACCTAGAATAACGTGCATGCCCTATAAACCGATACGGAGAAAGTAGTAAAAATTAGGTGATTTTACCGAGGGACGGGCGGGGGAGCATGGCCTGTCATGCGGTCCCACGTGTCATGATGTACCAAGGCAATGCGCGTGTCCCTCTTGAGGCAGAACAATGGCAAAAGCAATACTACATGGTTTTCTTGAAGGAGATGATGGCGAAGCGAAGTGTGAAAGAATGGTTGCTTCGTCCGTCTGGGAAGGTGCGGCATTGTGATTTGACGTCTCATTGCTCATTACTACTACCGGGGCGGTACGACTGAGGTGCGTCCCCCTACTGTTCTGCACTGTTATTTGGTGCATGACACGTCGACCCGGTTGCTATATGTCCCACATGTCGGCGAGAGAAAGTACATAATTCATGAAAGCGAGCGTCGACGGAGGAGTACAAGACATGGCTTGGTTTTTCCTGCTTAGCGCGATCCATTGATACAAACCCGGACTAAAAAATAGGCGAGGGTGAGTCTTTTCCTGCGCGGCAGGCAAGGGAGTTTGGCATAGTCTGTTCGAGGCAACGAGGCAGGAAGTGAAACAAGCAAATAAAGTTTGAGCGACTTAGTTTTGGGAAAATCTAATTTTACGGAGTACGTACCCACTATGGAGGTAGTATACTACTTACTACTCCCTCCTTTCCGGTTTATAGGGCTTGTCTAAAAAAATCGTTTTTCCGTTTTATAAGTCTCAATTCTACTAGTAGTAGTAGTACCATCACATGTTGGATTTCGAGGTGCGTTAAATCACCCGATGCAAGCATCGTTGTAACACCCACAATGCGACTATATCTCCCACTTGTCGGGGCATGACTTAGAGGCACAGCCGCATAGTAGGTTTGTCGCAAGATCGGTAATCTTCACACATCCCATGTGTTGAATAAGAAAGGGATAAAGAGTTGGCTTACAATTGCCAGTTCATACAAATACAAGTTAAACATACATCATCCAGATACAATCAAGATCCGACTACGGAACCAAAATAAAAGAAGACAGCCCCAAATGCTAGATCCCCGATCGTCTCAACTGGGCACCACTACTGATCAACCAGAAAAGACATAAAACAACGATTAAGATCTTCATCGACCTCCCATTTGAGCTGGGTTGCGTCACCTGCACTGATATCATCGACACCTGCAACTGTTTGGAAGTATCTGTGAGTCACGAGGACTCAGCAATCTCACATCCGCAAGATCAAGACTATTCAAGCTTATGGGTAGGAGAAGGTGGTGAGGTGTAGCTGCAGCAAGCACTAAGCATATATGGTGGTTAACATACGCAAATAAGAGCGAGAAGGGAAGCAACACAACGATCGAGAAGTTAGAAGTGATCTTGAAACTACTTACGCACAAACATAACACAAGAACCGTGTTCACTTTTCGGACTCCGCCGAGAAGAGACCATCATGGTTACACACACGGTTGATTCATCTATCTATTATATAATTAAGATAGAAGTCAAATAAGCCATCACATTCCTCCACATAGATTAAATTATGTCAACCATTAATTTAAGAGATTAACGGCTAAGATTTAATGATGTCAGCGTTACATGAAAATATTGTCAAATATAAACAGTTCAACATGTCACGTAGAAGGGTGTTTTTTTAACTGTCACGTAGAATATTTGATCCGAAATAATCCAATTCGGACGTATTTATAATTGGCAGGCAATAGTGTCCGATGCAGGTTCTTACCGGGACTAAATAAAAGCAAGGGAATTTTATATGGTAGAAACAGAGCACGGACCGTGAATACAAAGAAGGCGTAGCCTCCTAGGACACAGACGCATGCATGATAATTTCTGACCACACGTTTGCATTCATGTTAATAATTATAAACGGACTCCTGTATGGCCTATCAATTTGTTTCAAGTACAAACGCATGCATGCGTGAGGCAGGGTGCTGAGCCAAAAGTATGCATGCACGTGAGCATTCTAAACGGACTCACTATGGCTTATTAAGGTTTTGACCTGCAAATATGGTTCAGAATAAACTAGCTAAACTTGTCAGTACGAGACGAAAATCTAGGGAAAAACTAAGAATAATCAGACCACATAGAAGATATCTAAAAGGAATTGAGAGCAAAAAGCACACCTCCCCGACGGGCATGGTCAGAAAGATATATGTCTTGCATAGGAGTCCTTGGTAGATGTCTATGATGCCGACAACGATGAAAAGAAAAAGAGCAACTCTTTGTCTTCCACATATGAGTAATATTAGCCGACGCCAATTCGCCAGGCCACCTCATCATGTGTTGGCGACGGAAAAAAACACTATGATGATCCGATCACTAGCCGACCTCACATTGGACATCCGGGAGCATCACCTTCGGTTCAATGCTTTGAGTACATTGATGCGCCTCCGGACCAGGCTAGAGTAGATCACCCCAATAGATGAGTGTTATTCTATAGGGTGTGCCAAATCTATTGATACATCTTTGTTTACGCATTTCTCCCTTACACACAGTTTGGATAAAGTCTTTTTTCTCTACGATATTTACCTTAAGGTTAACATAAATAACCATATGGGGCACACAAAAATATACACCCAATCCAAACATGCATACATTTGAACAAGAAAAATAATCAATAATGAACTGTACTTATAGTTGTGTGACTAGGGCTTAAGTCCAGTTAAATGATGCTATCGAGCATACAATAATTCCAGTTGATGTAACAAAAGTACTTCAACAACATCGAACAATTTTTGTAACGGCAGTCTCATTGAAAAGAATATCATAATTTCTTTGGAGGATTATATTCCTTGCAATTTTTAGTGCTTGCGATTGATCTGTGCATATATGTATTCTCTCCAACTCAGGATAACAATTGCATTTTTTTACAGACATGAGAACCCTGGAATCGAAACTTGCATGCAGGCTGATCTTAGCGCAAAAATAGAGATTGCCATTTCATATTTAAACATTATTTTATGAGAAAAGCACTTTATTGGTATATCATATTTACTTACCTGTAATCTTTATTTTTCATGTCACATTTTTCTCAAGCCACAACATTCCAGTTTTAAAAAAAAGATAAAATAGAACTATCCAAATGTGCAGGCCATCTCCAAAATAAAAATTAAAAATTACCCAATACTTGAGTGC